>NC_140168.1:167674808-167724808 GCF_963971535.1 Notolepis coatsorum
TACAGCAGGAAGAGTCGTTACAGACAGTGGGAAAGTACAGTAGGAAGAGTAGTTACAGACAGTGGGAAGTACAGTAGGAAGAGTAGTTACAGACAGTGGAAGTACAGTAGGAAGAGTAGTTACAGACAGTGGGAAGTTACAGCAGGAAGAGTAGTTACAGACAGTGGGAAGTACAGTAGGAAGAGTAGTTACAGACCAGTGGGAAGTACAGATGGAAGAGTAGTTACAGACAGTGGGAAGTACAGTAGGAAGAGTAGTTACAGACAGCTGGGAAGTACAGTAGGAAGAGTCGTTTACAGACAGTGGGAAGTACAGTAGGAAGAGTAGTTAGCCAGACAGTGGGAAGTACAGTAGAAGAGTCGTACAGACAGTGGGAAGTACAGTAGGAAGGAGTAGTTACAGACAGTGGGAAGTACAGTAGGAAGAGTAGTTACAGACAGTGGGAAGTACAGTAGGAAGAGTAGTTACAGACAGTGGGAAGTACAGTAGGAAGAGTAGTTACAGACAGTGGGAAGTACAGTAGGAAGAGTAGTTACAGACAGTGGGAAGTACATCAGGAAGAGTAGTTACAGACAGTGGGAAGTACAGCAGGAATAGTAGTTACAGACAGTGGGAATTATGGTAGGAAGAGCTTTTACAGACAGTGGGAAGTACAGTAGGAAGAGTCGTTACAGACAGTGGGAAGTACAGTAGGAAGAGTCGGTACAGACAGTGGGAAGTACAGTAGGAAGAGTCGTTACAGACAGTGGGAAGTACAGTAGGAAGAGTAGTTACAGACAGTGGGAAGTACAGCAGGAAGAGTCGTTACAGACAGTGGGAAGTACAGCAGGAAGAGTCGTTACAGACAGTGGGAAGTACAGTAGGAATAGTCGTTACAGACAGTGGGAAGTACAGTAGGAAGAGTAGTTACATACAGTGGGAAGTACAGTAGGAAGAGTAGTTACAGACAGTGGGAAGTACAGTAGGAAGAGTCGTTACAGACAGTGGGAAGTACAGTAGGAAGAGTCGTTACAGACAGTGGGAAGTACAGTAGGAAGAGTAGTTACAGACAGTGGGAAGTACAGTAGGAAGAGTAGTTACAGACAGTGGGAAGTACAGCAGGAAGAGTAGTTACAGACAGTGGGAAGTACAGCAGGAAGAGTCGTTACAGACAGTGGGAAGTACAGTAGGAAGAGTCGTTACAGACAGTGGGAAGTACAGTAGGAAGAGTAGTTACATACAGTGGGAAGTACAGTAGGAAGAGTAGTTACAGACAGTGGGAAGTACAGTAGGAAGAGTAGTTACAGACAGTGGGAAGTACAGTAGGAAGAGTAGTTACAGACAGTGGGAAGTACAGCAGGAAGAGTAGTTACAGACAGTGGGAAGTACAGCAGGAAGAGTAGTTACAGACAGTGGGAAGTACAGTAGGAAGAGTCGTTACAGACAGTGGGAAGTACAGCAGGAAGAGTAGTTACAGACAGTGGGAAGTACAGCAGGAAGAGTAGTTACAGACAGTGGGAAGTACAGTAGGAAGAGTAGTTACAGACAGTGGGAAGTACAGCAGGAAGAGTAGTTACAGACAGTGGGAAGTACAGTAGGAAGAGTCGTTACAGACAGTGGGAAGTACAGTAGGAAGAGTAGTTACAGACAGTGGGAAGTACAGTAGGAAGAGTCGTTACAGACAGTGGGAAGTACAGTAGGAATAGTCGTTACAGACAGTGGGAAGTACAGTAGGAAGAGTAGTTACAGACAGTGGGAAGTACAGCAGGAAGAGTCGTTACAGACAGTGGGAAGTACAGTAGGAAGAGTCGTTACAGACAGTGGGAAGTACAGTAGGAAGAGTCGTTACAGACAGTGGGAAGTACAGTAGGAAGAGTCGGTACAGACAGTGGGAAGTACAGTAGGAAGAGTCGTTACAGACAGTGGGAAGTACAGTAGGAAGAGTAGTTACAGACAGTGGGAAGTACAGCAGGAAGAGTAGTTACAGACAGTGGGAAGTACAGTAGGAAGAGTCGGTACAGACAGTGGGAAGTACAGCAGGAAGAGTCCTTTACAGACAGTGGGAAGTACAGTAGGAAGAGTAGTTACAGACAGTGGGAAGTACAGTAGGAAGAGTAGTTACAGACAGTGGGAAGTACAGTAGGAAGAGTAGTTACAGACAGTGGGAAGTACAGCAGGAAGAGTAGTTACAGACAGTGGGAAGTACAGTAGGAAGAGTAGTTACAGACAGTGGGAAGTACAGTAGGAAGAGTAGTTACAGACAGTGGGAAGTACAGTAGGAAGAGTAGTTACAGACAGTGGGAAGTACAGCAGGAAGAGTAGTTACAGACAGTGGGAAGTACAGTAGGAAGAGTCGTTACAGACAGTGGGAAGTACATCAGGAAGAGTCGGTACAGACAGTGGGAAGTACAGTAGGAAGAGTAGTTACAGACAGTGGGAAGTACAGCAGGAAGAGTAGTTACAGACAGTGGGAAGTACAGTAGGAAGAGTAGTTACAGACAGTGGGAAGTACAGTAGGAAGAGTCGTTACAGACAGTGGGAAGTACAGTAGGAAGAGTCGGTACAGACAGTGGGAAGTACAGTAGGAAGAGTCGTTACAGACAGTGGGAAGTACAGTAGGAAGAGTAGTTACAGACAGTGGGAAGTACAGTAGGAAGAGTCGGTACAGACAGTGGGAAGTACAGTAGGAAGAGTCGTTACAGACAGTGGGAAGTACAGCAGGAAGAGTCGTTACAGACAGTGGGAAGTACAGCAGGAAGAGTCGTTACAGACAGTGGGAAGTACAGTAGGAAGAGTCGTTACAGACAGTGGGAAGTACAGTAGGAAGAGTAGTTACAGACAGTGGGAAGTACAGTAGGAAGAGTAGTTACAGACAGTGGGAAGTACAGTAGGAAGAGTAGTTACATACAGTGGGAAGTACAGTAGGAAGGGTCGGTACAGACAGTGGGAAGTACAGTAGGAAGAGTAGTTACAGACAGTGGGAAGTACAGTAGGAAGAGTAGTTACAGACAGTGGGAAGTACAGCAGGAAGAGTAGTTACAGACAGTGGGAAGTACAGCAGGAAGAGTAGTTACAGACAGTGGGAAGTACAGCAGGAAGAGTAGTTACAGACAGTGGGAAGTACAGTAGGAAGAGTAGTTACAGACAGTGGGAAGTACAGTAGGAAGAGTAGTTACAGACAGTGGGAAGTACAGCAGGAAGAGTAGTTACAGACAGTGGGAAGTACAGTAGGAAGAGTAGTTACAGACAGTGGGAAGTACAGTAGGAAGAGTAGTTACAGACAGTGGGAAGTACAGTAGGAAGAGTCGTTACAGACAGTGGGAAGTACAGTAGGAAGAGTCGTTACAGACAGTGGGAATTACAGTAGGAAGAGTAGTTACAGACAGTGGGAAGTACAGCAGGAAGAGTAGTTACAGACAGTGGGAAGTACAGTAGGAAGAGTAGTTACAGACAGTGGGAAGTACAGTAGGAAGAGTAGTTACAGACAGTGGGAAGTACAGCAGGAAGAGTAGTTACAGACAGTGGGAAGTACAGTAGGAAGAGTCGTTACAGACAGTGGGAAGTACAGTAGGAAGAGTCGGTACAGACAGTGGGAAGTACAGCAGGAAGAGTAGTTACAGACAGTGGGAAGTACAGCAGGAAGAGTAGTTACAGACAGTGGGAAGTACAGCAGGAAGAGCTTTTACAGACAGTGGGAAGTACAGTAGGAAGAGTCGTTACAGACAGTGGGAAGTACAGTAGGAAGAGTCGGTACAGACAGTGGGAAGTACATCAGGAAGAGTAGTTACAGACAGTGGGAAGTACAGCAGGAAGAGTAGTTACAGACAGTGGGAAGTACAGTAGGAAGAGTAGTTACAGACAGTGGGAAGTACATCAGGAAGAGTAGTTACAGACAGTGGGAAGTACAGCAGGAAGAGTAGTTACAGACAGTGGGAAGTACAGTAGGAAGAGTAGTTACAGACAGTGGGAAGTACATCAGGAAGAGTAGTTACAGACAGTGGGAAGTACAGCAGGAAGAGTAGTTACAGACAGTGGGAAGTACAGTAGGAAGAGTCGGTACAGACAGTGGGAAGTACAGTAGGAAGAGTAGTTACATACAGTGGGAAGTACAGTAGGAAGAGTCGTTACAGACAGTGGGAAGTACAGTAGGAAGAGTCGTTACATACAGTGGGAAGTACAGTAGGAAGAGTAGTTACAGACAGTGGGAAGTACAGTAGGAAGAGTAGTTACAGACAGTGGGAAGTACAGTAGGAAGAGTAGTTACATACAGTGGGAAGTACAGTAGGAAGAGTCGGTACAGACAGTGGGAAGTACAGTAGGAAGAGTAGTTACAGACAGTGGGAAGTACAGTAGGAAGAGTAGTTACAGACAGTGGGAAGTACAGCAGGAAGAGTAGTTACAGACAGTGGGAAGTACAGCAGGAAGAGTAGTTACAGACAGTGGGAAGTACAGCAGGAAGAGTAGTTACAGACAGTGGGAAGTACAGTAGGAAGAGTAGTTACAGACAGTGGGAAGTACATCAGGAAGAGTAGTTACAGACAGTGGGAAGTACAGCAGGAAGAGTAGTTACAGACAGTGGGAAGTACAGTAGGAAGAGTCGTTACAGACAGTGGGAAGTACAGTAGGAAGAGTAGTTACAGACAGTGGGAAGTACAGTAGGAAGAGTAGTTACAGACAGTGGGAAGTACAGTAGGAAGAGTAGTTACAGACAGTGGGAAGTACAGTAGGAAGAGTCGGTACAGACAGTGGGAAGTACAGTAGGAAGAGTAGTTACAGACAGTGGGAAGTACAGCAGGAAGAGTCGTTACAGACAGTGGGAAGTACAGTAGGAAGAGTCGGTACAGACAGTGGGAAGTACAGTAGGAAGAGTAGTTACAGACAGTGGGAAGTACAGTAGGAAGGGTAGTTACAGACAGTGGGAATTATGGTAGGAAGGGTAGTTACAGACAGTGGGAAGTACAGTAGGAAGAGTAGTTACAGACAGTGGGAAGTACAGTAGGAAGAGTCGGTACAGACAGTGGGAAGTACAGTAGGAAGAGTCGGTACAGACAGTGGGAAGTACAGTAGGAAGAGTCGTTACAGACAGTGGGAAGTACATCAGGAAGAGTAGTTACAGACAGTGGGAAGTACAGTAGGAAGAGTAGTTACAGACAGTGGGAAGTACAGTAGGAAGAGTCGGTACAGACAGTGGGAAGTACATCAGGAAGAGTCGGTACAGACAGTGGGAAGTACAGTAGGACGAGTAGTTACAGACAGTGGGAAGTACATCAGGAAGAGTCGGTACAGACAGTGGGAAGTACAGTAGGAAGAGTAGTTACAGACAGTGGGAAGTACAGCAGGAAGAGTAGTTACAGACAGTGGGAAGTACAGTAGGAAGAGTCGGTACAGACAGTGGGAAGTACAGTAGGAAGAGTCGGTACAGACAGTGGGAAGTACAGTAGGAAGAGTAGTTACAGACAGTGGGAAGTACAGTAGGAAGAGTAGTTACAGACAGTGGGAAGTACAGTAGGAAGAGTCGGTACAGACAGTGGGAAGTACAGTAGGAAGAGTCGGTACAGACAGTGGGAAGTACAGCAGGAAGAGTAGTTACAGACAGTGGGAAGTACAGTAGGAAGAGTAGTTACAGACAGTGGGAAGTACAGTAGGAAGAGTCGGTACAGACAGTGGGAAGTACAGTAGGAAGAGTCGGTACAGACAGTGGGAAGTACAGTAGGAAGAGTAGTTACAGACAGTGGGAAGTACAGTAGGAAGAGTAGTTACAGACAGTGGGAAGTACAGTAGGAAGAGTCGGTACAGACAGTGGGAAGTACAGTAGGAAGAGTCGGTTACAGACAGTGGGAAGTACAGTAGGAAGAGTCGGTACAGACAGTGGGAAGTACAGTAGGAAGAGTCGGTACAGACAGTGGGAAGTACAGCAGGAAGAGTAGTTACAGACAGTGGAAGTACAGCAGGAAGAGTCGGTACAGACAGTGGGAAGTACAGTAGGAAGAGTCGGTACAGACAGTGGGAAGTACAGCAGGAAGAGTAGTTACAGACAGTGGGAAGTACAGCAGGAAGAGTCGTTACAGACAGTGGGAAGTACAGTAGGAAGAGTCGGTACAGACAGTGGGAAGTACAGTAGGAAGAGTCGGTACAGACAGTGGGAAGTACAGTAGGAAGAGTAGTTACAGACAGTGGGAAGTACAGTAGGAAGAGTAGTTACAGACAGTGGGAAGTACAGTAGGAAGAGTAGTTACAGACAGTGGGAAGTACAGTAGGAAGAGTAGTTACAGACAGTGGGAAGTACAGCAGGAAGAGTAGTTACCAGACAGTGGGAAGTACAGTAGGAAGAGTCGTTACAGACAGTGGGAAGTACAGTAGGAAGAGTAGTTACAGACAGTGGAAGTACAGCAGGAAGAGTAGTTACAGACAGTGGGAAGTACAGTAGGAAGAGTAGTTACATACAGTGGGAAGTACAGTAGGAAGAGTCGGTACAGACAGTGGGAAGTACAGTAGGAAGAGTCAGTTACAGACAGTGGGAAGTACAGTAGGAAGAGTAGTTACAGACAGTGGGAAGTACAGTAGGAAGAGTCGGTACAGACAGTGGGAAGTACAGCAGGAAGAGTCGTTACAGACAGTGGGGAAGTACAGTAGGAAGAGTAGTTACAGACAGTGGGAAGTACAGTAGGAAGAGTAGTTACAGACAGTGGGAAGTACAGTAGGAAGAGTAGTTACATACAGTGGGAAGTACAGCAGGAAGAGTAGTTACAGACAGTGGGAAGTACAGTAGGAAGAGTCGGTACAGACAGTGGGAAGTACAGTAGGAAGAGTAGTTACAGACAGTGGGAAGTACAGTAGGAAGAGTAGTTACAGACAGTGGGAAGTACAGTAGGAAGAGTAGTTACAGACAGTGGGAAGTACAGTAGGAAGAGTAGTTACAGACAGTGGGAAGTACAGTAGGAAGAGTCGGTACTGACAGTGGGAAGTACAGTAGGAAGAGTAGTTACAGACAGTGGGAAGTACAGTAGGAAGAGTAGTTACAGACAGTGGGAAGTACAGTAGGAAGAGTAGTTACAGACAGTGGAAGTACAGTAGGAAGAGTAGTTACAGACAGTGGGAAGTACAGTAGGAAGAGTAGTTACAGACAGTGGGAAGTACATCAGAAGAGTAGTTACAGACAGTGGGAAGTACAGCAGGAAGAGTAGTTACAGACAGTGGGAATTATGGTATGAGAGCTTTTGACAGACAGTGGGAAGTACAGTAGGAAGAGTCGTTACAGACAGTGGGAAGTACAGTAGGAAGAGTCGGTACAGACAGTGGGAAGTACAGTAGGAAGAGTCGTTACAGACAGTGGAAGTACAGTAGGAAGAGTAGTTACAGAACAGTGGGAAGTACAGCAGGAAGAGTAGTTACAGACAGTGGGAAGTACAGCAGGAAGAGTCGTTACAGACAGTGGGAAGTACAGCAGGAAGAGTCGTTACAGACAGTGGGAAGTTACAGTAGGAGAGAGTAGTTACATACAGTGGGAAGTACAGTAGGAAGAGTAGTTACAGGACAGTGGGAAGTACAGTAGGAAGAGTCGTTACAGACAGTGGGAAGTAAGGAAGAGTCGTTACAGACAGTGGGAAGTACAGTAGGAAGAGTAGTTACAGACAGTGGGAAGTACAGTAGGAAGGGTAGTTACAGACAGTGGGAAGTACAGCAGGAAGAGTCGTTACAGACAGTGGGAAGTACAGCAGGAAGAGTCGTTACAGACAGTGGGAAGTACAGTAGGAAGAGTCGTTACAGACAGTGGAAAGTACAGTAGGAAGAGTAGTTACATACAGTGGGAAGTACAGTAGGAAGAGTAGTTACAGACAGTGGGAAGTACAGTAGGAAGAGTAGTTACAGACAGTGGGAAGTACAGTAGGAAGAGTAGTTACAGACAGTGGGAAGTACAGCAGGAAGAGTAGTTACAGACAGTGGGAAGTACAGCAGGAAGAGTAGTTACAGACAGTGGGGAGTACAGTAGGAAGAGTCGTTACAGACAGTGGGAAGTACAGCAGGAAGAGTAGTTACAGACAGTGGGAAGTACAGCAGGAAGAGTAGTTACAGACAGTGGGAAGTACAGTAGGAAGAGTAGTTACAGACAGTGGGAAGTACAGCAGGAAGAGTAGTTACAGACAGTGGGAAGTACAGTAGGAAGAGTCGTTACAGACAGTGGGAAGTACAGTAGGAAGAGTAGTTACAGACAGTGGGAAGTACAGTAGGAAGAGTCGTTACAGACAGTGGGAAGTACAGTAGGAATAGTCGTTACAGACAGTGGGAAGTACAGTAGGAAGAGTAGTTACAGACAGTGGGAAGTACAGCAGGAAGAGTCGTTACAGACAGTGGGAAGTACAGTAGGAAGAGTCGTTACAGACAGTGGGAAGTACAGTATGAAGAGTCGTTACAGACAGTGGGAAGTACAGTAGGAAGAGTCGGTACAGACAGTGGGAAGTACAGTAGGAAGAGTCGTTACAGACAGTGGGAAGTACAGTAGGAAGAGTAGTTACAGACAGTGGGAAGTACAGCAGGAAGAGTAGTTACAGACAGTGGGAAGTACAGTAGGAAGAGTAGTTACAGACAGTGGGAAGTACAGTAGGAAGAGTAGTTACAGACAGTGGGAAGTACAGCAGGAAGAGTAGTTACAGACAGTGGGAAGTACAGTAGGAAGAGTAGTTACAGACAGTGGGAAGTACAGTAGGAAGAGTAGTTACAGACAGTGGGAAGTACAGCAGGAAGAGTAGTTACAGACAGTGGGAAGTACAGTAGGAAGAGTAGTTACAGACAGTGGGAAGTACAGTAGGAAGAGTAGTTACAGACAGTGGGAAGTACAGTAGGAAGAGTAGTTACAGACAGTGGGAAGTACAGCAGGAAGAGTAGTTACAGACAGTGGGAAGTACAGTAGGAAGAGTCGTTACAGACAGTGGGAAGTACATCAGGAAGAGTCGGTACAGACAGTGGGAAGTACAGTAGGAAGAGTAGTTACAGACAGTGGGAAGTACAGCAGGAAGAGTAGTTACAGACAGTGGGAAGTACAGTAGGAAGAGTAGTTACAGACAGTGGGAAGTACAGTAGGAAGAGTTGTTACAGACAGTGGGAAGTACAGTAGGAAGAGTCGGTACAGACAGTGGGAAGTACAGTAGGAAGAGTCGTTACAGACAGTGGGAAGTACAGTAGGAAGAGTAGTTACAGACAGTGGGAAGTACAGTAGGAATAGTCGGTACAGACAGTGGGAAGTACAGTAGGAAGAGTCGTTACAGACAGTGGGAAGTACAGCAGGAAGAGTCGTTACAGACAGTGGGAAGTACAGCAGGAAGAGTCGTTACAGACAGTGGGAAGTACAGTAGGAAGAGTCGTTACAGACAGTGGGAAGTACAGTAGGAAGAGTAGTTACAGACAGTGGGAAGTACAGTAGGAAGAGTAGTTACAGACAGTGGGAAGTACAGTAGGAAGAGTAGTTACATACAGTGGGAAGTACAGTAGGAAGAGTCGGTACAGACAGTGGGAAGTACAGTAGGAAGAGTAGTTACAGACAGTGGGAAGTACAGTAGGAAGAGTAGTTACAGACAGTGGGAAGTACAGCAGGAAGAGTAGTTACAGACAGTGGGAAGTACAGCAGGAAGAGTAGTTACAGACAGTGGGAAGTACAGCAGGAAGAGTAGTTACAGACAGTGGGAAGTACAGTAGGAAGAGTAGTTACATACAGTGGGAAGTACAGTAGGAAGAGTAGTTACAGACAGTGGGAAGTACAGCAGGAAGAGTAGTTACAGACAGTGGGAAGTACAGTAGGAAGAGTAGTTACAGACAGTGGGAAGTACAGTAGGAAGAGTCGTTACAGACAGTGGGAAGTACAGTAGGAAGAGTCGTTACAGACAGTGGGAAGTACAGTAGGAAGAGTCGTTACAGACAGTGGGAATTACAGTAGGAAGAGTAGTTACAGACAGTGGGAAGTACAGCAGGAAGAGTAGTTACAGACAGTGGGAAGTACAGTAGGAAGAGTAGTTACAGACAGTGGGAAGTACAGTAGGAAGAGTAGTTACAGACAGTGGGAAGTACAGCAGGAAGAGTAGTTACAGACAGTGGGAAGTACAGTAGGAAGAGTCGTTACAGACAGTGGGAAGTACAGTAGGAAGAGTCGGTACAGACAGTGGGAAGTACAGCAGGAAGAGTAGTTACAGACAGTGGGAAGTACAGCAGGAAGAGTAGTTACAGACAGTGGGAAGTACAGCAGGAAGAGCTTTTACAGACAGTGGGAAGTACAGTAGGAAGAGTCGTTACAGACAGTGGGAAGTACAGTAGGAAGAGTCGGTACAGACAGTGGGAAGTACATCAGGAAGAGTAGTTACAGACAGTGGGAAGTACAGCAGGAAGAGTAGTTACAGACAGTGGGAAGTACAGTAGGAAGAGTAGTTACAGACAGTGGGAAGTACATCAGGAAGAGTAGTTACAGACAGTGGGAAGTACAGCAGGAAGAGTAGTTACAGACAGTGGGAAGTACAGTAGGAAGAGTAGTTACAGACAGTGGGAAGTACATCAGGAAGAGTAGTTACAGACAGTGGGAAGTACAGCAGGAAGAGTAGTTACAGACAGTGGGAAGTACAGTAGGAAGAGTCGGTACAGACAGTGGGAAGTACAGTAGGAAGAGTAGTTACAGACAGTGGGAAGTACAGTAGGAAGAGTCGTTACAGACAGTGGGAAGTACAGTAGGAAGAGTCGGTACAGACAGTGGGAAGTACAGTAGGAAGAGTAGTTACATACAGTGGGAAGTACAGTAGGAAGAGTAGTTACATACAGTGGGAAGTACAGTAGGAAGAGTAGTTACATACAGTGGGAAGTACAGTAGGAAGAGTCGGTACAGACAGTGGGAAGTACAGTAGGAAGAGTAGTTACAGACAGTGGGAAGTACAGTAGGAAGAGTAGTTACAGACAGTGGGAAGTACAGCAGGAAGAGTAGTTACAGACAGTGGGAAGTACAGCAGGAAGAGTAGTTACAGACAGTGGGAAGTACAGCAGGAAGAGTAGTTACAGACAGTGGGAAGTACAGTAGGAAGAGTAGTTACAGACAGTGGGAAGTACATCAGGAAGAGTAGTTACAGACAGTGGGAAGTACAGCAGGAAGAGTAGTTACAGACAGTGGGAAGTACAGTAGGAAGAGTCGTTACAGACAGTGGGAAGTACAGTAGGAAGAGTAGTTACAGACAGTGGGAAGTACAGTAGGAAGAGTAGTTACAGACAGTGGGAAGTACAGTAGGAAGAGTAGTTACAGACAGTGGGAAGTACAGTAGGAAGAGTCGTTACAGACAGTGGGAAGTACAGTAGGAAGAGTCGGTACAGACAGTGGGAAGTACAGTAGGAAGAGTAGTTACAGACAGTGGGAAGTACAGCAGGAAGAGTCGTTACAGACAGTGGGAAGTACAGTAGGAAGAGTCGGTACAGACAGTGGGAAGTACAGTAGGAAGAGTAGTTACAGACAGTGGGAAGTACAGTAGGAAGAGTCGTTACAGACAGTGGGAATTATGGTAGGAAGGGTAGTTACAGACAGTGGGAAGTACAGTAGGAAGAGTAGTTACAGACAGTGGGAAGTACAGTAGGAAGAGTCGGTACAGACAGTGGGAAGTACAGTAGGAAGAGTCGGTACAGACAGTGGGAAGTACAGTAGGAAGAGTCGTTACAGACAGTGGGAAGTACAGCAGGAAGAGTAGTTACAGACAGTGGGAAGTACAGTAGGAAGAGTAGTTACAGACAGTGGGAAGTACAGTAGGAAGAGTAGTTACAGACAGTGGGAAGTACAGCAGGAAGAGTAGTTACAGACAGTGGGAAGTACAGTAGGAAGAGTCGTTACAGACAGTGGGAAGTACAGTAGGAAGAGTCGTTACAGACAGTGGGAAGTACAGTAGGAAGAGTAGTTACAGACAGTGGGAAGTACAGCAGGAAGAGTAGTTACAGACAGTGGGAAGTACAGTAGGAAGAGTCGTTACAGACAGTGGGAAGTACAGTAGGAAGAGTAGTTACAGACAGTGGGAAGTACAGCAGGAAGAGTAGTTACAGACAGTGGGAAGTACAGTAGGAAGAGTAGTTACAGACAGTGGGAAGTACAGTAGGAAGAGTCGGTACAGACAGTGGGAAGTACAGTAGGAAGAGTCGGTACAGACAGTGGGAAGTACAGCAGGAAGAGTAGTTACAGACAGTGGGAAGTACAGTAGGAAGAGTAGTTACAGACAGTGGGAAGTACAGTAGGAAGAGTAGTTACAGACAGTGGGAAGTACAGCAGGAAGAGTAGTTACAGACAGTGGGAAGTACAGTAGGAAGAGTCGTTACAGACAGTGGGAAGTACAGTAGGAAGAGTCGTTACAGACAGTGGGAAGTACAGTAGGAAGAGTAGTTACAGACAGTGGGAAGTACAGCAGGAAGAGTAGTTACAGACAGTGGGAAGTACAGTAGGAAGAGTCGTTACAGACAGTGGGAAGTACAGTAGGAAGAGTAGTTACAGACAGTGGGAAGTACAGCAGGAAGAGTAGTTACAGACAGTGGGAAGTACAGTAGGAAGAGTAGTTACAGACAGTGGGAAGTACAGTAGGAAGAGTCGGTACAGACAGTGGGAAGTACAGTAGGAAGAGTCGGTACAGACAGTGGGAAGTACAGTAGGAAGAGTCGGTACAGACAGTGGGAAGTACAGTAGGAAGAGTCGGTACAGACAGTGGGAATTATGGTAGGAAGAGTCGTTACAGACAGTGGGAAGTACAGTAGGAAGAGTCGTTACAGACAGTGGGAAGTACAGTAGGAAGAGTAGTTACAGACAGTGGGAAGTACAGTAGGAAGAGTCGTTACAGACAGTGGGAAGTACATCAGGAAGAGTAGTTACATACAGTGGGAAGTACAGCAGGAAGAGTAGTTACAGACAGTGGGAAGTACAGTAGGAAGAGTAGTTACAGACAGTGGGAAGTACAGTAGGAATAGTAGTTACAGACAGTGGGAAGTACAGTAGGAAGAGTAGTTACAGACAGTGGGAAGTACAGTAGGAAGAGTAGTTACAGACAGTGGGAAGTACAGTAGGAAGAGTCGGTACAGACAGTGGGAAGTACAGCAGGAAGAGTAGTTACAGACAGTGGGAAGTACAGTAGGAAGAGTAGTTACAGACAGTGGGAAGTACAGCAGGAAGAGTCGGTACAGACAGTGGGAAGTACAGTAGGAAGCGTCGTTACAGACAGTGGGAAGTACAGTAGGAAGAGTAGTTACAGACAGTGGGAAGTACATCAGGAAGAGTAGTTACAGACAGTGGGAAGTACAGTAGGAAGAGTAGTTACAGACAGTGGGAAGTACAGTAGGAAGAGTCGTTACAGACAGTGGGAAGTACAGTAGGAAGAGTAGTTACAGACAGTGGGAAGTACAGTAGGAATAGTCGGTACAGACAGTGGGAAGTACAGCAGGAAGAGTCGTTACAGACAGTGGGAAGTACAGTAGGAAGAGTCGGTACAGACAGTGGGAAGTACAGTAGGAAGAGTAGTTACAGACAGTGGGAAGTACAGTAGGAAGAGTCGTTACAGACAGTGGGAAGTACAGCAGGAAGAGTAGTTACAGACAGTGGGAAGTACAGTAGGAAGAGTCGTTACAGACAGTGGGAAGTACAGTAGGAAGAGTAGTTACAGACAGTGGGAAGTACATCAGGAAGAGTAGTTACAGACAGTGGGAAGTACAGTAGGAAGAGTAGTTACAGACAGTGGGAAGTACAGTAGGAAGAGTCGGTACAGACAGTGGGAAGTACAGTAGGAAGAGTCGGTACAGACAGTGGGAAGTACAGTAGGAAGAGTAGTTACAGACAGTGGGAAGTACAGTAGGAAGAGTCGGTACAGACAGTGGGAAGTACAGTAGGAAGAGTCGGTACAGACAGTGGGAAGTACAGTAGGAAGAGTCGTTACAGACAGTGGGAAGTACAGTAGGAAGAGTCGGTACAGACAGTGGGAAGTACAGTATGAAGAGTCGGTACAGACAGTGGGAAGTACAGTAGGAAGAGTCGGTACAGACAGTGGGAAGTACAGTAGGAAGAGTCGGTACAGACAGTGGGAAGTACAGTAGGAAGAGTCGGTACAGACAGTGGGAAGTACAGTAGGAAGAGTAGTTACAGACAGTGGGAAGTACAGTAGGAAGAGTCGTTACAGACAGTGGGAAGTACAGTAGGAAGAGTAGTTACAGACAGTGGGAAGTACAGTAGGAAGAGTCGTTACAGACAGTGGGAAGTACAGTAGGAAGAGTAGTTACAGACAGTGGGAAGTACAGTAGGAAGAGTAGTTACAGACAGTGGGAAGTACATCAGGAAGAGTAGTTACAGACAGTGGGAAGTACAGTAGGAAGAGTAGTTACAGACAGTGGGAAGTACAGTAGGAAGAGTAGTTACAGACAGTGGGAAGTACAGTAGGAAGAGTAGTTACAGACAGTGGGAATTACAGTAGGAAGAGTCGTTACAGACAGTGGGAAGTACAGTAGGAAGAGTCGTTACAGACAGTGGGAAGTACAGTAGGAAGAGTAGTTACAGACAGTGGGAAGTACAGCAGGAAGAGTAGTTACAGACAGTGGGAAGTACAGTAGGAAGAGTCGTTACAGACAGTGGGAAGTACATCAGGAAGAGTCGTTACAGACAGTGGGAAGTACATCAGGAAGAGTCGTTACAGACAGTGGGAAGTACAGTAGGAAGAGTAGTTACAGACAGTGGGAAGTACAGTAGGAAGAGTAGTTACAGACAGTGGGAAGTACAGCAGGAAGAGTAGTTACAGACAGTGGGAAGTACATCAGGAACAGTAGTTACAGACAGTGGGAAGTACATCAGGAAGAGTCGGTACATACAGTGGGAAGTACAGTAGGAAGAGTAGTTACAGACAGTGGGAAGTACAGCAGGAAGAGTAGTTACAGACAGTGGGAAGTACAGTAGGAAGAGTCGGTACAGACAGTGGGAAGTACAGTAGGAAGAGTCGTTACAGACAGTGGGAAGTACAGTAGGAAGACCTCTTACAGACAGTGGGAAGTACAGTAGGAAGAGTCGGTACAGACAGTGGGAAGTACAGTAGGAAGAGTCGTTACAGACAGTGGGAAGTACAGTAGGAAGAGTCGGTACAGACAGTGGGAAGTACAGTAGGAAGAGTAGTTACAGACAGTGGGAAGTACAGCAGGAAGAGTAGTTACAGACAGTGGGAAGTACAGTAGGAAGAGTCGGTACAGACAGTGGGAAGTACAGTAGGAAGACCTCTTACAGACAGTGGGAAGTACAGTAGGAAGAGTCGGTACAGACAGTGGGAAGTACAGTAGGAAGAGTCGGTACAGACAGTGGGAAGTACAGTAGGAAGAGTAGTTACAGACAGTGGGAATTACAGTAGGAAGAGTCGGTACAGACAGTGGGAAGTACAGTAGGAAGAGTCGTTACAGACAGTGGGAAGTACAGTAGGAAGAGTCGTTACAGACAGTGGGAATTACAGTAGGAAGAGTCGGTACAGACAGTGGGAAGTACAGTAGGAAGAGTCGGTACAGACAGTGGGAAGTACAGTAGGAAGAGTCGGTACAGACAGTGGGAAGTACAGTAGGAAGAGTCGGTACAGACAGTGGGAAGTACAGTAGGAAGAGTAGTTACAGACAGTGGGAAGTACAGTAGGAAGAGTCGGTACAGACAGTGGGAAGTACAGTAGGAAGAGTCGGTACAGACAGTGGGAAGTACAGTAGGAAGAGTCGGTACAGACAGTGGGAAACAGCAGGAAGATCCTTTACAGACAGTGGGAAGTAGGCTCATACAGTTGAATTCCAAACCGATATAACCAAGATATAATCCACAATTTTAAAATATAACGCTAGACAAACTGATAGCCGGCACAAAAGTAACTGACGATGTAATAAGGAAGTTCTCAGCTAATTAAAGACTTTTGCATGAGATAAGCCTATGTTTAACCCGGATCCTACTGTTCTGTTAGAGGACATGTGATAATTGGACATAAAACATGTTCTGTGTCTCGAGAGCTTGGCTGCATTCTGACATTAGCTAGCTCATGTTAACTGATATTAGCTAGCTGACGTTAGCTAGCCTACACACTTTATCTAATTCTGACAAAGTCCACCTAATTCTGACAAAGTCCACCTACAGATCATTTGACGAAATTCATCTATTTCTGATTAAGTCTATCTAAGTCTGACAAAGTACAACTACATGTAATTCTGACAAAGTCCACCTACAGTAATGGCCACCATACCTTGGAGATAATCTATGTTGATCTACTTATTACAAAATATTTGCACTGCATCCATACCATTTTTAGCATTTTTGTACCTCATTGTTTTAATTTTATACCCCATTTTGTAGTTTAGGTTGTACTTTATTTTGTATATTGTATATTTTTGTACAGTGGGTGGACTTTATTCTTTTTACTTTTTTTTTTACTGTATGAAGCACATTCACATGAGGCGCTCATAGCCTAGCTTAGCACAATTAATGGAGGCGGACATGGCCGGTTAGGCTTCGGGAGAGGTGTTAGTTGGACAATGCCTAGGCTAACCAACCATGTCCGCTTCCATTCATTGTGCTAAGCTAGGCTAACGTGCAGCCAGATAGCTTTCTACTGAACACACAGAGAGGAAACTGGTATCTATCTTCTTGTCTCTCTCTGGAGAAGACGGTAAGCTAATTTCCCAAAATGTTGACGTGTTCTTTTAAGCACTGGTGGTAAACAACATAGTAGGCTACTCCTTGCTGTTTGGCCGCGGTTTTAGGTTTTCACCAAGTCTAAACAAGCCTCTAAGAATTATTGCCCTTGTGACGACAAGAGGAACAGAAGCAGTTCATTAGCTTCAATGAATCAAGTTCCTGTGCTTTTTTGGAGCCAGAAACACTGCCTACCTAATGTGCTGCCCGTTGCACATTGTGAACGTTTTACTCTTGGTGGTGTGTGGGGTAGCCAGGCATCGAACAATGTGTTGAATACAAGGGAAGAAAGAGCAGCTGGAAAATAAATAATTTAAAATTAGATTTAGACTAGTAATGAAGAAAGAATAGAGAGTGTTGCACTGGGTATCCAAGGCCTTCTGATTATAAGTTCAAAGATCCTTTATTCAATCATGAAAAAAGCAGGGATAAAAGCGTTCAGCTAAATGACAAAATGTAATGCAATGTAATGTAATGTAGCTGTTAGCTATAGTATTAGGACAGCAACGCTCTGTTCTGTTGTGGCTCCATACTCCAGTTGCTTCGGATGAGATGTGACATCACAATAATGAGGTTCAAGTGCAAGATGGTCAGCTTGAGTTTCTTTTCTTTTGGGGCCATACTGGGTGAACATATTCTCTATCCCACACTGTCATGTCCCCTGTCTCCTAGTCTCGTTGTCTCTGTGTGGGTGTGGCGTGGCAGTGTTGTAGTATCTCGGACTCGAGATTTAGTGACTTGACTACAACACTGGGGTGTGGGTATGTAGGGTTAATTGCAGGATTGGAACCTGGTATGGAGGCAGGTCCCGAAGCATCCACAGCTGCTGGCGATCACCAATCACCTGGCTACTAGTACCCAGCACATACTGCAAGACGGCACCAGATTGTATTTTCAGCTAACCCAGTCAGTCATAGTTTTTGCTTGTAGCCTGTTTATTCATGTACCCGTCCTGCCGTGTCTAACCCCGCCTGTCCTCCCTTGTATCTAGTCCACTACCTGGCTCCCCGCCCAGCGTTCATCCTGTATGACCCTCGCTTGTCGGACCGGCCTCGTCTTTGACCTCACGCCTGTCTAACTACTCTCCCCTTTTTGATATTAAACACCCTTGGAACCTGTCAGGTCGTCTGCTTTCTCTCTGCGCTGGAGTCTCACCATCAAACCATAACACACACGCACAGAGAGACAGAGAGACGGAAGACAGACAGAGGGATGATGTCTGTTTGTGTGCCTGTGTACAGTTGATATTAGTTATTGTTGCATCGTGGTGCATGGATGTGAATGCAGATATCCAAAATTGGTGGTGGATTCAGTACACAGTTCCTTTACTTAAGTGAAAGTAGAAATACTCAGATAAATGAGTACTCTGGTCAAAGTAAAAGTCCTCCATTCAAATTCTACTTAAGTAAAAGTAGAGAAGTATTTGCTATTGAATGTACTTACACATCTAAAGAAAAGTACACATTCTACGTGATGTTTGTGTATCCATTGACCTCTATAGGTGATGTTAAAATGTTATGTGGTCCAGTTATGCTGCTCTGATTAAAGGTTGTGTTAAAGTGGTATGTGGTTCAGTTATGTTGCTCCGATTAAAGGTTGTGTTAAAGTGGTATGTGGTTCAGTTATGCTGCTCTGATTATGTCCTCTTGAAGTTGACAGGCTTCAAATGTGAAAGTATATAATCTTTCGGGCTATCCCCGACTAAGGATTTGGATAGTCGACTATGATTGGCCAAAATGTGCGGTTAGTCGACTATTAGTCGACAAAAAAAAAGATATATAATATTATTATTATTATTATTATTATTATTATTATTATTATTATTATTATTATTATTATTATTATTATTATTATTATTATTATTATTATTATTATTATTATTATTATTATTATTATTATTATTATTATTATTATTATTATTATTATTATTATTATTATTATTATTATTATTATTATTATTATTATTATTATTATTATTATTATTATTATTATTATTATTATTATTATTATTATTATTATTATTATTATTATTATTATTATTATTATTATTATTATTATTATTATTATTATTATTATTATTATTATTATTATTATTATTATTATTATTATTATATTATTATTATTATTATTATTATTATATATATATTTTTGTATCATTCCATTTGGGCTGTGGGGGGTGCTTAATGTCTGAACGAGTCGACTGAAGGCTTCTTGTCCTCTGCAAAAGCATGCAATTGGTCCACTGATGGATACATCTTGATATTTGTCTAGTCTAGTGTGTTCATTAGATGGGTGAAATCCTCTTTCAGTGCCTCTGTGCCTGTTTTCGTAGGCAATTAGCCTCTTGTATGCATGCCATTAGCGTTAGCCACGCTTCTAGGCCTCTTTTCTTTTGGAAAGAATGATACAAAAATATATATGTTTTTTTATAAAAAAAAATATTTACATTTTTTTGTATTCGACTAAGAGGTTGGCAGTCGACTACGGCTCCTTACGACCGATTAGTCGACTAATCGACTATAGGGGTCAGCCCTAATAATCTTCATACATGTTTTATTTTGTATTGTGGTTTCTATGCAAAATCCTTTTCTTCAAAGTAACTAGTAACTGATGGGTTCAGATAAATGTAGTGGAGTAAACAGTACAATATTTCCCTTGAAATGTAGTGGAGTAAAAGTCTAAAGTTCCCTAAAATGAAAATACTCACATAAAGTACAAGTAGCTCGAAATTGTACTTAAGTACAGTACTTGAGTAAAAGTACTTAGTTACTTTCCACCACTGGTAATCGGTAATAAATAATGGTCAAGTCAAGTCAAGTCAGCTTTATTTGTATAGCACATTTACAAATGACTAAAAGCCAAACCAAAGTGTTTCACATGATAAAAAGTTAAACACATACAATGCAGTAACAAGTAAAAATACACAAAAATTACAGAAAAAGGTATTGTACATTTAAGAAAGCAAGAGCAAGGTGCAATATAAAATTAGATAAAAAGTCCAGAGTAGGGCGCCCTCGTGGCGCACCGCATAGTCCCGGGTTCGCCTCCCGCTCCGGCGATATTTGTCGCATGTCCTCCCCATATCTTCTCCCGGTCTCCCTCTCCTCTGTCGGTCCTGCGTGACCAGAAAAGCTGTAAAAATGCGATTTAAAAAAAAATAATTCAATAAAATAAAAGTCCAGAGTAACAGCGGAGTAAATAATGGTGTTAACTAATAACGTGCGTTATGGTTTTATTTGCATATAATGTGATCACTTACGGCTGACAGAATCAGTCACATTTGTATTCTTATCAAATGTTTAAAGATCTAAATGAATTGTATGGAATCAGACAGAATTTAACTGTCATCAAAGTCTAAGATTATTGCTTGTACCATAGACGTGTTCACTGTCCACATCAGACTGGTCTTCATCAGGGTGTAATGTGCAATATATAAAGCTTTTTCAAGTGATCACATGAAGGAAGTCACATAATTATGCCCCTTAAAGGAACATGCCAGCATTATGGGAAATGCGATTACCGCCTTCTCCAGAGTCAGACAAGAAGATATACCAATTTCCTCACTGTGCATTCAGTAGAAATGAATGGAAGTGGATACCGACCAGCTAGCCTAGCTGTTGGCCAGAAACACCTCTCCCCTATTGTAGTCAGATAGCTTTCTACTGAATGCACAGAGAGGAAATTGGTATCTATCTTCTTGTCTGACTTTGGACAATGTGGACAAAACTCACACACATACTATAACAGCCTCACAAGTATAATGGCAGAAAGGCAAGAGTCAATGACGACTGAATATAGTGTAAGTTAACAGTGATGTATAGGACCCTTAAAGGGGAACTACACCCAATTTCATAATTCATACATGTTATTCCTATTGTCTGAGACAACCAACTTTCTCCCAATTTCAAAAACTCAAACTTGTGATGTCACTAGGTATAACGTCTATACTTTATTATATTGTGTTATAATGTGTAGAAGTCATTAGAAGCTCTTATAAAATGTGTATCTCGTTGTGAAGTGATCCAGAAACCCCACCAGCCAAAGGCTAATTTACTCAGTGTTCCTCACAAACTTTTGGATGGGAGCTAGCTGTCAATAATTGTACCATTAGCCTTCATCAGCTGTTCAGTGTGCTGACAGCTGAAAATTGCCACCCGTAGCTATCGTCATCCATAATGAGCTACCGTGCCCGTGGTATGAGATTAAATCGTGTTACATAGCCTACTAATTTACAACTGCTGTAGCAGGTTGTAACAACACTCATACTTTTGTTTGCTGTCAATAATGTCATGTAACCCTTGTGTGGTGTTCAATGTTTACTAAAAGATGTAAGAACATGTGAAAGAACACATTTTCATGAAACTTGTAGGTGAAAGCAAGTGTGTTAGATAGGTTGGTCATTATTATTATTCTTGTATTTGTTTGTAGGTTAGTTATTTTATTCACATTATAGTTGATAGTCCTTGTTGATTCAAGCTGAGGTCCCAGCTTTACCCGTTCACTCACACATTCACACACCGACGACAGAGGTGATGCAAGGTGACAACCTGCTCATCAGGAGCAGTTAGGGGTTAAGTGTCTTGCTCAAAGACACTTCGACACACTGCCCAGCAGGAGCGGGAATCAAACCGGAAACCTCCAGATTACCAGACGACTGCTCTACCTCCTGAGCGTCTGTCAACTTTTATTTCTGTTGGTCTGCTTACCACATGAGGTTGGTTGTGTCTGTTGGTCTGTTTACCACATGAGGTTGGTTGTGTCTGTTGGTCTGTTTACCACATGAGGTTGGTTGTGTCTGTTGGTCTGTTTACCACATGAGGTTGGTTGTGTCTGTTGGTCTGTTTACCACATGAGGTTGGTTATGTCTGTTGGTCTGTTTACCACATGAGGTTGGTTATGTCTGTTGGTCTGTTTACCACATGAGGTTGGTTATGTCTGTTGGTCTGTTTACCACATGAGGTTGGTTATGTCTGTTGGTCTGTTTACCACATGAGGTTGGTTATGTCTGTTGGTCTGTTTACCACATGAGGTTGGTTATGTCTGTTGGTCTGTTTACCACATGAGGTTGGTTATGTCTGTTGCTCTGCTATACGTTTGGTTGTGTCTGTTGCTCTGCTATAAAGTTGGTTGTGTCGGTTGCTCTGCTATAAGGTTGGTTGTGTCGGTTGCTCTGCTATAAGGTTGGTTGTGTATGTTGCTCTGCTATAAGGTTGGTTGTGTCTGTTGCTCTGCTATAAGGTTGGTTGTGTATGTTGCTCTGCTATAAGGTTGGTTGTGTATGTTGCTCTGCTATAAGGTTGGTTGTGTATGTTGCTCTGCTATAAGGTTGGTTGTGTCTGTTGCTCTGCTATAATGTTGGTTGTGTCTGTTGCTCTGCTATAATGTTGGTTGTGTCTGTTGCTCTGCTATAATGTTGGTTGTGTCTGTTGCTCTGCTATAATGTTGGTTGTGTATGTTGCTCTGCTATAATGTTGGTTGTGTCTGTTGCTCTGCTATAAGGTTGGTTGTGTATGTTGCTCTGCTATAAGGTTGGTTGTGTCTGTTGCTCTGCTATAATGTTGGTTGTGTCTGTTGCTCTGCTATACGTTTGGTTGTGTCTGTTGCTCTGCTATACGTTTGGTTGTGTCTGTTGCTCTGCTATAAAGTTGGTTGTGTATGTTGCTCTGCTATAAGGTTGGTTGTGTCTGTTGCTCTGCTATAAGGTTGGTTGTGTCTGTTGCTCTGCTATAAGGTTGGTTGTGTCTGTTGCTCTGCTATAAGGTTGGTTGTGTCTGTTGCTCTGCTATAAGGTTGGTTGTGTCGGTTGCTCTGCTATAATGTTGGTTGTGTCTGTTGCTCTGCTATAAGGTTGGTTGTGTCCTGTGACATGTTTGCTTGTGTATTGCCTTTGCCTTGTTTAGTTTCCCCTTGGTTTTCCTTATTGAGTTGATTGCAGTTATTGTTTGTTAGTTGTTTATCCCTCGCCCTGTTTTGTTTGTCTTGTTTTATTATTCCTTGTTTGTTCCTCCCTTCCCTTATTCCTTGTTTGTTTATGCAGAAGACGTTAATTTCCCAAAATGTTGGCGTGTTCCCGTAATTCTCTCTAACTAAAAGCCCATGCCGGGCATAGAGGAGACTGAAAACCAAGCCAGCCTGACAGGCCATCCCTCTCTCTGTGATCACTCTCTCATTAGACAGAGAGGCTGCTAGTGGAGCTCATGCTGCTAGTGTCTTCTCTCCTTGCCGCTGTGGCAAAGCAAGCTTCTGCATCAATAGTCAGCAAGTGTATTCGCCGAGTTCACTCTGCAGTCGTAATTGGTTTGATGTGATGTGAAGACGCAGAAGAGGCTGCTCGCTTCGACGCCAAAACAACATGGAATAATACAATATCGGAATTACAGACTCACAATTACGTGATTCACAATTATTTTTCACTGCCAAGAAATACATGTGAAGTATTTTGTATTTGTATTTTATTTATTAACACATAAAGAGTTAAACAAAAGGGGAAAAATACACAATAACCATATTGTGTAGGAGAAGTTTAGAAGCCTAGAGGCTTATAGAGAACTACCCCTGTTTTGTAAAATCAAACATACGAAAATATACATATTATTTTTAAAATACCAGTAATATATTCAAAAGATCTGTGTAAATACAAACATACATACACACAGTACATTACATGCATATATACTGTGTACATAGTGAACTAAGTGAAGTGAATTAGTCATCGGCTCATTGAAATGTGTGACAGTGATTTACGAAAATAAAGATGGCGGCAAAGTGAATTATAAAGTCATGTTTATGTCACAGGTTCATTTTAAAGGAAATGTACCTGGACTTAGTTATTTAGATTCCCAACACAGTAACAGAGCAGGACAACAGATGACGATATAACATGAAGGTAAATCCAATACTGGGTTGTTGGTCCAACAGAATGTTCTGCTGGAAGCACCAGTCTCCAGTGTAGTAAAAGTGACATTCTCCATTTGTTCCATCCACATCTGGCTGGTTCCGTTGGGTCAACACCTAATGGAGAGGAAACTTACATCAGTGGCTTCCTGTTTCCTGTTTACAATCCAAACCACACACAGACGGACGTTACCGGGGGGTCACAGAAGAAGAGCGGATCTGTATTTACTGTAATATTGATATTGAGAATAAGTTTAATTTTATGTTTTATTGTCCATTATATTATGAGTTGCGTCAAAGGTTATTTGACAGGTGTAAAAGCCTTGGCCCTCATTTATCAACAATTCTTAGAAAGTGTTCTATTTTCGTTCTTAACACTTTCAGTGCCAGCAGGGGGCGCACGATTTAGTGCTTGAATGCCCACCATCCACTTCAATGTTAGCGTTAATAACGCCTAATCTATGTTTTAAATTATGGCTATGTGTCTAATCTGCCCGTCGCTTATCAATGACTCGTTTTCCAGTCAACATTGTCGAAGCGGATTGTTTTTTTATCGGTTCATTTTCGTTTGATAGCATTTTGAAAAGCCCTCGTTTTCAAGGAAAATAAAAAGATTCCATGATAAACGCCCTGTACTGGAATATTCTATCTAGAATACACAAAAACGTTGTAATTTTTCGGCCTATTTATGAATCGTTTTCAAATAAACGCTAGATTATCGATGGTATATGTGTACGTATGCACGCTATATAGGCGATCTGAAAAATCGATTCTCTGATTTCCTCAAAGCCATCGCCCACACACACACACACACACATAGGGCGAACGCTGAGAGCTCAGCGAATACAACTCTGATTATCCCAAGACTTGTAAAATAGATACCTTACCTCAGATCAGATGTTCTCCAAAAAGATCATTCAAATTCCTGATTGCCATTCCAAAAATCGATTGCTTTTATTGATCCAACGCTACATACTGTAAACACATATTCCACGCTGTTCTGATGGTCCACAATGAATCCGATCGGCTCGGGTTACATGCCTGAGAAGTAAAATGTGGATTCCGGATTTTTCTTTTCTCATCCATTTTCATTGAGTCCATTCCAAAAGGGTGCATTACCATCTGGGAGACGATAGGGGGCGGTTTTTTCCACATCTGAGCTCCTGATGGGGCTGGTTTACCAACGGGAGACTCCGTTGATGAAATATTAATTCAGATCGCTAATAAAAAAATAAAACGATAATTGTCGTGGTGGGCATTCAGGCATCGGGCTGATAACACGTGTTATCACATGGTGGGCACTGAAAGTGTTAAGCACAGAATTTAGAATGTGTGTACGCACAGAAAAATCGAGATTTATCACACGTGCATACACAGGTTCTACGCACACTCCGTGTTGATAAATACCATTTGTTCTACGCTCCGCACTCGTGCACGATTTTAAGTATTTGCATATAGCACCGCCCGTAATTAACCATATACGGTAATGCAACACCCCCATACAATGTGGAAAAGTGGACTAAGCCGAGCGAAGCGTGTTATGGGAGAAATACGCGACAGGCTGACAGACATGTACACGGTGATGTCGGAAATTATATCTATTAACTTCCTAAAGACCATTGCTGCCTGGGCAGCGCAAACACTAATAAAGACTGTTAATCACTGTTTGCCATTGGTGTCATTAATAACCATGCTGGAATATGCCTTTTCTTCGTTTCGTTCGATTAATACCCAGGGATTAGCCTATATAAGATAAGATAAGATATTCCTTTATTAATCCCTTGGGGAAATTCCAGCGACACACACATACAGCTCATCGTCTCATTAATAATAATAACAACATCACAATCATAAAAATTTTACAGTAACAACGCCACAGCATAAATTCACACAGACATGTACATTTGTTGACACATGTCATCTACAGAATGCCTGAGACGCCATATGCGATAGTCAGGCTGCATCAACAACTGAGTAGTTAAACAAAGTGTCGTTGCGCCAGGTGGCGGGAGGGAGGGAGGGATGGACGGGCGGGATCGGGAGACAGTAGCCTATATAAACAATAATACGAGAGCATTTATACAAGAACAATGAATCTCACTGCCATGATATAGCCTACGCCATGTGTAGCCTTCCTATATGTGATCAATACAAACTTGAACTTGAATTCCATCATGTCTGTGTGCGGGAGCTCACAAGGCTGTTGTCACAATGTAAATAAAAACGTGCACTGAAAAGTTACAGTATGTAGTTGGTTGATTATTTGTATGACAGTCAGTAATCCCTTGCAAAAAGTATCCGTTTTATTTAATGAATTGAAAACATGCAGCATTGCTTCCTCCCGGCATGCAGCAACGACATACAGTATATCAGGTAAATGCGCATCACTGAGTGGAATCCCTTTCTATTCACATAACGACAGGTTATGTATATAACCTAGTTATATGAGTACTGGCTAAGCGTCCCGCTCTTAAGCCATACCGAGATATACCTCATCTCATGTACCTATTGTACTCCATCAACGAAAAACCCAAAATACACCCCTCACCTGCCAGGCCCCGCCCCTTAGTGACGTGCTACATAGGACTGGGCATGGCCACCACTCACTCTCAGGGCACGCTAATAGCGGGACACTTAGCCAGTACTCATATAACTAGGTTATATACATAACCTGTCGTTATATAGCGTACTTGCATCGCGTGCCGCTCTTAAGCCATACCGAGATATGGGGTAGAGCGGACGCGAGGCCCGACAGATGCACCCCCTGAGGACCCGTAAGCCCACATCAAGGGGGAAGGGGAGTCCCGTCACCCCATCCTTCCTAACGAAGAGGGGGCGCAGTCAACTCCACCCGAGTGCGAACAAGAGGGAACTAGAACCCCTTGAACACAAAGCACAGGCGGAACCACGTGTGACACAACACACTGTGGCCCATACCCACACACCCCTGCTACCCCACCAAAGGACGGGAAGCAGGAGAGGCCACAGACCTCAGAACCGCCTGGGAGACAGAACCCCCGGTCATGTCCATGAGGTAAAACCTTACAAAGGGACCCGGGGAGAACCATGAAGCTGCAGCACAGATGTCCTCCACCGAGGCCCCACCCAGCAGAGCGGCAGAGGCTGCCACCCCACGAGTGGAATGCGCCCTGACGCCGCCAGGGGGAGCCAGCCCGGCCAACGTGTAACAAAGGGCAACGCCCTCGCACAACCAACGGGACAGGCGCTGTTTCGATAGTGCCTTACCAGCACGAGAACCACCGTAACAGACAAACTGAACGGTAGCCCCGAGGCCCTGAGTACGGCTGAGGTAAATCCCCAAAGCCCGGACCGGACATGACAGGTGAAGGCCCGCCTCCAACTCACTAGTGTGAGGAGGTGGATGAAACGCCTGAACCACAATATCCCTGGAGCGGAAGGAACTCCGGATATTTATAGGCACGAAGGCAGGATTAGGCCGCAGAGTGGCACCGCAATCGGAACGAAAGACAGGCACTCTGGTCGTACCGAGAGAGCACAAAGCTCACCCATGCGTGTAGCGGAGGTGACGGCCAGCAAGAACGCGGTCTTTGAACGACAGCTGTTCCAACGGCGCTTGCTCAAGAGGCTCAAACGGGGCCAAGGACAACCGACAAGGACCAATTGAAGATCCCAACTCGGAGCCAAAGAGCGTTTTACCGGCTTAACGCGTCGGGCGGCAAGCAGGAAACGCTTCACAAGAGGGTGGCTGAACAAAACATCACCCTCAAATCCCTCATGATAAGAGGATATAGCTGCTGCATATACCCCCACTGTCGAAGCCGACAGTCTATCAAGGAGAGACTGGAGGTTAACAAGAACAATATCCAGGGGGCAGGACATCGGTCCCTGCCCCCCCCGCCTTACACCACTCTTGGAACATACGCCATCTGCCCACGTAAAGCGCGACAGTAGAGGGAGCATGCGCATTCCGGATGGTATCAACCACAGAAGGGTCCATCCTCTCCAGACTTACCCTCTCACCAGCCAAACCATCAGACGTTGGCACAACACCGGGTGCTGAACAGCGACCCGTGTGCTTGAGTGAGGGCCTTCGCCGACCAAGGAATAGGCCATGGTGGAGCTACCAGTAGCTGGATCAGGACCGGGAACCACACAGCTGCGCCCCGGTCTGGCACAATCAGGATCAAGGACCTGCGCCCCTCAACGTACCCGCCCCAACAACTGACCTAACAGATGTATGGGGAAAAAATCCCAGGCGGCACGGCATCGGTCCCAGACTTGCCTGGCCATGTCTGGACGTAATCCCCACCCGTCAGGATGAGGACCGCCCCGCGACATTACACCTGGACCCACATTCACCCTGCCGGGGATGTGGGGAGCCCTCAGGCTGCGCAGATGGAAGACGCCCATAGCCAGCCGCCCGGCGCAGACGGGGGGAGCGTACTCCTCCCTGTCTGTCGATATACTACACTGACGTCGTATCGAGCGTGTCGCAACACGCTCTGAGAGGGATGCCTATAGCACTCCACCCGTTAACTGGAAAGAGGAGTACTCCACTTCCAGTCTACAGCAACCCCAGGCTGGTAGGAACCCTCCCTGGCATGAGACCTGACGATCCACCTTGACCGCCAAGGACCAGAACGTCGGCAGGGCAGAATACACTTCGTAACCCCTGACGCGGCAGAGGCCCCAGTGCGGCCTCCACGAACTTGGTGAAGATGCGGGGAGCCAGAGAAAAGCCGAACGGCAGCCCCTGGTACCCATACGCTAACCCTGTAAGGAAGCGTAGGTAAGCCCTAGGACGGAAGATCGGGAATGCGAACACGCATCCTACAGGTCTATGGAGGAGAACCAGACCCCCACCTGACAGTGTTCAACAGGTAGGAGACGATCCAAAAAATACCGAACCTTCCCATGGTCCAACATGGGTCTGAAATCCCCCCCCCCCTCCCGATTTCTCAGGCACCAGAGAACACCGGGAGGAAAACGCCACGACGATGGCTTGCTTCGTCCACAGAGATCAGATCCCGTCAACCAGAGCTGTCACTGCTGGTGACCCTGACAATAGGGTCTGTACCAAACCCGAAAACGGTTGGGGTTGTGTTTTAAATACAAGTCCCCGCCTCAGCGTTCTCTCCATCCACCTTGACATAAGGTACTGCCGTAGCCATATGTGATGACACTCCCAACGCACCCGCCGCCATGTGGCGCAGGTCCGCAAGGAACTGTAGATAGGCGGCCCGGTCCCACCCGCTGTGCGTAGCCCAACCCTGGACCCGTGCGAGCAGAGCGTTCCGTGGAGTCGGGTCGGAACCTGACACTACTGTACCCACGAGGCAATCGCACCCAAGGGGGGACCCCGACAGAAAGGGCCGGTTTGATACGGGGGAAGCTGACATCAATCTAGGTGACAAAAGCCCCCCCACTGAACACCCCTCCAGAACATGCTAAGGAGTTGTTCTGCAGCCGGACATGCAAGGCGTGAGGACCCCATGGGTTCCTACACACCGTAGCCCTGCAGTGATATTACTACCACCTAAATCACGCGCACCTCTTCTTTTCAGACCACTGCCGATCTCGCGGGAGTGGGAGGCACCAACATGATACCTGGCCTGGCGAAGGCGAGGCCGGGGAAGCCCGCACTCTGTGCCTCAAAAGGTTTTGGGCCCCCCTGCTGACAACACCTATAGTTGACAAACGTAACACCAGGCTCAACCAACACAGCTTATGGCGTGGGAGCCGCTTGACAGCACAACATGCTCACGGACAGACCCAGGCTCAGCCATCAACTGGGTGTCAGCCCCTGTCCCCATGAGAAGCGAAAAGTGGGGCCGCCCGCGCTTCAACGAAGCCACGCGGCCCGCAACCAAAGGAAACAATCAGAGCCCCCTTTTTCCGCTGGTGTTGGGGGAGGGAGTGATCGGAGAGCGGGCTGCTCGCGGTAGGACGGCGACGGCTTGTATATTCCAAGCCGAGCCCATCCAACATGGCCTATCCCTCGGCCACCAAGGCTGTCGGCCTTGTGGACACCTGTCGATTCAACGCCCAGGATACCTCTGGCGGGGGAAAACATGGCCGCATGTCGAGGGCCTCGTCATCGCCGCTGACGAGGCCGTGCTCTCTCTTCTTCTGGCTGCACGGTGTGAGGCGGTGTGGGGCCTAGGACAAATACCGCCCGCGCTCCAGCGGAAGACCAAAATCCTCTGCGGAGAGGGGAGCCCTAAGCGGTTATAGCTTGCGGCTGGGTCAAAGCTAATAACGTCAACAACCTTGCGCGATGTGTCGACGTCGGCTGGCCCTCAAGGCCCCGCCACCAGACACCATTTGTTGATAGAAAAAACAGCAATTCGAACACAGTTCTAATCGCTGCCAATTCCATACCGTGGCGGTACAGGCTTTAGCAGCCCACCATCCACTCGCCGGGCCGACCCACCTCATGGCGTCGGCCGGGCGGGGCACTGTTTCAACATGTCAAAAGCCAAAGACTGATGCTAACACGGAGCACCAGTGGTGGGTGTAAACAGCAACCTCCACTGTGGTGTGCACCATGAAGGGGTTAATGAATAATTGAACTAACACCACGAACATACTGTAGAATGGGCAAGCCCATGTACACAACGTTAAGGGGAGGCGGACCAGAGAGAACCAGTCCCGTATTCATTCATAATATTCACAAAAAATTTTATCTAGGGACTTGAGGACATTGAGCATGTAAGACGTGCTTTTCGCCGCTCCGCCGTTTTGTGACAAACTTCAATTATAAATAGTCCTTTAACTACGTTTTTTCTTTTTGGACTTTGGACACTGGACAACGTATGTTCATCTACCAGTCAGGCAGACTTTTCGACACTTTAAATCGTCCATGGGTCCTGTTAAACCCAAATTAAGGACGACGCGTGCAGGACAACAAACAATCTTTGATCAGCCACCCGGGCCACCCCCACCGCACGCGCCAGCTGCTAACATGACCAGCGGCAGCGCCTTTGATCTAGGGGCCTTACAATCAATGATGAACTCGCTGAAGGAAGATATTTGTGGCAGAATTGACTCATCGGCAACTAACCTGATAGCTGAAATCCTTGCAGTGCGCACGGAGCTGGTGAATATTACTGAACCATTGCTGCTGAAAATAAATGAACACGGGCAAACTATCTGCGAGTTCTGTGGCGCAGGTCCGCAAGGAACTGTAGATAGGCGGCCCGGTCCCACCCGCTGTGCGTAGCCCAACCCTGGACCCGTGCGAGCAGAGCGTTCCGTGGAGTCGGGTCGGAACCTGACACTACTGTACCCACGAGGCAATCGCACCCAAGGGGGGACCCCGACAGAAAGGGCCGGTTTGATGCGGGGGAAGCTGACATCAATCTAGGTGACAAAAGCCCCCCCACTGAACACCCCTCCAGAACATGCTAAGGAGTTGTTCTGCAGCCGGACATGCAAGGCGTGAGGACCCCATGGGTTCCTACACACCGTAGCCCTGCAGTGATATTACTACCACCTAAATCACGCTCACCTCTTCTTTTCAGACCACTGCCGATCTCGCGGGAGTGGGAGGCACCAACATGATACCTGGCCTGGCGAAGGCGAGGCCGGGGAAGCCCGCACTCTGTGCCTCAAAAGGTTTTGGGCCCCCCTGCTGACAACACCTATAGTTGACAAACGTAACACCAGGCTCAACCAACACAGCTTATGGCGTGGGAGCCGCTTGACAGCACAACATGCTCACGGACAGACCCAGGCTCAGCCATCAACTGGGTGTCAGCCCCTGTCCCCATGAGAAGCGAAAAGTGGGGCCACCCGCGCTTCAACGAAGCCACGCGGCCCGCAACCAAAGGAAACAATCAGAGCCCCCTTTTTCCGCTGGTGTTGGGGGAGGGAGTGATCGGAGAGCGGGCTGCTCGCGGTAGGACGGCGACGGCTTGTATATTCCAAGCCGAGCCCATCCAACATGGCCGATCCCTCGGCCACCAAGGCTGTCGGCCTTGTGGACACCTGTCGATTCAACGCCCAGGATACCTCTGGCGGGGTAAAACATGGCCGCATGTCGAGGGCCTCGTCATCGCCGCTGACGAGGCCGTGCTCTCTCTTCTTCTGGCTGCACGGTGTGAGGCGGTGTGGGGCCTAGGACAAATACCGCCCGCGCTCCAGCGGAAGACCAAAATCCTCTGCGGAGAGGGGAGCCCTAAGCGGTTATAGCTTGCGGCTGGGTCAAAGCTAATAACGTCAACAACCTTGCGCGATGTGTCGACGTCGGCTGGCCCTCAAGGCCCCGCCACCAGACACCATTTGTTGATAGAAAAAACAGCAATTCGAACACAGTTCTAATCGCTGCCAATTCCATACCGTGGCGGTACAGGCTTTAGCAGCCCACCATCCACTCGCCGGGCCGACCCACCTCATGGCGTCGGCCGGGCGGGGCACTGTTTCAACATGTCAAAAGCCAAAGACTGATGCTAACACGGAGCACCAGTGGTGGGTGTAAACAGCAACCTCCACTGTGGTGTGCACCATGAAGGGGTTAATGAATAATTGAACTAACACCACGAACATACTGTAGAATGGGCAAGCCCATGTACACAACGTTAAGGGGAGGCGGACCAGAGAGAACCAGTCCCGTATTCATTCATAATATTCACAAAAATTTTTATCTAGGGACTTGAGGACATTGAGCATGTAAGACGTGCTTTTCGCCGCTCCGCCGTTTTGTGACAAACTTCAATTATAAATAGTCCTTTAACTACGTTTTTTCTTTTTGGACTTTGGACACTGGACAACGTATGTTCATCTACCAGTCAGGCAGACTTTTCGACACTTTAAATCGTCCATGGGTCCTGTTAAACCCAAATTAAGGACGACGCGTGCAGGACAACAAACAATCTTTGATCAGCCACCCGGGCCACCCCCACCGCACGCGCCAGCTGCTAACATGACCAGCGGCAGCGCCTTTGATCTAGGGGCCTTACAATCAATGATGAACTCGCTGAAGGAAGATATTTGTGGCAGAATTGACTCATCGGCAACTAACCTGATAGCTGAAATCCTTGCAGTGCGCACGGAGCTGGTGAATATTACTGAACCATTGCTGCTGAAAATAAATGAACACGGGCAAACTATCTGCGAGTTGGAACGTGTGACGAGCGACCACAGTGACCAGCTCTCCTCGCTTGACTCCACCGTTAAGGAGCTCACGTCACAGGTGAAATTACTAACCGACAAATGTGAGGACCTAGAGGGGAGATCGAGGAGGAACAACCTTCGACTCGTGGGGATACCTGAGGGCTCGGAGGGTCCGCGGCCAACGGAATTCATTGGCCGCCTACTCAAGAACCTACTGGGCCTGGATGATGAGCCCCTACTCGACAGAGCCCATTGCACTTTGCGGGCTAAACCCAAAGAGGGAGAGACGCCTCGTCCGCTCATCATCAGGGTCCACTTCTTTCATCTCCGGAACGAAATCCTACGTCGGGCCAGCGCGACCTCCCGTGACACCCCTCTACTCTTCCAAGGCAAAAGGCTCTCTATTTTCCCTGATTACACCGTCGCTGTTTCCAAGAAGAGGGCTGCGTTTGGAGGAGTGAAACGTGAACTCCATGCCTGTCCTGGTATCAAGTTTGGGCTGATGTTTCCTGCGGTTCTGAAAATCACTCTGCCGAGTGGTTCAACGCACACGTTTGAAGACCCGGCCGCCGCCGCCTCGACTTTCATAAACACTAAACTCAGAAAAGCGGTTCCCCAGACTGTAACCATCAGCTGAACGGCAAGTTCATAATTCATGTCCATATGACTGAGCATATACAGACTATTTCATTTTGGGACTACGATATTTCACAATATTAACATTTGTCACTTAACCACGGAAGGGGTGGTGTTTATCTTTAGAGTTAGTAATAGTGGGTTATGCGCGCGTCCAATTTGAGGAGACGCATCAGCATGGGAGGGAGGGGGAGGGGGGAGGGAAGGGTTTGTTTACATTTACAGTTATTTTTGTGCGATGTTTATACTGTTGTTGCTTTTTCTATGACTTGGCCACTGCACATAAAAAATACTATTAGGACATACTTTTCGATGTTACTCATTGTACACTCAACACCAGTCTATGACTCAACCTAAAACCTCACAGCAGATTGGAGGAGTGGTCAAATTTACTAGTTGGAATTGTAAGGGCTTAAATCAGCCAATCAAACGTAGTAAAGTACTGGGGCATCTTCAGAATTTGGGGGTTCATATAGCTTTCCTTCAGGAAACTCATTTCAAGCTATCTGATTATACCAGACTACGTAAACGATGGGTTGGCCAAGTGTACCACTCATCATTTCAGAGCAGAGCTAGAGGTGTGGCAATTTTAATCCACAAATCAATAAATTTTATTTGCTCAGATGTTCTCTCTGACCCAAATGGTAGATTTGTGCTGGTAACTGGAAAGCTCTGTGGCACCCCAGTGATTATGCTTAATATCTACGGCCCTAACTGGGACAATAGCTCATTTTTTAGATCTGTGTTCTCTTCGATACCTGACCTCTCCACACATTATCTGATATTAGGAGGGGACTTCAATTGCTGGCTTAATCCATCATTGGATCGCTCATCTAACAGAAATGCAGTACTTTCAAGCTCTGCTAAAACCATTCAATCTTTTATGGAAGAGTTTTCACTTTCAGACCCTTGGCGTTTTCACAACCCATCTAGCAGAGCATACTCATTCTTCTCTCATGTTCATCACACCTTCACACGTATTGATTATTTCTTGATCGACAATCGGCTCATCTCATCAGTATTATATTGCTCATATGATGCTATTGTCATATCGGACCACTCTCCAGTTCTAATGGTACTGCAAATTAGGGGATGTGATAACACCCGACCACCCTGGCGACTGAATACTAGTTTGTTATCGAACAAAGATTTTGTTACTTTTATTTCCAAGCAGATTTTTTTTGGATATCAATAAGACGCCTGGGATCTCAGCTTCCTTACTATGGGAGACACTGAAGGCATACTTAAGGGGGGAAATTATTTCTTACTGCACTTATGAGACTAGAGCCAGAAAGAAGAAATTAGATAATTTAACCAAACAGATCACTCAGATTGACAACGTTTACTCTATCGCTCCATCACCTGATTTATATAAGGAACGCCTATTGTTACAAGCAGAATTCGATACTCTGACTACCACCCATACCGAAAAATTACTATTCAAATCCAGATACAATTACTATGAACACGGAGATAAGGCGAATAAACTATTAGCTCATCAATTAAGACAGGCATCAGCTTCGCATCAAATACCACAAATCCAAACTTCAACAGGCAGAACTACAGATCCCAAAGAAATTAATGAACAATTTAAAAACTTCTACTCATCTCTCTATGCTGCAGAACAACCCACTGACCCGTCTGCCTTTAGCAACTTTTTTGACTCTCTTGATATTCCTAAAGTTGACTCCGACTCAGCGGTGAAACTGGAGGAGCCTATCACAATAGAGGAGATTGAAGAGGCTGCTCACAACATGCAGGCAGGTAAATGCCCAGGCCCCGATGGTTACCCAATCGAATTCTATAGGAAGTTTTTTGGCAAATTGGCGCCACTTCTTATTGATATGTACAATGAATCCTTCTGCTGTTTTAAATTGCCCCATACACTCACTCAGGCCACAATTTCCTTAATCTTGAAGAAGAACAGAGACCCTCTCCTATGTGGGAGCTACCGTCCTATAAGTTTGCTATCCGTGGATTTAAAGCTTCTTTCCAAACTACTATCTATGCGCTTAGAATCGGTACTACCCTCTATTATTTCCCCAGATCAGACTGGATTCATAAAAAAACGGTACTCTTCTTTTAACACTAGACGGCTTCTTAATATCATGTATAATCCCTCTTCTTCCTCAATATCAGAAGCTGTGATCTCACTAGATGCCGAGAAGGCTTTTGACCGGGTGGAGTGGAGCTACCTATTCTACACCATGGAGAGATTTGGCTTGGGTAAAACATTTATCACTTGGGTGAAACAGCTTTATACCTCCCCTATAGCCTCAGTCAGAACCAACAACACACATTCTGAATATTTCCCTCTCTTTCGCTCTACTCGGCAAGGCTGCAATTTGAGTCCCTTATTATTTAATATCGCAATAGAACCATTGGCCATTGCTCTCAGATCAAATCCTAACATAACTGGTATTCATAGGTTTGGCATCGAACAGAAGACTTCACTTTATGCGGATGACTTGCTTTTATATGTATCGAATCTCTCTGTCTCTATTCCAGCTGCCCTTGATGTTTTCAGTTCATTCGGTGCAATATCAGGATATAAACTAAACTTAGATAAAAGTGAGCTATTCCCTCTGAATGCTGAAGGTCGAAATTACCCCTTACATACTTTGCCCTTTAAAATTTCCCCACTTGGCTTCACATATCTTGGCATTCGTTTCACAGACAAATTTAAGGATTTATTTAAATCTAACTTCTCCCCTTTGTTAAGCAAACTGCATAAAGACTTTGAACGATGGTCGCTATTACCCCTGTCCTTAACGGCACGAGTCAACTCAGTTAAAATGAACTCCCTGCCAAAATTCTCATACCTTTTTCAATGTTTACCCATCTTTCTCACACAAGCATTCTTCCAGAAAATTGACAGTTTGGTGTCGCAGTTCATCTGGAATAGGAGAGTCCCTAGGCTCGGTAAAGCCCTCCTACAAAGACCAAAGCCTCTGGGAGGGATGGCTCTGCCCAATTTTAAATTCTATTATTGGGCAGCCAACTTTAGAGCACTACAACATTGGGCAAGGTTTGAAGACACACCTTCATCCCCTGTATGGTTGCTTTTGGAATCCTCTTCTTCCAGCCCTGCCTCACTGGCTGCTCTGGCTCACGCACCTCTACCTTTTCCCACCTATCCCTACTCTAAAAATATCATTGTCAAATCAACACTCAGGATATGGAACCAGTTCAGACGACATTTTGGTTTACAATCTTTTTCTTTACTAGCTCCAAATACAGCTAACCCTGTTTTCCCCCCCTCTGTGATGGATAGAGCTTTTCTCTCCTGGTCCCCTCTTGGTATTAGAACGTTCAGTGATTTATATATAGAAAATATTTTTGCATCATTTGAACAACTGTCTGACAAGTTCTCTCTTTCGAGGTCACATTTCTTCAGATACTTGCAAGTCCGCAGTTTCGTACGTAATATCAACCCACAGTTCCCCAAACTCCCAGAAGCCACTCCTATTGACACTTTACTAAAGCCTACACTGGTCACAAAGGGTATTATATCTGTCCTGTATGGCTTGATTTCCTCACTGCGTCCTACCTCATTAGAAAAGATCAGGAGGAGATGGGAGGAGGACCTGGGTGAGGACATCACAGAAGACCTGTGGGAGGATATTCTACACCGGGTCCACTCCTCTTCAATTTGTGCCAGGCACGGACTGATCCAATGTAAAATTGTTCACCGTTCACACTTTACTAAAGTCAGGCTAGCCAAGATCTATGGCAACATTGATCCCACCTGTGACAGATGCCACCGTGCCCCTGCTACACATAGTCACATGTTTTGGTCCTGCCCTTCCCTGCATAACTTTTGGTCTGAAATATTTGAAACTATCTCAAATAGTATTGAGATCCCAATCAGCCCGACTGCCATAACTGCTTGCTTTGGTGTCTCTATCTCCCCTACTACTCTGTCTCTGCCACGATATAAAGCTGACCTGGTGGCATTTGTTACTCTCCTGGCTAGACGTCTCATTTTACTGCCTTGGAAGTCACCCACTCCTCCATCTCACTCTATGTGGCTCAGGGATATTTTGCACTTCCTTAAGATGGAGAAAATAAGGTGTGTCATAAGGGGTTCTACAGCTAGATTTTATAAAACATGGGGCCGTTTCTTTACCTATGTTGGGGAACAAGGCTCAATCGACCCCCCATAAATAATGCTCACTCCTAACCTAGCACAGTCCAGTCGAGTGACCTATCTACTTGTGCAAATGTAACCGATGTCTACCTTCTCATTTAAAAAAAATGTGTTCCATTCCTCTATTCCTGCTGTACAGTGCTTGTCCTGAGTGTACATATCTGTTTAATTGACTATGTCCGAAACAATATCTATATTTATTTTGTGGTGTACTATTTTTTAGTCTATATATTCAACAGACCTATACTTTGACTACTTATACGTAGCCATGTGCAACATGTATATTATTTACATTCAACAGACCTATATTTTGTTTATTTATACATAGTTTTGTGCAATAGGTATATTGTTTATCCAACAGACCTATATTTTGACTAACTATATGTACCTTTGTGCAATATGTATATTGTCTACATTCAACAGACCTTATATGTGATTGTAGATATGTGCAATACGTCTGGCATATATGTGTACAATTTGACCTTGTGATGATCTCATATTGCAATGAAAAAACTTCAATAAACAAAGTTTTGGAAAAAAAAATAATATTCACAACAGCACACCAGCCCTAGACCTCAGCCCATTTACCCATGAAGGTAAACAAAGCCCCCCCCCGCACTACTCCCCCAGTAGACACCGATTGACCGTCAGCATGAATGGTTGAGAGGAGGGAAGATTGTAGCATAGACAAACATTCCCGTAGCAGAGAGACAGAACAAAAACAGTAGCCCCACTATAGCATAGCGTTCAACGCTAATGTGGACAGAAAACAGTCAGCTGAGCCACAACACTGGCCGCCGATAAATTCCATCCTGCAGCAGTATAGCACTACTGTCACCCGCTGGGCCGACTCGCTCTCAAGCATCGGCTCCCGGGTGGGGCACCGTCCAGCCCCGCCGAGGCACAGGATCGATGCTACCTGGCTAGGCTACCTAGCCACGGCACACCCGCCCTGCACCCTGTCAACCCATTTACCCGTAAAGGGAATATAGGACTCAGCAAAACCCCCCACACTAGCTACCGACTGACCTTCATCAATGAACCGGTTTAAGAGGAGGGAAAAGCGGCAACATCCCACGGCGGGGAACATTAAAACAGTGCCCAGCATGTCAGCAGTAGTGTTAGCATTAGCATTTAGCGTTAGCATTAGTGTTTTAGCAGCACGCTCCAGGATCGCTTGGAACCCGTCCACTTTAGTGGAACGTTCACCAAACCATCCCGCCCCTGGCGCCGACACACAACATGGTTGTGTAACAAAACAACCCAGCATTACTAACACTAGCATCAATGCCTGACGACACAGGGCTCACCTGTGTGCGAGCTGGCTCGATAGCCAACCTCGCACGCTGTTTCCTCAATCTGCTGCCACAAGATGAGGGAACATCAGAATAGACCCGACGTGTCGTTGGAACATACCCCGAAGATGCCAGGGGTAAGCAAATCTCTGTAAGTACCCAATATTATCTAAACTTTTTCAAATCAACTAGTTGCATAGGGCGACTTGCATCCGCTATGATGGAAACGAAATTAGAGGAAGAGTGAGTGGTGGCCATGCCCAGTCCTATGTAGCACGCCACTAAGGGCCGGGGCCTGGCAGGTGAGGGGTGTATTTGGGGTTTTTCGTTGATGGAGTACAATAGGTACATGAGATGAGGTATATCTCGTTATGGCTTAAGAGCGGGATGCGATGCAAGTACGCTGTTGTAGCCAATTTAATGATTTTCTGCAGTTACGTTATTGTATGAAGGCACCGTGTCACCATGAAAGTGTTGACCAATTAGCTGGCAGTGGGCACAGGAGGCGGGGCTCAGATGTGCTCAGGCGCAGCCTATATGTATGTGTTCACAGGTGTGCAGTGGGAGGGAATTGGGTAATTATCACAGGGAAGCCACACAGTCTTTTTACTGTGCGCGTTTGTTTTGTTTTCAGTTATATTGAGTCACCTTTTGGGTTTTACTTTGTAGCAATTATCCTGTGTTTAAGTTCCAGTTTAAACACAGAGTTTACAGTGTGCTTATATTTGTCCACACTGCAAGTAAGAATAAAAACTCTCAAACGTACTCAAGGAGAAGACATCATTTTATTACCAACAAGCACCACGCGTTAGAAAGAGCTTCACCCAGTATTCCCTCACTGGCATCTTTTCTTGTTAGGTTGCCCTTACACAAGTAAAAAGACAAGCTTCTAAACAAGATTGTTTTCGAAGACAGACAGACACTGAAGGAGTCAAGGAACAGCGCCCCTTTCATTGATTTTTCTGCCGATTCAAACCATGATATCAACACGCAGCGCAACGCGGAACAACACATCAAAGAAGCTACAGTGAGACGGATTCAAGAATGAATGAAATAAAGTTGTGGAAGGAGTGGCCTCTCGCAACTGGATATAGGCAAATCCCATCAAGAATTCTAAGTAAAACCTCCGCCTATTGCTTGACATTGTAAACATGAGTAACGTGGGGAATCAGGAAAGTAACGTTGAAATGGATGCAGCTGCCAATCAAAATGAAACAGAAAATGAACTTGGCAAAAGGCTTTCTAAGCCCACATTTAAATCTAAATACAAATGAGGTTCTGAATAACGACGGTTCAACTAACAATGCTGTGTCATATACAAACGAGGTTCTTGATAATGACGGTTCAAATTTCAACACTGTGTCAAATGGAAATGAGGAGGTGGATAGTATTGGGCCACATGACAGTGTTTCCAATACGGGTGAATCAAGGGTGTCACGTGGTAGCTTTACCAGACACTCAATGTCATCAAACATTTATGCATCCATCCTGGCGCAGGCCGAGGTGGCGGCACTCTTGGTAATGGAAATGGCTTTAAAAGAAAGTCATGTACTGGAAGCCCAGGAGGCACAACAAAAGGCACAAATGGAAGCCCAGCAGGCACAAATAAAGGCACAAATGGAAGCCCAGCAGGCACAATTAAAAGCACAAATGGAAGCCCAGCAGGCACAATTAAAAGCACAAATGGAAGCCCAGGAGGCACAAATAAGAAAAAAAAGGCAATTGCTTGAAATACAAAGTCAAATTGCTGCTCAGACAGCTAAGGTGACTGTTCTCAGGAACAGAGGTCTGACATTGAAAGTAGAGTTACAGACGGAATGAACTCGTATCCGTCAATAGAAAAGGCTGCTCTCAACCCCTCTGCTGTACAATTCATTCCATCAATGTCAGACTGTCATGTCAACTATCCACCAACAGGAGGGAGTAGACCTGCAATGGCAATTGATGCACAGCCAATGGATTCAACACAGCAATACAGATTTCTACCAACAGGAGGCAGCAAACCTGCAAGACCAATTCAATCACACCAAAACCCATACAATCAGCTCAGTACTGTAGCCACCCGGCACAAGGAAATAATTTCTGAAGGAACCAAAACAAAACCAAGTGCACCAACTCTCACTGCAAGCATGCCACAAAGATCTCAACACCTACCTCATGCTGTATATCCACCACAGCAACCCATTCAAAGCAGTGAGGATCAAGGCAATATTTTTACGATCATGCAGAAGCAAAATGACATCACAGCATTACTTGTGCAACAGCAATCTTCCTTATCACTACCCCCCAGGGATATACCAATCTTTGATGGAAACCCTTTTGAGTACAACACATTCATTAGAGCCTTTGAACATGGAGTGGAAGGAAAGGCTGCTAACAGTGTGGACTGCTTGTACTACCTGGAGCAGTACACTCGAGGGCAACCTAAAGAGCTGGTAAAGAGCTGTCAACATATGCCATCCGACAGGGGGTATCAAAAGGCTAGAACGCTTCTGCATGAACGTTTTGGAAATGAGCAGAAAATAGCCACTGCATATATGGAGAGAGCGTTTGGATGGGCACCTGTAAAATCAGAGGATATCAAGGCCTTACAAGCATTGTCATTATTTCTACGCATCTGCTGTAATGCTATGGAGGACATCAGCTACATGTCTGAGATAAATATGCCATCAAACCTACGGGCAATAATCATGAAGCTACCTTACACACTCAGAGACAGATGGAGAAACATTGCTTTTGAGTATCAGGAGAGACACCATCGTCAAGCAGGTTTCAGTGAAGTTGTCACCTTCATTGAAAGACAAGTATCTATTGCATCTGATCCACTGTACGGGGACATTCTAGACACTGTTGTCTCAATGTCAAAATTGAAGATCGGAAACACAACATCACAAGGACGCATGCAGGAGAGAGGAAGCAGTTTTGCTACGTCTGTGGCACCTGTTGAGTTTGACAATCAAGAGGAGAGAGACAAACCAACAAGAGGATCCTGCCTGCTGTGTGAAGAGGGCCACAGTTTGGAAGCATGTCCTAAGATGGAGAAGAAGCGGCATGGTGAAAAAATTGATTTTCTAAAAAGAAAGGGTGCTTGCTTTGGATGTCTATATGTCGGGCACATAAGTTCACAGTGCCATAGTAGGCTATTTTGTAAGATATGTAACCTGAGACATCCTACCATTCTCCATATTCATGAAAGGGAATGGAAAGAACTAAGATCACGACAAGATGACACACAAGATGAAAACAGAATGAGTTAAGTCACCATTCCCAAGACTTGTGGCCACATAGGGGCCGGAGCACAGGACTGCGTTTTGTCTATTGTGCCTGTAAAGATCAAGGCAAAGAAAGACAGCACAATCTTAAAAACGTATGCATTCCTAGATCCCGGCAGTTCATCCACGTTCTGCTCTGAACAACTGATGAGGAAGCTCAATGTGAGAGGAAGGAACACTAGATTCCTAATGAAAACAATGAACAAAGAGAGTTTTGTCAACAGTCATGTCATCTCAGGACTAGAGGTCGCTGCACTAAATGGTGACGCCTACATCGAGTTGCCTGATGTGTACACACAACGTAAGATGCCTGTAACTCGCAATAACATCCCACGACAGGAAGACTTGTGTGCTTGGCCATACTTGAACACTGTAGACATTCCTACTATCAATGCTGATGTGGAGCTGTTAATTGGAACGAACACTACAGAAGCAATGGAGCCATGGGAGGTGATAAACAGCAGGAGTAGAGCACCTTACGCTGTTAGAACCCTTTTGGGATGTGTTGTCAACGGACCATTGAGAGGAGGCAATGAGAGTGGGATTAGCTGCCCCACAGTCACAGCCAAACACATCTCCATTTCTCAGAAAGATAATTCAAAGGAGCGGCTTTCAAAAATGGAACCTGAGGACGAGGACTGGTCTTCTGGGAAAGAGCTGCAGAGAACGGTGAAGGAGGAGAACATTAAGAAAGTTAAAGAATCAGCCAAGAAGGAAAGGACCCTCAAAGAGAGAGACAAGCTCAAGGAGGAGAAACCTAAGGCTCACAAAGATGAGAAAAGGTCCAAGGAGAAGTCCTCCTCAAAGGCTGAGAGGAAAAGTGAACAGAAAGAGGAGAAACATCTGCAGGTGGACAAGGAGAAGAACACCAGGGAGGAGAAGGAGAAATCTAAAAATGAAAAGGCACCAAAGGGGGAGCCGAAACATGAAGGTTACGACATCAACAACCGTTTCCTGAACATGGAAGATACCAAGCTCAGTGCCTCCGATGACCACCACGACAGGTGGGCCTCAGACCCCTTCTTTGATTCCTCCCTCTACAGGGACGACAGTTGGGACGGTCCTCTGAAGGAGTACAAGGAATACAAATCCCACAAACGCTGTGTAGCTAAGTTAAGTGATTTTCCAGGCCTCTCTGACTCCCATAGGAAAGACTCAACACCTGATCAGGATGAACTGGACCACTTCCCAACAGAGAAAACAAAAGAGAAAGACCATAAAGAGAAGAAGGAGGAAAAGGGCATATTTGACATGGCTAAAGAGAGGAAAGACTCCCTGGAGAAACACAACAAAGGCAAGAGACTCTGTGGATGCTACACACACACACACAAGGAACACAAGGAACGTAAAGACAATGTCAGTTGACTCTAATTAGGAAAAGAAAAGGAAACAGGAGCTGTCGGACAAGAGGGATGCCAGCGAGGAAAAGACAAAGAGACAACGATGGCCAAAGAACAAGATGAACTTTTCGTAGGAGACGTTTTCATGGTAGCGGACTCTAATGCGCCTCGTGGATCCTGTCAGACATGGACTTGTGCAGTTTGAATGTCCGGATCAAGTACAACGTCCTGGAGCAAACCATCGCAAAGACCTATCTTCTATTGGACGCTGAATAGACTGAAGCCAATTTTCTATTAATGGGGTTACCAACCCTACTGGATTACATAAACATTATGAACTACATGAACTTTAAACATTACGAATTAAATACTAGCGTGGACTACGTACTTGGCTACAATCACTTGCATGCATTGAATTGTTACGTTTTTATACAGTATCAATTGGGGGCTGAGTGTGGCAGCCAATTTAATGATTTTCTGCAGTTACGTTATTGTATGAAGGCACCGTGTCACCATGAAAGTGTTGACCAATTAGCTGGCAGTGGGCACAGGAGGCGGGGCTCAGATGTGCTCAGGCGCAGCCTATATGTATGTGTTCACAGGTGTGCAGCGGGAGGGAATTGGGTAATTATCACAGGGAAGCCACACTGTCTTTTTACCGTGCGCGTTTGTTTTGTTTTGTTTTCAGTTATATTGAGTCACCTTTTGGGTTTTACTTTGTAGCAATTATCCTGTGTTTAAGTTCCAGTTTAAACACAGAGTTTACAGTATGCTTATATTTGTCCACACTGCAAGTAAGAATAAAAACTCTCAAACGTACTCAGGGAGAAGACATCATTTTATTACCAACAAGCACCACGCGTTAGAAAGAGCTTCACCCAGTATTCCCTCACTGGCATCTTTTCTTGTTAGGTTGCCCTTACATACGCTATATAACTGCATTTGTGATGGAGCTTTGACAGCTACATGGGTGGTACAGGTACAGCAAGAGTCTATTGCTCGATCCATCTCCAATATCACGATGGACCGTGCCGGTGGCCAAAGACTGACTTGAATGTGCATTGGGATGGCATTTGTGTGTTTTGTTCCACGCTCTAATTCCGGTCTCAAATTACGGTACAAATGAAGGAGGTGTCTCGGGTATAGCGGACTCTAGTTAATATTATGTTCTCTCGGCAATTAGACTGCCCCTCATTCATTCATTCCTATCTGCTATCTCTGAAAAGTTCCCCGCGAGCGCAGTCAGTGCACCCTGTATATTCCGATAACCCTATATATAAACCATGCTGCATTCATTCGGAAAGAAAGACTTATTCCAAATGCTATATTTATCGGGTTTGACAATAATTCCACTACTGTCGCTATTTTACAATGAACTATAATGAATTACGGGTCATACACAGAACACGCCAGTGTTGAAACTAATGCACGGAAGCTTTTTTCCACGTTGCAATAATAATATTCTACCACCGGGTGCCAGGTACGCATGGTCAGAGCTGTGCGTAAATATACGCACAAAGTCAAGCACACGTTCAAATTGATAAGTCCCACACTTTGCTTAGAAATGATCGTACGCACGGGTTACGCACATATCTGTGCGTAAGCACCATTGATAAATGAGGGCCTTGAGTTAATGTGGTTGTGAGTGATGCAGAAAGACTCAAATGGATTTTTTATCACAGGGTATTTGCATTTGCAGAATATTTAGAGGAAGCGGTTTTGGTGAAAGGTGAGAGAGCTCAGAAAACGATTATCTCATAGACTTCAATGCATTCGATGGAGAATTCTCTTCCTGTTTTGGCTCGTGACTTTTCACCTAGATCCCTGATTCCCACATGGGGTTGACAGAGGTAGAGGCTCAAGAGTCGGGAGTGGTATTTGAAAAAAAAATGTGTTCCGTGTACTTCGGCGCACGCCTCACATATCGGCATATAACTCGAGAACCGGGTGGTGTACTGAGGAGCCCTGGATGAGATGGATGAGAGGAGGACGGTATTTGAGGATGCAACAGAGGCCAACGTTGCAGAAGGGAGACCTGTTCACTGTATACAAATGTTCGAGCCAATCAGCAATACCAACTGTTTCACGTGACGTACCCACGCAAGATGCTGCGCTAAAAAAGTGACAGGAGTATGGAGAAACCATGACACTCACCTGACTAAAAGTTGTTTCAATGGAAGATGGCTGGATGTCATTTTGCCAAATCAGCATGCATGGGTGTGAGTGTGAGTCTTTCACCTTTTACATATCTAGCTTTGGCATGGATTGATTTTTTAGATGGCTAGCATGGCTAACAAATGCAAATATATTGTAGTCGGCCCAGTTGTTCTGACCAGGATTACATTCCTTTTGCCCCCTTGATGCGTGCGCACACTCTGACGTATACAGCGAACAGGTCTATGCCGCCTTCACGTTCTGAGTCTTCCACCAGGAAGGGTCTACCATGTTGAGGGCTCTCATTATAAATCCCAGGTGTGTCTCCATGATCTCATCACACACCTATGGAAAACTAGCAGAGGGCTGGGGGAGGCGCCCGTGGGGCGACCATCAGCCAATCCCCGGGTCCCCTGCCATTATACTGTAGTTGTCTGTCCACAGCTGCGCCCAATCACGTATCAATTAGTCAATCATGTCAGAAATGTTCTGGTCACAGCTGTGGAAGAGATATCCTGCGACTCACAGTTCAAACAGTTCATAGTTGTCTCTCAGTTATGCAATAATCCACAGCGTATATTACGTTACTCCACAGCACTGGCAATCCAAATGGGGTCATATTCCACAGTCTTGGTGTAAAAAAAATGTTTGTGAGAAAAAAAAGGTGCATGTTAAAATTATTTGATGATTTTTATATACAGTATACATTTTTCAGTCTGAAAAGTGCCTGCATCTAGAGACAATGTAACACTCTCCTAAACATGTATACTGTACGTAGTTTGGTTGCATTAACTGTATTAACTGAATTATGCCTAATTTCCTCTGTGAATTTCTTATATTATATATATTTTTTTTTGTTGATTTTTATGTTCTTTTTTGTGGGCAATCCAGCAGAGAGAGAGAGGAAGTATGGGAGATAGAGGGGGAAGACATTCGGCAAAGGTCGCCGGGTCCGGGAGTTGAACCTGGGACGGCCATGTTGCACCTCAGCGCTGTATGTGGTGCACCACCCTGGCGCCCATCCTCTGTGCATTTATACACACTAACTCCATCTGTGTGTCACAGTCAAACGATAATAGGTTCACCAATTCTGTGGAATAGTTGTGATGTAAAAAGTCGAAATATGCTCTGAGCCAAACTTTACACAACTTTGATCAAGTTTGTTGGGAGAAATTGTGACTAAAAGGTTTTGCATAGGATTCAAAACGATAGATAAACTATCATAGCAGAAATGAAAACCAACAATGTGTAATTGATTTGTTGTGAAATAAGGAATCTAAGAAAACTATAATAATTTTGATTCTAGGCCATGCAGTTCAGGAGTTATTGGCTGAAAAAAAATTGCTCATCTGGCTGATTGGCATATACTGTATATATTTGTTTATATATAAATTATATATTTTTCAATTATGGAATAGGTGCCCAAACTAACCAACTAATTTGGTCACTCTGGAATGTGCAGACTTTGAGCTCTAGATACAGTATTGTGGCTCTAGATACAGTACATACAGCTCTAGATACAACACTTAAAGCTCTAGATAAAGTACATAAAGCTCTAGATACAACACTTAAAGCTCTAGATACAGTACATAAAGCTCTAGATACAGTACATAAAGCTCTAGATAGCTTTTAAATCCCTGCTTAAGACCCATCTTTTCTCTCTCTCCTTCAACCTACCCTGATCTCACCTGGTCGGGGACTGACCTTTAGATTAATCTGTCTAGTTTAGTTAGGATGTCTATTTTCCCCCATGTCTGCCTTTTTGCAGCACCACAAACATGGGAACTCTCTAACTCCACCCCCCCCCCTCCCCCCCTCCCCCCTCCCCCCCTCCCCCCCCCCTCCCCCCTCTCTCCCCCATCTCTTTGAGTGCCTGTCTCCTAGTGCTGACTAAGGTGATGGATGCCTCGGGGTCTTGGCCAAGATTGCAGTGACTGCTCTACATGCACCACCGAAGCCATGGATCAGCTACTTACCGTCGTCTGTCCGTGGTCTTGTCAACTGGTCCGTCGACGCGGTTTCATTGCTGGGTTAAGTACTTCTATTCTATTCACATAATATGCTTACTTCATATATTTACTCTATTCACATATATGCTTACCACTTGTATCTATTGCTATGTCCGCCCACTACAATCACGCGAGCTGTCTAACGCCTGTCCCGTCTCCCTGTCTCCCTGTGAGTTGCTGACCTGGAGTGCTGACCGGAGTGTCGGACGTCCGGTGATGAAGGCCGGGAGGATGCGACCCTCTCTGCGTGCCCTCCTGTCTCCCTGTCTCCGGCAGTCTCGTAGTGGTGACGGGAGTGCTGGACGTCCCCTGATGATGTCGGGGAGGTTGCGACCCTCTCTGTGCCGCCCCATATCTCCCTGTCTCAGGCTGTCTCGGAGCAATGACCGGAGTGTTGAATGTCCCGTGATTAAGACGGGGAGGATGCAACCCTCTTTGCGCCGCCCCTGTGCCTCAAATAGATTCGCTATCAGCTCTATCTTTAATCTTTCAAAATGTTCAGTTGCTATCGCTATCAGCTCTATCTTTAATCTTTCAAAATGTTCAGTTGCTATTGCATGCACTCATCTGTGTTTCACTACACACTTGAGTGCATGCTTACCAACTGTTAGTCTGCAACACTACTATCACCGACATCTAAGAAGGGAGATCCCCCCTTGAATGGCCCTTCTAAGGTTTCTCTCCTCCACACTGCCTGTGGAGCATTTTTCCCTATTGTTAGGTTTTAGTGAGTTTTTCCTTACCTTTGCATGGGGTATGTCTGGGAGTGCTTGCATTCTTTCATTTATTTGCATTTATTTTAAATTTGTTGGACCTTATGGTGTTCTTGTTCTGTTCTTTACTTATTGTTATGTTTCTTCTTGACTTGTTTAAAGAAGACGTGTACGGCCCATGGGGAGATTAACGTGTGTTGTCGGGCCTTACAAATAAATTTGATTTGATTTGATTTGAATACATATAGCTCTAGATACAGTACTTAAAGCTCTAGATACAGTACTTAAAGCTCTAGATACAGTACAGTACTGTACTTAAAGCTCTAGATACAGTACTTAAAGCTCTAGATACAGTACTTAAAACTCTAGATACAGTACAGTACTTAAAGCTCTAGATACAGTACTTAAAGCTCTAGATACAGTACATAAAGCTCTAGATACAGTACTTTAAAAAAAATCTTCAACTTGTGCAAAATCCGGCTGCACGGATGCTAACTAAAACTAGAAAATTTGATCACATCACACCAGTTTTGTCCGCCTTACACTGGCTTCCTATTCAAGCCCGAGCTGACTTTAAAGTGCTACTCCTCACCTACAAAATTCTAAATGGGCTCGCACCGCTCTATCTATCCGATCTCATCTCTCGTATACTTGCCCGCTCGTGCTCTGTGCTCACAAAATGCGGGGCTTCTATCGATCCCTAGGGTTAAAAAGAAATCCGCCGGCCACAGAGCCTTTGTCTACCGCGCTCAAGCTTTCACAATTTTCTTATATACTATGATTCTACTGTCACCATGTATGCATATGCTCACTACATGTATTTATTGCTCAATCTCCGCCCACTACAAACATGGGAACTCTCTAACCCCTTTCCCAACCCCCCCCCCCCATCTCTCTGAGTGGTTGTCTCGTAGTGCTGACTAAGGTGGTGGATGTCTCGCGGTCTTGGCCAAGATTGCAGTAACTGTTCTATGTGCACCACCGAGGCCATGGATCAGCTTCTCACCTTCTTCTGTCCGTGGTCTGTCAACGTGGTTCAGACGTAAGTACTTCTATTCTATTCACATAATATGCATACTACATATATCTATTCTATTCACATATGCTTACCACTTGTATCTATTGCTATGTCCGCCCATCACAATCACAACAAACTGTCTAATGCCTGTCCCGTCTCCCGGTCTCCCTGTCTCCCTGTAAGTGGCTGTCTCGGAGTGATGACCGGAGTGTTGGACGTCCCGTGATGATGACCGGGAGGATGCGACCCCCTCTGCGCCGCCCCTTTGCCTCAAATAGATCCGCTATCAGCTCTATCTTTCAAAATGTTCAGTTGCTATTGCATGCACTTACTCACACATGTGAGTGTATGCTTTACCAACTGCTCGCCTGTTTTACTATCACCAACATCTAAGAAGGGAGATCCCCCCTTGAATGTCTCCACATTGCCTGTGGTGCATTTTTTCCTATTGCTAGGTTTTAGTGAGTTTTTCCTTACCTTCGCGTGGGGTATGTCTGGGAGTGTTGCATTTATTTAGCATTTATAAAAAAAAAATTTACTTTATGGTGTTTTGTTCTTGACCTCTTGTGATGTTTCTTCTTGACTTGTTTAAAGAAGACGTGTCCGACCCATGGGGACATTAACGTGTGTTGTCAAATTTGATTTGATTTGATTACATACAGCTCTAGATACAGTACTTAAAGCTCTAGATACAGTACTTAAAGCTCTAGATACAGTACATACAGCTCTAGATACAGTACCACAGAACCCTATGAAGATGTTGTTT
>NC_140168.1:167727308-167842308 GCF_963971535.1 Notolepis coatsorum
CGGATATACAGCCCTCGGAGCCGTCCTATCTCCCGCTGTTACGCGTTTTACGCAAGACGAGGTAGAGACTGTTTTACGCACGCTCCCCAATAACAGTGCATCTGGCGTGGACGGTGTCTCATATGAACAGCTCAGAGCTACGCAGCCCGACATTTTAACATCCATATTTAACATCTGATTGGTGAACAGGAGTGTCCCTGATTCATGGAAGGGCGCTCTCATCTATAGGATCCCCGAAAAAGGCAATATCCCCGACCATCCGTCAACCTGGAGAGCCTTTTTCCTTTTACCCACCATCTATAAAGTGTTCATGAAATGCGTTCTTGCCCGAATCCTCCCGTGGCTCGTGGATGAAAACATATTATCTCCCAAGCACAAGCAAAAGGCCTACATCAATCGGCAAGGCATGAATGAACATGTGTTTTGTCTCAAAACGGGTATCGACGACTTCAAGCACGGGTCTAGTGAATACTTCGCTGTTTTTCTGGACTTCCGTGATGCGTTTGGAACTTTAGCACACAATGTTATGATTACAGCTCTTGAGGAAATACATCTGCCCCAGGTTTATATTGACATTGTCAAAAACGTGTATTGTGGTTCCTTTATACAGGTTATCTGTGGTAAACAGCTCATAGACCCCATCCCTCTCCAAGTTGGTGTTAAGACTGGTTGTCCGTGGAGTGCTGTTAACTTTGTTATAGCAATAAACCAATGTCTGAAGTGGCTCTGTATGTGTGCCCCCGCTAATGTAATTTCCCCTTAACCCCGCACAGGGGTATGCAGACGATGTACAGGTTGCCTCATATCATGCGGCTGAAATAAACACCATGCTCTCCAGAACCGACTCCTTTTTGGAGTGGTCTGGATTAGAGGTTAAAGATTCAAAATGTGCAGTGTTTTATGAAAGGCGGAGTGGGGGAAACCGTTGGTATCACTCAAGCACAGACACAATACCTGCATTCACAATTGGCAATAAACCCATTACAGTCTATTCACGTCATCAGACATACACATACCTGGGTCACAAGTTTAATGTGGCAGGTGAGTGGAAAGAACAGGTAGATGAAATCATCTCAGCAGACTTGATTTAATTCATGCATCACCACTTCCACTCATCATGAAACTTGAGGCAATCAGAGTAATGGCATTGGCCAAACACCTGTTCTCCAATGTACATATTCCACAAAAATCACTACATGATTTGACTAATAAAACCGTACACCTAGTGAGACAATGGACTGGCCTCAACACACACACAACACGCAACATTATATTTCACAGTAAACGTGAGGGTGGTCTGGGTGTTCCCAATTTTGAATGGGCATATATTGCTACACGGCTCTCCCATCTGTTGAATATGCTGAACAGTGATGACCAGTATGTGAGAACGCTCGCCCGTTCTTCTCTTTTCTTGGACCTAAAAAGACGTAAGGTCCCCCTGGCGAGTGGTTCGGACCCTAACTTCCTAGGCTTCAAGAGAAAGCCGAATGGAAAGCTGGACAGTCGCTCTCCTGGCTTCGGTGTGTGGTCAGACTGGCCGGACCTTAATGACATGTGTTGCTGGGCTGATGTTACCCTGGAGTGGGTGGGGTCTAACTCTGAGGCAGTGGCTGTCTCAGAGAATATTATATCTGACCCCAGTATCTCAGTCAGAGCATCTATGTCTGTGTGTGGAATGGATCACCAACTTCCACTGACTAATGCGCAAGGTCGCCTCCTGTGGGCACAACAACAAAGACAGCGGGAACAATGGACTGAGTTGAGACTGCAGGGGGAGATTGCGTGTCTCCCTGCTGCGGACCATTCTGTCTCTCACTCTGTGTTAAAAAATGTTGCCATAGATGAGTGCATTGTTATCTTTACTCTGAAAGCGAGATTACAGGTCTTACCATCTAAACTGAATCTCTCCATCTGGTTTCCAGGCAGTCATGCTCCTCACTGTATTCATCATGACAATAACCAAATAGCTGAAACCATGTCCCACATCTTAAATGGTTGCCATGTATACAGGGGCCTCTACATAAGTAGGCATGACAGAATATTAGATTTGATAGCGAAAGATATCTCTTCTATTTTTAGGTCCTCCATCACACTGTATAAGCATTCTACTGTGAAGCCAAGCATGTTCAACCTGTGCAATAATGATTCCATGTTCTCTAGTATTACAGCTAACACCCCTGATGTATTTGTGGTAAATGGACACCTTAGGGAGGTGTCCATTCTTGAGGTTGGCTGTACTTTTGATTACAGCTTAGAAGAAGCCTTCTTAACCAAAATGCTGAAATACCAACAGCTACAGCAGACCATCTCACAGCTAGGCTACAGATCATTGGCAGCCTAGGGCATGTGCACAAGTTGGTTGTGAGGGGCCTACAAATAGCCGGTCTCCCCAAAAGGAAGGCCAAGCAGTTAGCCAGGTACTGCTCAGTATCAGCTATTATAGGAAGCCGCTCAATTTGGAGGAGGCGCTGTTACCTTTACCCATGATTCTGCCGCCCATGCACCTTGTACCTGACTGTTCTTCATAATTTTCTGATTGCACTCGCATTGTTTATGTCCTTTGTATGAGGCTTCCTTGTACTTCTGTTTATGTGGACATTTCACATTTCAAATGTGTGTGTGTGTGTGTGTGTGACTGAGTACAAATGTGTGTCTACTTGCCTATTATGAGTGTGTTTGTTTGTGATGTGTCCGTCTGACTCTATGTGCGTGTCACATCCTGTTCAGGGATACGCGGACAACGTGCAGGTGTCATCACGACAGGAAGATGTCATCATTAACATGCTGGCACGCACTGATGACTTCCTCCAGTGGTCAGGGCTGGAGGTGAAGCAAGCCAAGTGCGCCGTACTCCATGAGCGCCGCAGTGGAGGCAACCGCTGGTATAAGGCCAAGAACGACAAGCCCCCCTCCTTTCTTGTAATGGGCCAACCCATCAAGGTGTATTCCCGTAATGAGACCTACCCATACCTTGGCCACAGGTTTAACATCGCTGGAGAGTGGGGGGAGCAGGTCGAGGAGCTCACTACAGAGTTTCTCCATTGTCTACACCTGATTGACCTGTCCCCCCTCCCCGTCATCATGAAGTTCCAGGCTGTGAGAGAGGTGGCTCTGGCTAAAATCCAACACCTTTTTGCCAATGTACACATCCCTCTCAAAGCACTGAGAGAAATGACAAACAAAACTGTTCAGCTGGTCAGAAAGTGGGTAGGCCTCAACACTAGGGCTGTCCACGACTAAGGATTTGGATGGTCGACTAGGATTGGCCAAAATTTGCCATTAGTCGACTATTGGTCGACTTAAAAAAGAAAAAAAAATTATCATTCCATTTGGGCTGTGGGGGGTGCTTAATGTCTGAAGGAGTCGACTGAAGGCTTCTTGTCCTCTGCAAAAGCATGCAATTGGTCCACTGATGGATACATCTTGATATTTGTCTAGTCTAGTGTGTTCATTAGATGGGTGAAATCCTCTTTTCAGATTCATATTCAGATTCCTTTATTGAGCCATTTGTGTAAAACACATTGGTAATTGTTACAGCAATACAGTGTATGCATTTTCTTTTCTTTTTTCACAGTAAACAACACCAACACGGACACATGACAAGAAACGAAACAGTGCAGTGGAGGATTAATCAATAAAATACATATATATATATAAAGTGAAGAGTGCAGAGTTCCAGTACGGACTAGTGCAGTGCAGTCAGTGTCATTGTGCCAGTGTCACTTGGGGGCAGAGGGGGGGGGGGGGGACCTGAGGCATTGATCAGCCTGGCGACTGAGGGGAAGAAGCTCAGTCTGTGACAAGCTTTCACAGCCTTTGGGATCCTCAGCCTTCTCCCAGAGGGGAGCAGGGTGAAGAGGCTGTGACCGGGGTGGGATGGGTCGGCCATGATCTTCCTCGCCCTCTTCAGCGTCCTGGAGTCGTGCAGGGACCTGAGGGAGGGCAGGGGACAGCCGATCACCCTCTCCATGGAGCGAATCACCCGCTGCAGCTTGGCGAGATCTTTTGCCGCTGCAGCGGGGAACCAGGAGATGATGGAGTGGGTAAGGATGGACTCAATGATGGCCGTGTAGAATTGGGCCATCATGGTCCTCGGCAGTTTATATTTGTTTAACTGCCGGAGGAAGAACATCCTCCCCTGGGCCTTCTTGAGCAGGCCTGTGAAGTTGAGCTCCCACTTCAAATCCCGGGAGATGGTCATGCCGAGGAGGGGGCATGGGGCTGCTTTCTTCCTGAAGTCCACTACCATCTCCACTGTCTTTTGAGCATTGAGCTCCAGGTTGTTGCAGCTGCACCAGCTCTGCAGCCTCTCGATCTCCCTCCTATAGGCCGACTCGTCCCCCCTGGAGATGAGACCCACCAGGGTGGTGTCGTCAGCGAATTTCAGGAGTTTGACCGAGGGGTGTAGAGAGGCACATCTGTTGGTGTACAGGGAGAACAGTAGTGGGGACAGGACGCAGCCCTGCGGGGAACCAGTGCTGGTGTACCTAGAGCTGGAAATGCTCTTCCCCAGCCTCACCCGCTGAGACCTGTTGGACAGGAAGTCCGTAATCCATCTGGTCTGACTGGCCAGATCTCAATGACCTCTGCAACCAGACTGGAGTTTAGCTGAAATGGACAAGACCCACCAACACACAGACTGAAGTCCCTGTCTCTGATGAACTTATCACAGACCCCTGTGTGGTTGTGAAGGCCAACATCACAACACTGCAGGAAGAGACTGTCAAACTGCACAGAGACTCTGCAAGGAGGGTTCTGCTTAGCATGAAGCAGTCTGAGATCAGGCACCACTGGTGTGGACTCAGACTACAGGGAAAGCTAGCTTGTTTGGAGTTTGCTGACCACTCAGTCTCACACTCAGTGTATAAGAACGCTGCTGTTGGTGAGGATGTTTTCTGTCCACTTGGTATCCTCAAACTCACAGTCCATTCTGTTTAAACCATCAGGATTCACAACACCTAGAATCCATTGTACACATAAAAAACGGATGTAATGCATACAACCACCTGTACATCGCTCGTCATGACCGTATTGTGGACATTGTGTCTGATGTGGTATGGAACATATCACCATTTAGTGCAGCAATGTACAAACATGCCAGAGTGAAACCAGAGTGGTTTGGCCTTACCAACGATGTTTTTGCTAACATACCAAATACACCGAAAGTTGTTTTTGTTGACACCAGCCACAGGGAGGTGCTGGTCATAGAAGTAGGCTGTACCTTTGATCTGTACATGGACCAGGCCTTCCGGGACAAGTATATCAAATGCCAACCACTGCTCAGTGTGATGGCTGACCTTGGGTATAGGTGTATATATAGTGTACTTGTGTTCGGAAGTCTTGGCCATGGACACAAATGCACCATGACCGGTCTGAGAATTGCTGCAATGTCTAAAAGAAAAGCCAAACAAATTGCCAAATATTGCTCTGTCTCAGCTATTATTGGCAGCTTAGCCACGTGGAGAAGGAGGTGCTATGTGTACCCTTAAGTGTTCAGTGCTGCTTGGCCCCGATACATTTGATTCCCTGTTTATGTAATATAATTTGTGGAACCAAATAAAGTATTAAAATGTGTGTGTGTATAACTGTGCATATGTGTGTGTGTGCATATGTGTGTGTGCATATGTGTGTGTGTGTGTGTGTGTGTGTGTGTGTGTGTGTGTGTGTGTGTGTGTGTGTGTGTGTGTGTGTGTGTGTGTGTGTGTGTGTGTGTGTGTGTGTGTGTGTGTGTGTGTGTGTGTGTGTGTGTGTGTGTGTGTGTGTGTGTGTGTGTGTGTATTGTCACAAGGAAAGAAAATATTACCTACCTGGGTTCCATCCTAGAGGCAAATCTTTCCTGTGACAAAATGGCATCCAATGTAATAAAAAAAGTCAACCAACGAACTCGATTCTTGTACCGGATCTCCTCACTGGTAAACAAGAATACCCTGAAGACTCTAGCAGGAGCACTCATTCAAGGGTACTACGACTATGCTTGCACCTCATGGTACCAAAGCACCTCAAAGGCGCTAAAAACAAAATTACAAACATCTCAAAACAAACTGGTCAGACTACTGCTTGACCTTACTCCTAGAACCCACCTCACCCCTGCCCACTTTGACAACCTAGGATGGCTTAGAGTAGACGACAGAGTACAGCAACTGGCAATGGGCCTGGTCTACAAGATACACTACACGACCAAGGTACCCATGTACATGACAAAATACTTCCCAAAGGTCAGTGAATACCACGATCACAACACCAGAGGGAGCTCCACAAATCATGTTAAACCCAGATTCGGCTCAAACAAGGGACTAAACATGTTTCGCAATTATGCCACATCAATGTGGAACGCCCTACCCAAAGCTGTAAAGGAATGTGAATCACTACCCACTTTCAAAAACACCCTCAAAAAACACCTAAGGGAGACTGCAACTCGAAACTGGCCCCTGTAAATGTCCGAACACAAGCCCTCCAATGTACAGTAAATTACCAAGTATGGTCTTGTCAATAATCCAATGTACAGTGTTTGTTTGTACAGGTGTACAGTGTACTGTACTGTACCCATTCTGCAATCTGTTAATAAAGTTTTCAATCAATCAATCAAACAGACTTAAGAAAAGATATTTTTTTTTGGTACAGATCCCTACAGAAATGACACCATGATAATTTATATATTTTTCAATTAAAAGTATTATTCCTTCTAATATTATGAATTATATCGCAATTGCAATATCAGTCAAAACAATCGCAATTATATTCTTTCCAAATTGTTCAGTCCTAGTTTGTGTGAGTGAGTATATAAGTGTTTTTGGAGTGTAAGATTGGGTGATTGTGTGTGTGTGTGTGTGTGTGTGTGTGTGTGTGTGTGTGTGTGTGTGTGTGTGTGTGTGTGTGTGTGTGTGTGTGTGTGTGTGTGTGTGTGTGTGTGTGTGTGTGTGTGTGTGTGTATGTGTGTGTGTGTGTGTGTGTGTGCGTGCGTGTGTGTGTGTGTGTGTGTGTGTGTGTGTGTGTGTGTGTGTGTGTGTGTGTGATGTATGTGTACACCGCACCTGTCTCTGTGTGTGTGTACACCTCACCGAGGTCAGGAGTAAAACGGTAAGTAGATTAATCATTGTCACCTGCGGATAGCAGTGCAGCAATTTGGATGCTAAGCACCGTCCTCAGCCATAGATCTTCTGTTAAAGCAGTTGGAGAGACCGCACCGCGCACGGTTATGACAAATGCAACCCATATATTAACTGTAATTTTATGCGGCGCCAGGTTAGAGGACTAGCGAAGCTTTTCTAGACACTCGGCGGGGGACAAATTGATCTTAGATCTTCAGATCTGTAAAAAAAGAGGTTGGGGGTAGAGGTATAGTCGTTCAGCCCAAAACATGTCTTATTTTCCCATGATGCTAAACTGGGAGAAATCTGCTGAACTGGGAGCAAGCAGCTGAACTGGGAGGAAGCTGCTGAACTGGGAGGAAGCTGAACTGGGAGCAAGCTGCTGAACTGGGAGGATGCTGAACTGGGAGCAAGCTGCTGAACTGGGAGCAAGCTGCTGAACTGGGAGGGAGCTGCTGAACTGGGAGCAAGCTGCTGAACTGGGAGCCAGCTGAACTGGGAGGATGCTGCTTAACTGGGAGCAAGCTGCTGAACTGGGAGGTGTTACGACCCTGGCTCAGAGAGAAGCAACATAAGGGCACACAGACACCAATGGTCTGTGTTTAAACCAAAAGACTATAACTATTATAATATCTAGCACAAACTAACGATCAATGTGGTGTAAGATAGGGAGACACTTGTTCCAACAGTGTCTTCCTGGTAGCAATCTGCGTGCATGTGTGGGTGGGGAAGTGCCTTTGAGCCTGCCAGGCAGGTGTCCAATTAGCAGCAATCAGCTGAAACACAGGACACAGGATTAACCAAAACATGGTACATAACATTTCCCCCACCAAAATGGTTGCCCAGGAGGCAACCACTACACATAAAACCACCAAACAGTGAGTCACTACCACAAAGCGGCAATGGGTCGGCCCCTGTCGAACACGACCATCAACCTTGTCGAATGCTCCCCACTGTGGACAATGCTGTTTAAAACAAAAAACAACACTGTCCCGACTCTCGGGCAAGCAAGACTTCACAAAAGGTTCCTCCACTGCGGTATATGGCTGGAGTGGGGCAGGCTCATCCTCCACTGAGGCGTAAGGCTTAGGACCCCATCGACAAACCAAGACCTTATCACATATGAGCTCCATTTCAACAGGCCTCTCCACCGATACCGACCTGTCAAAAAGAGACTGCAAACCAAAATCAATATGAGAGCTAAGCTCACTGCGCTCAACAGGACAGAACACAGAAAAACAAAAATCATACAGTAGGTCTCTGATACCACCACAGCGCCTATATCCATTCCTCCTGGCACTGGCAGTTCAGGATACTGCAAATCGTGAACATCCAGAGTAGGATGCATCGCCTCAGGTACGGCCCCACCGTCCCTGGAACATGGCAATACATCAGTCACAAAAGCATCTGGAATACCATCCAAAATGGCGTCACACAAAATAACATTGTCATGATCAAAATGGTTGCCACTCATCAGACCAGGTCATGAAGGCGGATCCTGCTGTACAGGACACAGGTAACTAGGTTGACTAGCATACCTAGCATACCCAGTGCCTGGCAGAGAGTCAGTGTGGACACGTGAATCAATATCAGAATCATCAACTGACATACTGGGATGCCTAAGCCAGGCCTTGTAGCCTCTTCAACTAGAACTGTGCCACATGAATCAACAACATTTCTCATAGCATCCTTCCCACACTCATCCTCCAATTCGTCCGTGGCCTCAGCCACCGTACAGGCTGGGAAGACCTCGAGACACTGCGCTGCCAGATCATCTCCTGCCACATGCATATCCGGCACGCATGTCACCTTCGGTTCCACCACCGGGCCTGACACAAAGGCACAATCAAGAAAATCATTATGCAGAGGTACATCCACAGTGTGCATTCCAAAATTCTCAACAGGGTCACTTCAATTCAACAAAGAATGTGTCACTAAGTGTAACGTCACAATTTGAGTTATCAACATCATGGCTGTCACTTCTGTCCTTTGACATTGCCCGTGTTACAGCACACACAGGGAACACTCCTGGATGTCTGTGCCAGCCCATCAGGGACCTCAGAAACCACAGGGATGGGAATTACAACTGGAGTAGCCAGCACTTTGCCACCAGCCAAATAATTCCCTAGAATGAAGGACACACCTTTTATGGGAATGTGAGAACATACCCTGTGACGTACGTGGGTTGGTCATTATCATTATTACTGTATTTGGAAGACCATGTGAACATCAGATTAGTATCATGAGTATGGGTGATGTTATTCTTGGTTGTGTGATGTGTCATCTTTTAATTCTGTTTCTTTTCTCTTTTCCCAGATACCACTCATCCTCCTGATTGAGCTGATTGCACCTGCTTGATTACACCTGTGGGCAGTTAGTTGGATGAGTGGATATAACCTGGAAGATGGCACACACACGGGGCCCTCTTTGGAAGTCACTGCCACGTCTCAGAGTGGAGTGAGGAGGCTGCCTTCCCTCTTAGCTGTTGCGTTTGGAAATGATATAGTGTTGGCGGTATTAGTGACCACTGGGGTGTGGATTGATCCCAAATGGTGGTGGAGTTCTATGAAGGACACACAGTTCATTTTGGTTATTGTTTGTTTGTCTGTATGTGTACCGTGTCTGTTCTCCCCTTACCTTTTTCCCTTTGTGTGATCTGGGTTGAAATCCCCACTAATAACATCCCCTTTTCCCCTTTGGGAACAGGCCGTGGGTTGGAAGCCCCACACGTAATAAATCCAATTTGCCATTTGAAAACGTCTGTGTTTACTATTTGCCTACCCGGGACTGTTTTGAAAAGCATGTTCTACTGAGGGGGTTGTTTCTGCTCATGTACCGCCTGCCCAGTAACTATCCTGTGTGGTCGTTAGACCTCTGTACATGACATGGGGGCTCGTTAGTTTGCGCAATTGTATGGTTCCTTGTTGGTTATATAACATGGTGACTTGTCGATTGGAGCATGTCAGGTAATATAAGATAGCGTTTTCTCATTGGTAAGTTAGTGTGTTTCCATTGTCCATGCTACACAGTTTGATTGATGTAAACCATTGTTGTATGTGATGCTTTTGAACTAATCTGTTTTTTCTGCCACATAGGTAGCAGGGGGATCGCCTACTTGGTTAGCGGGTGGGAGGCACGCGTCGTAATTCCGGTGGAGCGCGCAATGAAATCGGTAAGCGACTGAAGATATGTGTAGACCTCATCCCGCCAGGGGAGTAGTTTAGCTGGGGTATGCTAGAGTGACATAGGTGATCCTAGTTAGATGGTTAGACCAACATTTATTGTTTTCATGAATGAACATTGCCCCCTCCCTCTGTTTCTGGTTGCTGGACACACTGAAGGGCCGCAAACAGGTAGTCCGCTACAACAACCTCACCTCTCTCCCTCTGACCACCAACATTGGGGTACCACAGGGGTGTGTTCTCTCCCCGTGGCTTTTTTCCCTCTACACTAACAACCTCCGTTCAGCATCCCCCTCAGTCAAAACCCTTAAATACGCAGACGACACCACCATCCTAGGGTTGATCTCCAACAACAAGGAGGATGACTACCGGCTGGAGGTGAAGCGAACACTCACATGGTGCAAAGAACATAACCTGATACTCAATGAAAGCAAGACCGTGGAACTCATTATTGACTTTCGCAAAATCACACCCACCAAAACACCCATGCTCATCAATAACCAACCCATTTCAGCCACAGACACATTTAAATACTTAGGAACACACATCAGCAACAAACTCAACTGGGATCATCACACCACTCATTTACTTAAAACAGCCAACCAAAGATTATTTCATTTAAGACAACCCAGGAAGTACAAGGTCAGGAAGACGTTAATGATTCAATTTTACACAGCCATCATACAAAACATCATTTCACTCTCCATCACTGTTTGGTACGGCAACACACCCAAACACACACTACACAGACTAGACAGGATCATCATTAGGGCATCCAAAATCATTAACTGCACACTCCCCACCCTGGACTCCATACACAAACATCACACCATCACACGCGCACACAAAATCATCAGTGACCCCCTGCACCCAGCTCATCACCTCTTCCAACTCCTCCCCTCTGGTAGAAGGTTTAGGTCACTAGGTAGTCGCACGGTTAGGTTCAACAACAGTTTCTTCCCCAAGGCCATACAATTACTCAACTCCAACTCATCCTAATTTCACCCCCTGCTGTTATGTTATGTTATGCATGTTATGTTATGTTATGTTATGTTGATGTTGATGTTATGTTGTGTTCCATCATCCATGTGGTGTATTGTCGCAGCTACCACCTGCACCGTGCTCAAATTCCACCGGCCTGGCCATGTGGCAATAAAAGAAACCTGAAACTTGAATGGTAGATGTGGGCATTAAATCAGAGTGTTTAAATTGTATACTGCGGAATGTAATGATTAAATGTGTTACGCACGGATATTGTGGAGTAGGTGAGGGGCTATTTTCTTGGCACCTGTGATTCGTTTATTATTATTGTACTATATATACGTAGGTTATTTGTGGCATAGTCATATTCTGCAAGGACTATGGCTGGGACGGCTTTTACTTTGGATTTTTTTGTGGCGGATCCTACGAGGGATCAGATTGATGTCTGCACGAAAGCTGAATTGTGTGGGGTCGCCAAGCATTATGGCATTACGGTCCAAAGTTCAAAGAGTAAAGAGGAGGTAAAATAATTGTGCTCGCTGGGTTAGTAGATAAGGAAATATTCAGTTCGCCCATAGCTGAGGGAAATGACTTGGAGGACGTCACGCATGGCGAGGCGTCTGGTGAGTGTAGTGAGGGAACCGGTGGTGCTATACAGGAACGGAGGGGTAGCAGTGCCAAGGCTGAGGAGATTGACAGTGATAATTCTGTACACTCAGGACGTGCCTCTGTTTCAGAGGAGAGCGCTGCTATGCGAGACAGGGAAGAGAGAAAGGAGGAGAGAGACAGGGAGGAGAGAAAAGAGGAGAGAGACAGGCTGGAGAGAAAGGAGGAGAGAGGCAGAGAGGAGAGAGAGAGAAAGGAGGAGAGAGTCAGACTGGAGAGGAAGGAGGAGAGAGACAGTCTGGAAAGAGAGAGAAGGGAAGAGAGAGTGCTCCAGGGGGAAAAAGAGGAGAAGGATAGGGTGCTCCAGGTGACAATAAGGAGGATGGAATTGGAGAGTGGTGGCTCTTCCTCTCCCTCATCTGAAGGTTACCAGGGCGCTTTTAATGTTGGGCAGCATATTTCTGTGGTTCCCCTTTTTCAGGAGTCTGAGGTGGAATCATATTTTTCTACTTTTGAGCAAATAGCGTGGGCTTTGCAGTGGCCGAAGGACCAGTGGGCACTATTATTGCGATATAGACTTACGGGTAGGGCTCAGGAGGCATGCCAGTCATTATCGAATGAGGACAGCGTGGTATATGAGAAAGTGAAGAGTGCTGTCTTGCGCGTATATGAACTGGTGCCGGAAGCGGATAGGCAACGATTTAGGGCACTAAGTAAAGCTCCCTCTCAAACACATGTGGCATTTTCCCGTGAACAACGGACGATGTTTACTCGTTGGTGTGAAGCATGTAATGTGGATGGTGTCGAGGCTTTGAGCGAGTTAATCCTCATTGAACAATTTAAAAAATGTGTGCCCGAACGCATGGTAGTGTATTTGGAGGAAAACGAGCGAGAGGTTTCTACCCTCCAGGAAGCTGCAGTTTTGTGTGACAAGTTAGCATTGATCCACAAAAATATGGCTGTACGAAATGATGTGTATGTAGGAGGGGGCGCATTTTCTCCGTCGGGGTCGCCGTATCGGGGAGGTGACGAGCGACCATTCCGACCACGCTCACCGCCGTCTAGAAGGAGCATTGTGTGTAGTCATTGTAAAAGGATAGGTCATTTGGTGGCGGACTGTTATGCATTGCAAAATCTGCAAGATGCTAGGGGACCAGTTCAGAAACCGAAGGGGGTGGGCTTGATTGGCCCTATATCACGCCCAGAAGAGCAGGAGAAACCAGATGGTTGTTTTGAACCCTTTATTTTTTCTGGCTTTGTGTCAGTGTCGGGTGAAGTCTGTGACCAACGGGAGGTGAAAATCCTTCGTGATACGGGTGCTTTGCAGTCTTTTATCCTGGCGGATGTGTTGCCATTGAGTGAGGAGTCATCTTGCAAGTCAAGTACTATTGTGCGGGGTATCGAAATGAGCTTTACACCCGCACCCTTACATAGGATATATGTGAAATCAGATTTAGTCACAGGTTGTTTTTCCGTGGCGGTTCGTTCGTCTTTTCCGGTAGCCGGGATTGATTTTATCATGGGGAATGATATAGCGGGGGGAAAGGTAATCCCTGTTCTGAAGGTGGTGAACGCCCCGGTGTCTAAGGGTCTGTGCGATGCATTGATTAAAAGTCACCCAAATGTTTTTCCTGTCTGTGCTGTCACTAGAGCTCAGGAGGGGGAACGACAGCAAGCAGTGTCGCTGGGTGACTCTATCTGTGGCGAGGCTTTGGCTGAGGACAGGTGGCCATCTAGTGGCGAGATGGGAGAGAGTGTGAGTGGTGTTCAGAGGACGCGGGTGGAGTCAAAATTCCCTGACGTGCCCTTGCCACTGGCACGTCAGGCATTGATCGATGCCCAGCGGAATGATTCTTCCCTAACAAGCTGTTTCGCGGCAGTAGCCAGCACTGCTGATAGTAAGAAACACACCTTTTTGATGGAAAAAGGGGTGTTGATGCGCACCTGGGTAGCTAGGCCAGGTGTGACAGGCTTGCAGTCTGGAGAAGACTGGAATATGGTGCACCAAGTGGTGTTGCCAGTGGAGTGTAGGCGTCACGTTTTGATGCTGGCACATGAGCATATCTGGTCAGGGCATTTGGGTATATCTAAAACTTATGACAGGATACTGCAGAATTTTTTTTGGCCCGGCTTGAAGGCCGACGTGGTAGACTTTTGTGGTACATGCAGTACGTGTCAAATAGTGGGGAAGCCAAATCAGGGGGTTCCTCCAGCTCCTCTGCACCCCGTTCCAGCAATAGGGGAACCTTTTGAGCATGTAATCATAGACTGTGTGGGCCCTCTGCCTAGAACAAAGGCGGGAAACCAATATATGTTGACTATTATGTGTCTTGCCACCCGTTTCCCAGAGGCCATACCTTTGAGGACGATTACAGCCCCAGCAATTACCAAGGCATTAAACAGGTTTTTTGCTACTTTTGGTTTACCAAAAACTGTACAAAGCGATCAAGGCACGAATTTCATGGCTAAAACATTTAATCAGTCATTACAGGCTTTGGGTATCAGTCACACGGTTTCTAGTGCATACCATCCTGAATCACAGGGGGCGCTAGAGCGCTGGCACCAGACGCTGAAGGCGATGCTAAAAAAGTACTGTATTGATACAGGTTGTGGCTGGGACGAGGGGGTGCCTTTTGTACTGTTTGCCATTAGGGATGCTAAACAGGAGTCGCTTGGGTTTAGCCCTGCAGAGCTGGTGTTTGGTCGCAGTGTGCGTGGGCCATTAAAGATGCTCAAGGAGAAAATGTTGTCTGGTTCCACTCCTACGTCGAATGTGTGTGATTTTGTCTCCCGCTGTAAGGAGCGGCTCCACGGTGCGTCCTCATTGGCTAGGGTAGCCCTCGCCTCTGCCCAGGGGGAGATGAAGGTGAGGTTTGACAAGAAGGCGGTTCGAGGCTGGCGATGAGGTGCTGGTTTTGCTGCCCATGCCTGGATCAGCGCTCTCTGCCCGGTTTTCGGGGCCCTATAGAGTGGAGAGGAAAATATCAGACACCAATTATGTGATATGTACGCCCGAGAGGCGCAGGAAGACACGGTTGTGTCATATCAACATGTTAAAGAAGTATCTCACCCGAACAGGTGGGGGTACGCAGGAGGTGCAGTCTGGGAGCCCGGGAGCTGTTCCAGCTGTTTTCTTGTCATGTGTGAACCCCCTGCCGGACGATGATTTAAAGGTGTTGTCCGAGGGTCAGCAGACGGGGCGGTTGACTAACTCTGAATTCATGAGTAACGTCACGGCTCGTCTGTTGTACCTGCCCAAGGCACAGGGGGATGATGTGAAGAATCTGTTGTTGACATATCCAGTGTTATTTTCTGATGTACCATCTAGGACATCTGTCCTGGAGCACGATATTGACGTTGGGAGTGCGAATCCCATTATGCAGCATGCATATCGTTGTCCAGTGGCGAAGAAGGAGGTTGTGGGATATTTGTAGATATCCTGATGAAGAATGTTCTCAGTCAACCGTGGTTTGGATAATAACAAGGTTTATTAACCAAACAGATAGAATACATAGAGAGAATGGCTGAGGGCTTCCCCCAGGTGATCAGCTGAAATTACCCAGGTAAAAGACCTCGATTGTGGTCGGGAGGAGCCCTATATAGTTCAACAAGGGGGGGTGTGTGGTCCCATTTGATAGGTCAAATGGGGGGGGGGTACAGGTTTGGGGAGAAAGGGGAGGGGAATGTCTTATTCCACAGAGAGGGGGGGGGCACAGGTAAGGGGGACACAGGGGAGGGGAATATATTTACATGAGGACATTATATTATACCACAATACTCACTTTTCTCTGTTATAATGTGGGTGAGATTAATGTATAATATACCAGGATTGTTTGGAACAGGTAAAAGTGAAAATAGAAAACAATTAAAATAATGAAAATTTTGGCCAATGTGATCTGTTGGTTGGCCTAATAGTTTAAAATAGTATTATTTATATACATGATTCATGACATGATCGACTGGACTGCGGTCTGTGTTATTTTGATATCAGAGATGTGGGAATACATATCACCCTTTTCTTTTATTAATCGCTCAAAATACCTATATCAATGAGTGGTCCTCAACTCTGATATCAAACAACAATTAACATAATCATTAGAAGCTATAGCTGTGCAAATATCTTGGCATACCTTCAGTCGTTCATGTCGTGACTCAGGGGAGCTAATGTGATGGTTGTGCATACAGGCATAGTAATACAACTATTACATATATGTGAGCACTGTTTCTGTGTGGTCAGAGTGCACAGGGTGAAAAACAAAATTGTGTGCATAATTATTAGGAATAGGATTTACACATAAGGCTAATGTGTACAAAAACATTTTAACAACCGTTAACCTGGTGGTTAATAAAACTAACATGATTGATTATGGGAAAATGTTCAAAAATATATATATATGCACATTTTATAATGATTCTTGATGAAATTACTTAGGATCCAGTTGTATTTAACCTGAGTTTGAGTGTCACTTTCATCTGTGATTGCCTCAGTTTTGTTGGTCTTTACTTAGAATCAGGCAATTTTATATATTTTTTTCTTCTCTATAAATGAGGAGATAAATGTCTTATGCATCGCTTCTGTATGTAATTCTAGTGCATATACTATCAACTGTTCACCATACAGGTGCAAAACAACAACGTTACATGTCCTCTTCTATGAGAGAATAAACCAACTGATTCTTTCTTTTCTGACAATACAATTTTGTAACCTAAGTAATTCAAATGTGATGTAATACAGTAACACAGTAAAATTTAAATAAATACATAATAATGTGGACAATGTGGCGTTCAGATGTCTCTTGGTCCACAGGTCTCTGATGATGTCTCTCTTCTTGACGGTGCAGTCGGGAACATTCACTCCTCCATCATTCAGAGGGGGCCTACAGGAGGTTGCCGTCCACTCCCTGTGTACCTTGTCAAGGGTCACCGGTAGCAGTATACTAGTAGTGGCCTTGCAGACTCTTTTCCTGGAGCCTATGTTGTTCTCCACCACCATCACATGTTTGCCACTGTGCTCACGCTTGACCTTTATCAGGCCTAGAGACATGGCGGTAGGGTGGTCTTGAACGTGCTGTGTGGTGGTTGGTCCCCCGCTCCCCGTCATCGCGGTACCAGAGGGGCGAGGGTTTGCTGGTGTAGTGGCCTGTCTGTAGGACGCTCTCTCTCACACGGATGACAATCTTGTCATGGGAATCCACCTTGATGGTCGGGGACTTCAGTTCCCTTTTGCAGATGGTCTGCCGCGGGTCGCCGGGGTGAGGCTGCATGTCGTCCTTTCTGTCTCTGCTCCCCTTCCTTTGGGGACGTCTGTGTTGTGTGGGCTGGTGGTTCTCCCACGGTTGTTGTCGTCGCCCTGGTTGTGTCCGCAGCTCCTTGGCGGCGTCCCTGGTGGTCCTCTGCTGTCGTGGGTCGCTCAGGTCACTGGGTTGTGTTTCTCTTTGCCTGGTCCTGCCGTCGTTCGTGGTTCAGGTCACGCGTTGTCTCACTCGTCCTGTCCTCTCACCAATTTGTGATCTGAGGATGATAAAAACTGCCTTAGAAAACTCCTCACATAAATGATTCAACGCCTTTCTGCTACAGAGGAAAATCATTTAGGGTTAATTCATTTCATTGTGTAATACCATCGTGCATTTGATATCGTTTGGATCCGATCTTTGCATGGAATCAGAAACATTTATTTTTTATCTTTATAATCTGTGATGTCAAATTTAATTTGATCTTACCTCAGGATGCGTTGGGTGTACCTCAGGATACTTACCTCGCCACGCCTTCTCTGGCGTTCTTCACGTCTCAGTGTGGCTCGTCATAATTTAGCATGGGGAAAAAACATAAAATCTAGGCAGCCAGTTCATTTTGCATGAAAAACAATCATTCATTTTCTCGTCTACTCTTAAGTAGTATTAATTTAATTACCTCTAATATACCTTGTGCATTTTGATAATCATTGTGTAAATGATTATCCTGCTTTCAACTGATACAAATAATTCTAACCCTAGCTAACCTTACTGTCATGCATTTGTCCTAATAAACTAACCTACACTGTAGCACTCAACACTTTGATGACCATTGTTACTCAGCTGATAGAGTTGTGCCCTTTTTGATGTCCTGTCATACAGAACCTGTGAGTCGCTTTTGGATAAAAGTGTCAGCTAAATGATTAATGTACGTGTATACCTTGTACATTTAGATAATTGTGCTTCAATTTTGGTGGTTGATATTTTGCAGTCATGGAAATGTATTAGTTGTTTAAAGAATAGTCTAAAGAATAGTCATGCATGTTATTGGTTATAAACAGAGAAGGAGGAGATTGTAAGTAAAGTTGTTTTCATCATTAATCTTTCATCTCGGGCACTTCTACTTTGTCTGGTTTTATTCAGAATTCATCTCTAATTCGTGTGCCTCTTGAAAAGAGATGATGAAAACGACTGGTTAGTTATTGTTAGTATGGGAATTAGGTAGATTTTCATGACTGCAACATCATCACCTGTGTTTATACTATACTAAGTTGAGTCTCTAGGTGTGGTCAGAGTACATGCTGTTGCATAGCTTTGTCTGCTCCTGCCCTTTGTTTTTAAGTGCCCATCCTGAATAGTGTCTGCTATCATCTCACAATTGATTTCCCTTTAGCTCCAAACTGCTTTGTGTTCAAATGTAGATTAACTCAGTCCCTTGTTGTCTCTTGATTGTCTGTTTGCTTCCTGTAAACACAATTTACATGTGGGTGTTTGGATGCAGATTTGTTTTAACTGGTCAATCGATTGTCTTTCAGCTCCACACATGTTGGCATGCAAATTGTTGGAGTTTCAGTCTTTTGTGATACAATTTGGGTGTAGGTCTCTGCATCTCGCCTCAGAGCCTGACTGAAACTAAAAACACATGTTAATTTTCCACTCCTAAGACCATTTTTGAGTGTGTTCTCCTTGATTGTCTGTGAGCTTAACAAAAACATCAGCTAGTTCTCATCCATCCCATCCTAGGATGTAATGATAGTGTTATCATTTATCAATCATATCGCATATGTACACATATGGGGGGGGGGGGGTACAGGTTTGGGGAGAAAGGGGAGGGGAATGTCTTATTCCACAGAGGGGGGGGGCACAGGTAAGGGGGACACAGGGGAGGGGAATATATTTACATGAGGACATTATATTATACCACAAGGTGATGAGGAAGGAAGCTCTGTACCTTCTTGATAATGGGATGGCTAAAGCTAGCCGTAGTCCATGGAGCTCTCCTTGCCTTTTGGCTCCGAAGGCTGATGGCACTCCCCGTTTTTGTACAGACTACCGGAAGGTAAACGCTGTGACGGTGCCTGACTCATTCCCGTTGCCCAGGATGGATGACTGCATAGATAGTATTGGGCCCGCTGTATTTATCACAAAGCTCGATCTCTTGAAGGGGTACTGGCAGGTTCCCCTGACGGAGCGGGCCTCGGATATTTCGGCGTTTGTTACCCCTGATCATTTTCTGCAGTACACCGTCATGGCCTTCGGGATGAGGAATGCTCCGGCCACGTTTCAGCGTCTGATGCACATGGTGTTGGGGGGTGTGCCTAAATGCAATGTGTATTTGGATGACGTGGTGGTGTACTCTGACACGTGGGAAGAGCACATTGCTAATTTGGGGGTGGTGTTTGCACGTTTAGCTGAGGCATCTTTGACCTTGAACCTCGCTAAGTGTGAGTTCGGTAAGGCTACTGTGACCTACTTGGGCAAGCAGGTGGGGCATGGGCAGGTCCGTCCGGTGGACGCTAAGGTCTCGGCGATCCTCGCATATCCAGCCCCTTCCACGCGGCGCGAGTTACGTCGCTTCCGGGGATGGCGGGTTATTACCGTTGTTTTTGTAGTAACTTTTCGGTGGTGGTTGCTCCTCTCACCTCTTTATGCAGTCCCGTATTGCCTTTCGTGTGGTCCGCGGAATGTCAGTGCGCCTTCGAGGCTGCTAAATCTCTCTTGTGCAGTGCTCCTGTTCTGGCAGCCCCTGACTTTGCATCTCCTTTTCAGTTGGAGGTCGACGCGAGTGCTGCTGGGGCTGGAGCTGTGCTGTTGCAGGAGGGGGAGGGCGACGTGCGTCATCCGGTGTGTTACTTCTCGGTGAAATTCAAGCAGCATCAGTTGAACTATTCCACCATTGAGAAGGAGACGCTGGCGATGCTCGTCGCCCTCCAGCACTTTGAGGTGTATGTGGGGTCTAGCTCTCTTCCGGTGCTGATATACATGGACCACAATCCCCTTGTGTTTCTAGCTCAGATGTACAACCACAACCAAAGGTTGATGCGTTGGGCCCTGCTGGTACAGGGCTATAATATTGTCATCCATCACAGGAAGGGCGTAGACAATATTGTGGCTGATGCCTTGTCCAGGGGGTAGGTCTGGGGTAGGTCTGGGGGAGGTACTAGTTTGGCTTTATGGTGTAGGCTGCTGTTCTGTCTGTGGACAATTCTATTTTTATTTTTATTTTTATTTTTGTTCTGTTGGTGCTAATCGGATGTTGGTTGATAATGATTGATAATGTTTTGCTAACCCTGCGGGTTCGCTCTTATGGGGGGAGGTGTGACGTACGTGGGTTGGTCATTATCATTATTACTGTATTTGGAAGACCATGTGAACATCAGATTAGTATCATGAGTATGGGTGATGTTATTCTTGGTTGTGTGATGTGTCATCTTTTAATTCTGTTTCTTTTCTCTTTTCCCAGATACCACTCATCCTCCTGATTGAGCTGATTGCACCTGCTTGATTACACCTGTGGGCAGTTAGTTGGATGAGTGGATATAACCTGGAAGATGGCACACACACGGGGCCCTCTTTGGAAGTCACTGCCACGTCTCAGAGTGGAGTGAGGAGGCTGCCTTCCCTCTTAGCTGTTGGGTTTGGAAATTATATAGTGTTGGCGGTATTAGTGACCACTGGGGTGTGGATCGATCCCAAATGGTGGTGGAGTTCTATGAAGGACACACAGTTCATTTTGGTTATTGTTTGTTTGTCTGTATGTGTACCGTGTCTGTTCTCCCCTTACCTTTTTCCCTTTGTGTGATCTGGGTTGAAATCCCCACTAATAACATCCCCTTTTCCCCTTTGGGAACAGGCCGTGGGTTGGAAGCCCCACACGTAATAAATCCAATTTGCCATTTGAAAACGTCTGTGTTTACTATTTGCCTACCCGGGACTGTTTTGAAAAGCATTTTCTACTGAGGGGGTTGTTTCTGCTCATGTACCGCCTGCCCAGTTACTATCCTGTGTGGTCGTTAGACCTCTGTACATGACATACCCCACGACAACATTGCCTTATACTAAGGTAGAGTTGAGTGTGACCTCATGCAAAGGTGCATCCACAAAGCCTCGTCCAAAGACTTGAACAACGGCACCGGAATGCAATGAAGACTTTTCTGAAAACGGCTAAATCCCCTCCAGAATGAGGGACTGAAAAGCTCCTGTATCTCTCCATATTGTTATAGCCTGCTTTGACTCTAGTGCATCAGTCAGGGAAACAAATCCATCCATCATAAATGTTGAGGAGCCCTCAAGCTCTTTGTTCGCACCTTTGATACTCCCCCATCACCCTCTAACGTTGGCATAGGTGTTCGGCATACGGTTTCCACCAGAGCCACAGTTTCTCCTTACAGTAGAAACATATAACCCCCTCTGGGAATGCACTAGCAGAACCACCAGGCCTCGGAGTAGAAGTAACCTGATCAGCAGACACAGGTTTTGGGAAACGGCCCCCCTGAAAAGGACGCCTACCCCTGGACTCAACACGGTATTCCTCCACAAAGACGGACTTGTGTGTCAACACAAACTCATCAGCCAAGACAGCAGCGTCGCCTATCTTCAATACCTTATGCTCATTTAGATGAGTGGAAACGGTATCAGGAACACATCTTTTAAATCCTCTAGGAGAATCAACTGTCTAAGCTGCTCCATTGACTCTGCCTTCTGAGAGGTGCACCATCTATCAAATAGGTTCTCCGTCTCTTTTCCAAATTCAACATACGTCTGTCCCTCCGACCTGCGATAGCCTCTAAAACGCTGACGATAGGCCTCTGGGACTAACTCATAAGCCCTCAATATGGAAGCTTTAACAAGCTCCTAGTCAGCACTTTGTTCAAGGGACAGAGCAGTATACGCCTGCTGCGCCTTACAAACGAGGACACACTGCAGCAGCAGCGTCCAGGACGTATTAGGCCACTTCAACGTGATTGCCACCCGTTCAAAAAGGGGAAAGTACCTATCCACATCCTTCTCAAAAAAAGGAGGCACCATCCTAATATTTTTGCCGACATCAAAAACGGAACGCAACTCTGAAAGCAGAGCCCCCGTCTGCAAGGCAGCATGCTTAAATTCAAGCTCCTTCAGCGCAAGTTCGTGCTCCAACAACATTTGTTTCTCCATAATCTTATCTCTCTCTTTCTCTTGTTGTAGCTGTTTTTCCCTAAACGCTAACTCTCTAAGCCTCCACTCACCTTCCGCCATACCAGATAGTAGCGGAGACACGTCAGAAAAAAGAGGCTCCTCCACCCTCGCCACAAGCACCCGCTCCTTAATGAGTAAAGCCCTCAAAGTACCCAAGGCAGTCGTTTTTAAACGCTTCTCACTGGCAGTAAGCTCCACATTGTAGTGCACAGCAAGCTCCAGAAGCTGCTCCTTGGAAAACCTCTCCAACATCTCATCAGAAGGGTTATCAACAAAATCCTTTATGGTAGCCATCCTTACCCACTGTACCAGCGCCACAAACTACTCACTTTAGAGTTACCAAGAGTTGCCAAAACCACCCTAGCATACACACAATTTATCTGAAGAACCACTAAAGAACCACTGAAGAACCAGTGAAGAACGACTAAAGAACCACTGAAGAACCACTAAAGAACCACTGAAGAACCACGAAGAACCACTGAAGAACCATGAAGAACCATAAAGAACCACTAAAGAACCACTGAAGAACCACTAAAGAACCACTGAAGAACCACGAAGAACCACTGAAGAACCATGAAGAACCATGAAGAAACATAAAGAACCACTGAAGAACCACTGAAGAACCACTGAAGCACAGCTGAAGCATTGCTGAAGCACCCCAGAAGCACCGATGAAGCACCGCTGAAGCACCCCGAAGCACAGCAAATGGCACACGGCAAATGGCAAACCATACAAGATAACCAACGCCCTACAGTAACACAAACCAAGTGAGGCAAAACCCCCTGTGTTACACTCAACACAGTGTTCTGTGTTACACAAAAAAAATAACAAACAATTTCAAACAGGTGCCCCTTATAATCTGATATGACTACTCATAGCTTCTACATCTACACTGCAGTCAATGACGGACTGCCAGGCCACCACATGTCTAACTAAAAAAAAGAACTTACATCAGGCCCTAACACACTAACTGTATTTTCTGGCACCCTAACCTACCTATACTGAAAGCTAAAGCACTGTAGACCTAACCCTCTTCAACCACACCTGCTACCAGCCAAAGATCATATTGACCACCAACCCGTCAAGTATATGGTATGGTACAAGACAAGTAGATGGTACTAATCCCTTCTATGACTGCCCCAGGGATAAGTGGTACACAGGAAGCTACAAACAGCCAGAAAATAATGACACTACCTACATGTGGCGTCCACTAAACTAAATATTTTAACAGCATACAGGTAGTCAAATCAAATCACAAAATAAGGGCATACTCACCTGTTTGAAGACCGGCTCAAGCCCCCATCAGGTTACACAACACCTGACCACTACCCAAACCACAGCACCAAGACACACCATGCAAAAAAAAAAAAAAAAAATCCTTTTCTCTTTATTTTTTTTTATTTTATTTTTAACAAACAAATCTAGGGGTATCTGTTTTCCAAATTCACTCCCGGACGAGCGCCCAATTGTTACGACCCTGGCTCAGAGGGAAGCAACATAAGGGCACACAGACACCAATGGTCTGTGTTTAAACCAAAAGACTATAACTATTATAATATCTACCACAAACTAACGATCAATGTGGTGTAAGATAGGGAGACACTTGTTCCAACAGTGTCTTCCTGGTAGCAATCTCCGTGCATGTGTGGGTGGGGAAGTGCCTTTCAGCCTGCTAGGCAGGAGTCCAATTAGCAGCAATCAGCTGAAACACAGGACACAGGATTAACCAAAACATGGTACATAACAGGAGGACGCTGCTGAACTAGGAGGAAGCTGCTTAACTGGGAGGATGCTGAACTGGGAGGGAACTGCTGAACTGGGAGCAAGCTGAACTGAGAGGAAGCTGCTGTGCTGCTGAACTGGGAGGGAGCTGCTGAACTGGGAGGAAGCTGCTGAACTGGGAGGAAGCTGCTGAACTGGGAAGGAGCTGCTGAACTGGGAGGAAGCTGCTGAACTGGGAGGGAGCTGCTGAATTGGGAGGAAGCTGCTGAACTGGGAGGAAGCTGCTGAACTGGGAGGAAGCTGCTGAACTAGGAGGATGCTGAACTGGGAGGATGCTGAACTGGGAGGAGGCGGCTGAACTGGGAGGATGCTGAACTGGGAGGGAGCTGCTGAACTGGGAGGATGCTGCTGAACTGGGAGGATGCTGAACTGGGAGGATGCTGCTGAACTGGGAGGATGCTGAAATGGGAGAATTCTGAACTGGGAGGAAGCTGCTGAACTGGGAGGAAGCTGCTCAACTGGGAGGATGCTGCTGAACTGGGAGGGAGCTGCTGAACTGGGAGGAAGCTGCTGAACTGGGAGGATGCTGAACTGGGAGGATGCTGCTGAACTGGGAGGATGATGCTGAACTGGGAGGATGCTGCTGAACTGGGAGGAAGCTGAACTGGGAGGATGATGCTGAACTGGGAGGATGATGCTGAACTGGGAGGAGGATGCTGAACTGGGAGGAGGATGCTGAACTGGGAGGAAGCTGAACTTGGAGGCTGCTGAACTGGGAGGAAGCTGCTGAACTGGGAGGATGCTGAACTGGGAGGATGCTGCTGAACTGGGAGGATGCTGCTGAACTGGGAGGATGTTGAACTGGGAGGAAGCTGCTGAACTGGGAGGCTGCTGAACTGGGAGGAGGATGCTGAACTGGGAGGAGGATGCTGAATTGGGAGGAAGCTGAACTTGGAGGCTGCTGAACTGGGAGGAAGCTGCTGAACTGGGAGGATGCTGAACTGGGAGGAGGATGCTGAACTGGGAGGAAGCTGAACTTGGAGGCTGCTGAACTGGGAGGATGCTGAAATGGGAGGATGCTGAACTGGGAGGAAGCTGCTGAACTGGGAGGAGGATGCTGAACTGGGAGGAAGCTGAACTTGGAGGCTACTGAACTGGGAGGAAGCTGCTGACCTGGGAGGATGCTGAACTGGGAGGAAGTTGCTGAACTGGGAAGATGCTGAACTGGGAGGAAGCTGAACTTGGAGGCTGCTGAACTGGGAGGAAGCTGAACTGGGAGGAAGCTGCTGAACTGGGAGGATGTTGAACTGGGAGGATGCTGCTGAACTGGGAGGATGCTGCTGAACTGGGAGGATGCTGAACTGGGAGGATGCTGAACTGGGAGGGTGCTGAACTCGGAGGAAGCTGAACTGGGAGGAAGCTGAACTGGGAGGATGCTGCTGAACTGGCAGGAAATATCACCAGTGTTCACATTATTTTCGATACTGGGGGGGGGGGGGGGGGTAGGTGGAAAGAAGTCAAATTAAAGATAATAATAATAAACTTTGTAAAGCACCTTTCATACAAAAATTGCAGCTCAAAGTGCTTCACAACAGAAAAAAGACAGGCATCAAATTAGTTTAATTAAACTTAAATTAGACAGTAAGAAGGCTAGTTTTTTTTTTTTTTTTTTTTTTTTTTCAGATATTGATTGAATAAGTGTGCATTTAGTCGATGGCGAAAGATTGGTCAGGTTTCAGCTGTCCTAACTGTGGTGGGAAGTTCATTCCACCATTGTGGAGCGAGGACCGAGAATAGGCGGCTTCGTTTGATGACCCTCCCGTCGAAGCTCGGATAGTCCTGAGGGTCTCAGGCGTCCAGAGGATGTAGAACGGAGTTATAAAGAGTCCTTAAACACACACACCCATCCAATTACCCATTCCAACACAGAACAGTATGTGCATATATTTAAATTATGTTTTAATAAGTTGTTCTTCTATGACCTGAAGCATTTGCAATTGAGGAGTAAAATAATTTAATCTTGAGGTGAAATGTGAGTTTTAAAGATATTCAAACCCATTAAAGGGGCACTTCGCCAATATTCATCGTTTCATCCTTATTTTGCAATCCTGATGATCAATATTGGCTTGAAACCTGCAGACCGTCGCTTGCGGCTATATTTATTATTATTATTACGATTATCCTCACTATCATTAGTCATAACACAACGTTTCTCAATTACTGCACTGAAAAGATGTGACGGCTCGTACACATTTACTGTACAAAACATTATAATCCATCACTATCTTGTACAGCTGTTTGCTTTTAGTGAAGTGTTACAGAGACGTCCAGCTTCTGCCACCTCAACCACCTCAACCACCCAGCGATACACTGATTGATTCTTCTACAGAGCAATATATAAACACATTGTGTAGGGAAAGCCAATACTTTAAGAGATTGAATGAATGAATCATTGCATGTATACAGTGCTTTTCTAGACACCCACAGCGGGTCCTACTAATCACAACAAAGTACCCCAAAATACCCCAAAGTATACCCCAAAATACCCCAAAGTATACCCCAAAATACCCCAAAGTATACCCCAAAATACCCAAAAGTACCCCAAAATACCCCAAAGTATACCCCAAAATACCCCAAAGTACCCCAAAATACCCCAAAGTACCCCCAAAGTACCCCAAAATACCCCAAAGTATACCCCAAAATACCCCAAAGTACCCTAAAATACCCCAAAATACCCAAAGTATACCCGAAAAGACCCCAAAATACCCCAAAGTATACCCCAAAGTACCAGAAAATACCCCAAAATACCCCAAAGTACCCTAAAATACCCCAAAATACCCCAAAATACCCCAAAGTACCCCAAAATATCCCAAAATACCCTAGAATACCCCAAAGTATACCCCAAAGTACCAGAAAATACCAGAAAATACCCCAAAATACCCCAAAGTACCCTAAAATACCCCAAAGTACCCCAAAATACCCCAAAGTATACCCCAAAATACCCCAACGTACCATAAAATACCCCAAAGTACCCTAAAATACCCCAAAATACACTAGAATACCCCAAAATACCCCAAAGTACCCCAAAGTACCCCGAAATACCCTAAAATACCCCAAAGTATACCCCAAAGTACCAGAAAATACCCCAAAGTACCCCAGAATACCCCAAAATACCCTAAAATACGCCAAAATACCCAGAAGTTTACCCCAAAATACCAGAAAATACCCCAAAGTACCCCAAAATACCCTAAAATACCCTAAAATACCCCAAAGTATACCCCAAAGTACCAGAAAATACCAGGAAATACCCCAAAATACCCCCAAATACCCTAAAATACCCCAAAGTATACCCCAAAGTACCAGAAAATACCCCAAAGTACCCCAAAATACCCCAAAGTACCCTAAAATACCACAAAATACCCCAAACTACCCCAAAGTTTACCCCAAAATACCAGAAAATACCAGAAAATACCCCAAAATACCCCGAAATACCCTAAAATACCCCAAAGTATACCCCAAAGTACCAGAAAATACTCCAAAGTACCCCAAAATACCCCAAAGTACCCTAAAATACCCCAAAATACCCCAAAATACCCAGAAGTATACCCCAAAATACCAGAAAATACCCCAAAGTACCCCAAAATACCCTAAAATACCCCAAAGTATACCCCAAAGTACCAGAAAATACCAGGAAATACCCCAAAATACCCCCAAATACCCTAAAATACCCCAAAGTATACCCCAAAGTACCAGAAAATACCCCAAAGTACCCCAAAATACCCCAAAGTACCCTAAAATACCCCAAAATACCCCAAAGTACCCCAAAGTACCCCAAAGTATACCCCAAAATACCAGAAAATACCCCAAAGTACCCCAAAATACCCCAATCTAGGTTGTCCTCGGACGGGCCCTCTGGCTAGCTTGTTGGTGCTTTCTGTTCCCGCATCTCTCCTGAGTACGTCCACGTAGGTTAACGTGGGACGTCCTCGTGATCGATGCCCGTGTGTTGGTTCCCACAGCACAAGTTTGCTGGTTGGCATCTCATGGTGTCTCTGGCAGTGACCTGCCAGCCTCATTCTCCTGACTGCCACTTTATCGCTCACCTTTAGCACCCCCCCATACAAGTTTGCATTAGTGACATGCTCATCCCTGTTGATGTTGAGCACCACACGCATCATTCTGGTGTAGCACCCATCCAAGGACTTCTGCAGGGTGGGTTTCAAGGTCCAGCATTCACTGCCATACAAAAGGACAGACTCAACTGTTGCATGAAAGACGTTGAGCTTGATTTGACGGGGGAGGTTGGATTTCCACAAAAGGTCATGCCGTTCAGAGCCCTCCACGCAAGTGCCTTCCTCACTTTAAGGTCTTGCTCGGACGAGTTGACCCACGAGCCCAGGTACTTGAAATCACTGACTTCCTTTAGTACCCCAAAGTACCCCAAAATACCCCAAAGTATACCCTAAAATACCCCAAAGTACCCCAAAATACCGCAAAGTATACCCCAAAATACCCCAAAATACCCCAAAGTACCCCAAAGTATACCCCAAAATACCCCACAGTACCACAAAATACACCAAAGTACCCCAACATATCCCAAAATACCCCAAAGTGCCTGGAAATATACCACATATACCAAGTACCACAAAATACCTAAAATGAAAAACTAAAATGTGCGCATTTTGTGTAATAGTGTAATAGTGTGTAATAGTGTAATAGTGTGTAATAGTGTAATAGTGTGTAATAGTGTAATAGTGTAATAGTGTGTAATAGTGTAATAGTGTGTAATAGTGTAATAGTGTGCTAGTGTAATAGTGTAATAGTGTGCTAGTGTGTAATAGTGTAATAGTGTGTAATAGTGTAATAGTGTGCTAGTGTAATAATGTAATAGTGTAATAGTGTGTAATAGTGTGTAATAGTGTAATAGTGTAATAGTGTGCTAGTGTGTAATAGTATAATAGTGTGTAATAGTGTAATAGTGTAATAGTGTGTAATAGTGTAATAGTGTGTAATAGTGTAATAGTGTGTAATAGTGTAATAGTGTGCTAGTGTAATAGTGTAATAGTGTGTAATAGTGTGTAATAGTGTGTAATAGTGTGCTAGTTTAATAGTGTAATAGTGTAATATTGTGTAATAGTGTGTAATAGTGTGCTAGTGTGTAATAGTGTAATAGTGTGTAATAGTGCGCTAGTGTGTAATAGTGTAATAGTGTGTAATAGTGTAATAGTGTGTAATAGTGTAATAGTGTAATAGTGTAATAGTGTAATAGTGTGTAATAGTGTGTAATAGTGTAATAGTGTAATAGTGTGTAATAGTGTAATAGTGTAATAGTGTAATAGTGTAATAGTGTGCTAGTGTAATAGTGTGTAATAGTGTAATAGTGTAATAGTGTGCTAGTGTAATAGTGTGTAATAGTGTAATAGTGTAATAGTGTGTAATAGTGTAATAGTGTAATAGTGTGTAATAGTGTAATAGTGTAATAGTGTGTAATAGTGTAATAGTGTGTAATAGTGTAATAGTGTGCTAGTGTAATAGTGTGTGCTAGTGTGTAATAGTGTAATAGTGTAATAGTGTGTAATAGTGTAATAGTGTAATAGTGTGTAATAGTGTAATGGTGTAATAGTGTGTAATAGTGTGTAATAGTGTAATAGTGTGCTAGTGTAATAGTGTAATAGTGTGTAATAGTGTAATAGTGTAATAGTGTGTAATAGTGTGTATTAGTGTAATAGTGTGTAATAGTGTAATAGTGTAATAGTGTGTAATAGTGTAATAGACACTATTACACACTATTACACTATTACACAAAATTACACTATTACACACTATTACACCATTACACACCAATACACTATTACACACTATTACACTATTACACACTATCACACTATTACACTATTACACTATTACACGATTACACTATTACACACTATTACACACTATTACACTATTACACACTATTACACACTATTACACTATTACACACTATTACACTATTACATTATTACACTAGCACACTATTACACACTATTACACACTATTACACTAGCACACTATTACACTATTACATACTATTACACTATTACACACTATTACACTATTACACTATTACACTATTACACACTATTGTAGTGTGTAATAGTGTAATAGTGTGTAATAGTGTAATAGTGTAATAGTGGAATAGTGTGTAATAGTGTAATAGACACTATTACACACTATTACACTATTACACAAAATTACACTATTACACTATTACACACTAATACACTATTACACACTATTACACTATTACACACTATCACACTATTACACTTTTACACTATTACACACTATTACACTATTACACTATTACACACTATTACACAAAATTACACTATTACACACTATTACACACTATTACACTATTACACACTATTACACTATTACACACAATTACACTATTACACTAGCACACTATTACACACTATTACACACTATTACACACTATTATACTAGCACACTATTACACTATTACACACTATTACACTATTACAAGCTATTACACACTATTACACTATTACACTATTACACACTATTACACTATTACACTATTACACACTAGCACACTATTACACTAGTACACTATTACACTATTACACACTATTCCACTATTACACACTATTACACACTATTACACTATTACACTATTACACACTATTACACTATTACACTATTACACACTATTACACTATTACACTATTACACTATTACTACTATTACACTAGCACACCATTACACTATTACACACTATTACACTATTACACTATTACACACTATTACACTATTACACTATTACACTATTACTACTATTACACTAGCACACTATTACACTATTACACACTATTACACTATTACACTATTACACTATTACACTATTACACTATTACACACTATTACACTATTACACTATTACACACTAGCACACTATTACACTAGTACACTATTACACTATTACACACTATTACACTATTACACACTATTACACTATTACACACTATTACACTATTACACACTATTACACTATTACACTATTACACACTATCACACTATCACACTATTACACACTATTACACAAAATTACACTATTACACTATTACACACTATTACACTATTACACACTATTACACTATTACACTATTACACACTATTACTGGAGAATTATCCGACGTTTTTCCCAATATATTTATCATTATTATCCTTCATTATTATCATGTGTAACATTTATTGTATACATTTATTGCATGAGTTAATTATTATCTGGTGCCGCCTAGTGGACGCACTTTGGAGTACGTATTGCGACTCTGAGCAGGTAAGCTCTCTCTGCGCAGGCGCGTCGCGCTATTTAAGTGACACTCTCAGTCTAGACTGTAAGGTGAAAAGCCCTGTGGGCGAACTCTTGACTGGCCAACGGTACGTAGCATTATATGCGCCGTTAATATCCGCATTTCTCTTTAATTCATATATCTAGTTATTAACTAATGCTGTCTGTTTTCCTTTCCTTTGTATAGGTAAATAATCTGACTGACGTTTGACTAACGTCTGACTATAGACTGACTAACGTCTGGTTGTACGTTGCTGACTGAATGTACTAACTGACTTAATGGAAACGCTGACTACATGCCGACTACACGCTATTGACAATAGACTGGCTAACGTCAGACTGAATGAACATACAGACTAACTAACGTCTGGCTACACTAACCAAAACCGGTTGCTAAATGGCAACTTAACTATTAACGAACTATCAACAGAGGCGACCTGGTTGAACATTACCAATACCACTTCGACCTCTACTAACATTATCCACTAATGCTTGGATGTAAGCTACTACCAACTACCAAGCTACAAGCTAAACCCCTTGTTAATTGACCACCTGGTGATTATTGTAACAGAGGATAAGTTGGATGCTGGGCTTCAAGGTCCAAATAAACGAACATTCTTATAAAGTCCGAATTGTTTCTATGGTTTGCGAAAAGTCATTTCGCCCACACCCTTCCAAGGGGGACATCTAGTTGACTCATTGACTGAGACTGCTAGATAATTGGACAATTATTTACCGTGGTTCGCGCCCGCGACGAGACGGGACGGACGGAACGCAGAAGGAGGTGCCGCGTGGGATACCCCTCAACGTCAAGGTGGAACCAGGACGGAGTGGATACACGTGACGGGGCACATTGGAGAGGACGCGGTCAGCTCAAGGGAAGTGAAACGTTGATGTTGACTGCTTACTGGGTTGGAATCGCCGTATTCCGCCCACATGCTGGTTGCTTGAAGTGGTGGAGTCGCCAAACTCCATCCAATGTGAATGCTAAATACTGCTAGCCACCAATGCTAATGCTGTTAGCCAAAGACTGCTAACACTGCTAGCTGCCAATGCTTAACGCTAGCCATTAGCCAACCAATGCTAAATACTGCTAGCCACCAATGCTAACGCTGTTAGCCAAAGACTGCTAACACTGCTAGCTGCCAATGCTTAACGCTAGCCATTAGCCAACCAATGCTAATACTGCTAGCCACCAATGCTAACGCTGTTAGCCAAAGACTGCTAACACTGCTAGCTGCCAATGCTTAACGCTAGCCATTAGCCAACCAATGCTAATACTGCTAGCCACCAATGCTAACGCTGTTAGCCAAAGACTGCTAACACTGCTAGCTGCCAATGCTTAACGCTAGCCATTAGCCAACCAATGCTAAATACTGCTAGCCACCAATGCTAACGCTGTTAGCCAAAGACTGCTAACACTGCTAGCTGCCAATGCTTAACGCTAGCCATTAGCCACCAATGCTAAATACTGCTAGCCACCAATGCTAACGCTGTTAGCCAAAGACTGCTAACACTGCTAGCTGCCAATGCTTAACGCTAGCCATTAGCCAACCAATGCTAATACTGCTAGCCACCAATGCTAACGCTGTTAGCCAAAGACTGCTAACCCTGTTAGCCAAAGACTGCTAACCTTACTAGCCAAAGAATACTAACACTGCTGGCCACCAATGCTAGCTAAAGAACATTATAATTGACACCAATGCCTTGGCTGTGTTGAACCAAGCAACTACGTTGTTGCTCCAAACGCTGTGAACATTATCATTGACACCCAATGCCTTGGCTGTGTTGAACCAAGCAACTACGTTGTTGCTCCAAACGCTGTGAACATTATCATTGACACCCATGCCTTGGCTGTGTTGAACCAAGCAACTACGTTGTTGCTCCAAACGCTGTGAACATTATCATTGACACCCATGCCTTGGCTGTGTTGAACCAAGCAACTACGTTGTTGCTCCAAACGCTGTGAACATTATCATTGACACCCAATGCCTTGGCTGTGTTGAACCAAGCAACTACGTTGTTGCTCCAAACGCTGTGAACATTATCATTGACACCCAATGCCTTGGCTGTGTTGAACCAAGCAACTACGTTGTTGCTCCAAACGCTGTGAACATTATCATTGACACCCATGCCTTGGCTGTGTTGAACCAAGCAACTACGTTGTTGCTCCAAACGCTGTGAACATTATCATTGACACCCATGCCTTGGCTGTGTTGAACCAAGCAACTACGTTGTTGCTCCAAACGCTGTGAACATTATCATTGACACCCAATGCCTTGGCTGTGTTGAACCAAGCAACTACGTTGTTGCTCCAAACGCTGTGAACATTATCATTGACACCCAATGCCTTGGCTGTGTTGAACCAAGCAACTACGTTGTTGCTCCAAACGCTGTGAACATTATCATTGACACCCATGCCTTGGCTGTGTTGAACCAAGCAACTACGTTGTTGCTCCAAACGCTGTGAACATTATCATTGACACCCATGCCTTGGCTGTGTTGAACCAAGCAACTACGTTGTTGCTCCAAACGCTGTGAACATTATCATTGACACCCAATGCCTTGGCTGTGTTGAACCAAGCAACTACGTTGTTGCTCCAAACGCTGTGAACATTATCATTGACACCCAATGCCTTGGCTGTGTTGAACCAAGCAACTACGTTGTTGCTCCAAACGCTGTGAACATTATCATTGACACCCATGCCTTGGCTGTGTTGAACCAAGCAACTACGTTGTTGCTCCAAACGCTGTGAACATTATCATTGACACCCATGCCTTGGCTGTGTTGAACCAAGCAACTACGTTGTTGCTCCAAACGCTGTGAACATTATCATTGACACCCAATGCCTTGGCTGTGTTGAACCAAGCAACTACGTTGTTGCTCCAAACGCTGTGAACATTATCATTGACACCCAATGCCTTGGCTGTGTTGAACCAAGCAACTACGTTGTTGCTCCAAACGCTGTGAACATTATCATTGACACCCATGCCTTGGCTGTGTTGAACCAAGCAACTACGTTGTTGCTCCAAACGCTGTGAACATTATCATTGACACCCATGCCTTGGCTGTGTTGAACCAAGCAACTACGTTGTTGCTCCAAACGCTGTGAACATTATCATTGACACCCAATGCCTTGGCTGTGTTGAACCAAGCAACTACGTTGTTGCTCCAAACGCTGTGAACATTATCATTGACACCCAATGCCTTGGCTGTGTTGAACCAAGCAACTACGTTGTTGCTCCAAACTCTGTGAACATTATCATTGACACCCAATGCCTTGGCTGTGTTGAACCAAGCAACTACGTTGTTGCTCCAAACGCTGTGAACATTATCATTGACACCCATGCCTTGGCTGTGTTGAACCAAGCAACTACGTTGTTGCTCCAAACGCTGTGAACATTATCATTGACACCCATGCCTTGGCTGTGTTGAACCAAGCAACTATGTTGTTGCTCCAAACGCTGTGAACATTATCATTGACACCCAATGCCTTGGCTGTGTTGAACCAAGCAACTACGTTGTTGCTCCAAACGCTGTGAACATTATCATTGACACCCAATGCCTTGGCTGTGTTGAACCAAGCAACTACGTTGTTGCTCCAAACGCTGTGAACATTATCATTGACACCCTATGCCTTGGCTGTGTTGAACTAAGCAACTACATCGTTGCTCCAAACGCTGTGAACATTATCATTGACACCCTATGCCTTGGCTGTGTTGAACTGAGTAACTACATTGTTGCTCCAAACGCTGTGAACATTATCATTGACACCCTATGCCTTGGCTGTGTTGAACTGAGTAACTACATTGTTGCTCCAAACGCTGTGAACATTATCATTGACACCCTATGCCTTGGCTGTGTTGAACTGAGTAACTACATTGTTGCTCCAAACGCTGTGAACATTATCATTGACACCCTATGCCTTGGCTGTGTTGAACTGAGTAACTACATTGTTGCTCCAAAACGCTGTGAACATTATCATTGACACCCTATGCCTTGGATGTGTTGAATGGTGTAAATACGTTGTTGCTCCAGACGCCGGAAACTATACTATGAATGGATTAACCAAGGGCTGAAACGGTGCCCACAAACTCGATCCTATTTGCTCACCCTCATTGTGGCCATTACCAGGTTTTCAATGAGTGAAGAAGCTACGTTGATCCACTATACGGTCCCAGCATTGTCTCCTGCTTAGAGCAGTGTCATTGTAATCACTCTGCTACACGCCAACTGTACGAACGGTGCTTCTGACGGTTAACCTCATTGTTTATTACCGCCTGCGACCAGCGACTCAGCCGCAATAGGAGCTCCAGTTGGGGCAACGGCTGACTGGGACAAGATGGAAGGTGTGGATGTGGAAGAGCTAAAGAAGAGGCGTACTGCGGCGCAAACTGCTTTCACAAGGAGAGCCAACCAAGTAGCTGACAATGTTGACACTGCATCGCTAGCAGCTCGTTGACACGACAGGGGACTATATTGGAGCATTGGAGGAGGTCGACGGAACTGCGGATGCTACCGTGATGGCCGACGCCACAGCAAAGAAAGACGGAAGCAAGCAGAGGAAAATGACACTAGAGAAGAAGATCTTCTCGGAGGTATGGTCCCGCTTCGTTCAACCAAAGTTAGGCCCCCTTGAAGCGGAGTTTAAGGAGGCCTTGGAAGAGGCAAAGAGGCTCAGCACCCAATGGGCACCCCAAGACAAGAGAGCATTGGAGGGGAACAAATTGGAGAGAAGACTCAACGCCTTCGAACAAATGATGAGAGAGTGGAGATACCGTCTCCTGACTCCCAACATATCTGAATTAGAAAAGCGGTACAGGCACTTGGACGAGGAAAGAGCAGCACTGATGGACAAGTGGTCGACCCTTCTAGAACCTAGGGGAAAGGGTGACAATGGATGTGCTTATGAGGGTGAAGAGGATAGAAGGACACGCAACATTGAAAGGGGCGGTGAGGTAACCGGCCCACTTGATATTTCAAACGATGTTTCGCAACGTGTCGCGGAGGCCAAACCTTCCCCGTCCACCACCAGCAAAGGTGAAGTCCTTCACATCCACTCGTCATCCCCTCAGCTTGACAGTAGTCAAATAGAGGGCGCTTCCAAAGACTCTCCCTTACCTTTCGGGAGCCACGAGGGGGCCCCGAAAGAAACCCATCTCCAGCTTGGAGCAGAGACCACAAGAAGTCGACCTCATGAGTATACAGACAGGAGTTCGCTCCCACGGGTAAGACAACCCGGCAGCGAACCCTATCTCTACCAGAGCGCTGACCTCGCTATCATGCCTCAGTTACGAGGTGACCACGCCACGCCATCAGGCGATGATGGCGCGACGCGGGAAGGTCTCGCTCACCACAGAGCCTACCAGGGGCCCCGACCTAAGATAAAGCTTGCCGCCATCAATCTGCCCAGATTCTGTGGCAACAGAAGGACCTATTGGCGCTGGCGGGATAATTGGGAGGACCTCCAGGCTTTGGCCGAACCATCAGGATTGCCTGTATGCAAATTATATCACCTTCTTGACAGCGTAGAAGAGCCACTGAGAAAGAAACTCGGGCTGGATCGCTGCAGAACAGCGGACGACGTTTTCAGGCTCCTGGACAACCGTTTTGGAGACAGGAGCACAACCGCGAGTCTGATCCTCAAAGGTCTGGAAGAAGTACCCCCAGTACGGAGTAACCAGCCTAGGCCAATGATTGACCTGGTCCAGGCAGTGGAAACCGCACTGTACGACTTAAAGGACCTTGGGATGGAGGACGTGATCAAAAATCACCTAACTGTTGCCGCCATAGAAAGAAAATTGCCTATAGGCATGCGAGAGAAGTGGATCTCCTATGAGCGTGACCCTGCGAATGGCGTCACTCCCGCAAGTTACTTTGACAGACTCTTGTCATTTCTGAAAGGACAAGAAAGGATCCTCGAGAGGCTAGCACAGTTAGAGATCGGAGCCACCCACGCTGGCGAAAGACCAACCCAGCGTGAAAGGCTGAGTGACAGGGGAGGTGATAGACGGTCATTTACAAGAACGACAGCGAGCGAAGTAAGAAGAGAGCCCCAGAGGGACTCGTGCACCATGTGTGGAGAGGAAGCACATGGGAAAAGACTGTACTTTTGCCCGGCCTTCAAGAAGGCTAAACTACTAGAGAAACAAGCCCAGGTGAAGAAAGCTGGAGCTTGCTTCAAATGCCTCGCTTATCACGGGGCCAACGGCCCATGCGAGAAAAGATTCCTCTGTAAGAAAGATGAGTGTGTAAAGGGGGGCGGCCCTGTCAACCATAATTTTCTCCTCTGCTCCAAGACACAGAGCAGGAACGAAACAACCAATGAGCCCGGCGCTCGTAAAGGGCTCCGAGGCCTTACGGCTGAGCAGGAGAAGGTGGTCACAGAGTTAAAATTGTCAACGCTCCAAATGGAAGCATTCAAGAAAGCCTTCACGAACAGAGCGACCTCCCAAGTGTACGCCAGCAAGAGCCTGTTGGACAAGAGTGGCATAAAAGAATACCCAGTCCTCATGATGCTCATGGACGTCACGACAAGAGGAGGAGACTGTGTTGGAGCGCTGATGGACCTCGCCTCCGACACCAACTATATCACACACAGAGCCGCCAAGAGGCTCGGGCTGGCCGGCGAACCTATCACACTGGTCGTGTACGGTGTTGGGAAGATGGCAGTCAGAGTCGATACCAAGAGGTATGTGGTGGCAATAAAAGTATGGACCCCGAAGGGGACCTTGAGAGCCCACGAAATGCTCTGCTACGGCCTTGAGGACATCGCCAAAGTAGATAGAGTGGTGGACTCCGAGAGACTGGAAAAGTTTTTCCCATGTGTCAAGCCAGGAGAATTGACCCGGCCTGATACAATTGATCTGCTCATTAGCACCCGGGAAGGTCGCCTGGCCCCACAAAGAATGGAGAGAGCCGGTGATCTGGTGCTATGGGACGGCCCACTGGGCAAAACTGTGAGCGGTGCGCATCCGGACCTCTTCGAAGAAGTAAAAATGACCACGCGTCATTCATTGACCCACTTCGCACGCTCCATGGGAACAACCATAAAGAGAAGATACAAAGACCTCACGGTAGACTTAACCAAGAGGAAAAGCATGAAAGAGGCAGTAACTGCCACAAGCAACAAGGAAGTCTTCGACTGGCTGAAATGGGACAGCATCGGAGCAGCCTGTGACCCCATCTGTGGGGGATGTCGCTGTGGTAACTGTCCTCCCGGAGGAAAGGAAATGACACTGGCTGACGAGCGGGAGCTAGAGATCATCAAGGCTGGCTTGACCTTCAAGGAGAAAGACTCGCACTGTGGGGACTCCCACTGGGATGCAAAGTACCCCTGGAAGGAACAACCAGCATCTCTCCCTAACAATCGCCGAGCAGTGGAGTCGACCTTCTTCAGGACAGAGAAACGCCTTGAGAAGGACCTTTCATGGAAAATAGCCTATACCAGGCAAATCCACGAAATGGTGGAGAGAGGAGCTGCCGTGAAACTAACTAGGTCTATGATGGACCAATGGAAAGGAGCAGTATGGTACGTGAGTCACTTGACCGCACCGAACCCACACTCCGTCACCACTCCAGTACGCATCGTCTGGGACAGTAGCCAAGAATACAGAGGTGTAAGCATGAACAATATCCTACTGAAAGGTCCTGATGTGCTGAACCAAATCCGTGCAGTACTCCTCAGGTTCCGAGAGGGAGAACATGCAGCCATCGGTGACATCAAAAAGATGTATAACTCAGTGTGGCTTGAAGAGGAGGAAGTTCATGTACACCGTTTTCTATGGAGAGACTCACCGCAAGACGAGATAGAGGATTACGCCATCGTCAGGGTGAACATGGGAGACAAGCCGGCCGGATGCATCGCCCAAGTCGCTATGCGAGAGACCGCATACCTCCCTCGGTTCTCCCACCTGACGGAAGAAAGATCTGTCATCGTGGACAACAGCTACGTGGACGATCTCCTCGTATCACACAATGACTCTCACAGACTGGAAAAGATCCTTAAGGGGGTCGAAGTCATCTTGAAGGCAGGCGGCTTCCACCTCAAACCCTGGGTCCGATCTGGGTCCGATCTGGCATGACACCCTGGAGGCCAAGCCAGAGACACTAGTTCTACCGAACCAACTTAAGGAGGAAGATAACAAGGCTTTAGGAGTCGGCTACCTTGTTCAGGAAGATAAGCTCTTCGTAATGGCGTCCATCAACTTTTCCCGGAGAAGGCAAAAGATGAGGATGGAAGCAGATCTAGCCAAAGAAAATATCATAGAGAGGACGCCTAACCCTCTGACGCGCCGAGTTCTACTCAGCCAAGTCGCAGGACTGTATGACCCGATTGGTCTCGTAACTCCACTCAAGCAGAAGGGAGTGATCCTAGTGAGAAGAGCATTCCAGGAGGCTGGAAAAATTACCAAGGACACTTGGGACCAGCCACTATCAGAGGAGCTCCGAGAGAAAGCAGTGGAGTTGTTCAAGGAATATGCTCGCCTGAGCCGCGTCACATTCCCAAGAAGTATCACGCCCGCTGGCTGGTTGGGCAAGCCATGGGGGATCACGTTCTCAGACGGGAGCTGTGATTCCTATGGCGCAGTACTGTATCTACGATGAGAGACGTCTGGGGGTGCAGTTGCCCGGCTAGTGGAGTCAAAAGCGAAACTGGCCCCTCTTGATCTTAGAGGTGATCCAGTAAAGGCGGAAATCTGCGGGGCGGTGTTCGCATCCCGTCTAAAGAAGTATGTGCTCAAACATGGAAGAATCAAAGGTGGTTCCACTTCGTCGACAGTCAGACGGTGCTGGGAGCCATCCAAAGAGAAAGCTATGGCTTTCAGACATTCTTCGCGAATCGGGTCGGAGAGATCCAGAAGGCTGGTCCCGTCACTGATTGGTGGTGGGTACCAGGAGAACGCAATATTGCTGACCTGGTCACAAGAGGCCACTGCTCCCCAGAGCTACTCGGAGAGAATTCTGCGTGGCAGTGCGGCCCTGACTTCCTCGCCTACCCCGAAGAGGAATGGCCAATGAAATCAGCCTCAGAAGTTTCTACCGCTGCGAGAGACGCAGTAAGCAGGCTTCAAAGAAAGGCCTTCACAGTTGCTATCACAAGAGCGCAAGCAAAGACAATGCTTCCCCTTGCCAGCTCAGAGGAAGGGAAGAAACCTGCCACAAAAGAAGAATCAGATATCATTATCTCGCCAAACAGAAGCCCTGACAAACTTTGGGGCGGGGCTCTCGTAGGCCAGATAAACCCAAGGAGATACAGTTCTCTCAAGACACTCTGCAACGTCGTCGGCTTCATCCGAAGGGCACTGAAGTTCTGGGTGACAGTAAAAACCCGGAAGGCCCAAACGACGAAAGCTCGTTCGCCAACCCACACATTGTTAAAGTGGGAGGCATTAACTGTGAATGAACTGCAAAGCGCCTTCAGAGAACTATGCCTGGCCGCACAGGAAGGCGCAGAATTCCCTGTGACCACACTAGACAGACTTGTGGTCCACAAAGAGGAGGACTCCAAACTTTTGCTGTGCCATGGCAGAGTTCAAGCCATGGCCAAAGAATGGCCTGGGGTGCCTTTACTTCCCTACAGGGAATGGGTGAGCATCCTCCTGGCAGAGGAAGCTCACAGGGCAAACCATGAGGGCATTGCAGGAACCCTCTTGCGCATGAGAGATAAAGCCTGGGTTGTGCAGGGGCCAAGAGTAGCCCGAAGCACAATTGACTTGTGTATACACTGCCGAAAGAACAAGGCAAAAATGTGCCGTCAAATCATGAGCGAACTCCCCCCGGAGCGCACAGAACCGGCCACACCATTCGAGTATACCACGTTGGACCTCTTTGGTCCCTACAGGATCAAAGACTCAGTGAAAAAGAGAACAAGTAAGAAAGCCTGGGGCGTAGTTTTCTGCTGCATGGCATCCAGAGCAATACATGCCGACATAGTGGAAGACCTCTCGACTGAAGGTTTCCTAAAAACATTCCAACGCTTCACTGCATTGAGAGGCCATCCTAAGAAGCTCTGGTCCGATAAAGGGACTAATTTCGTGGGAGCAAAGCCAGCGCTGGAAGAACTGTATAAGTTCCTAGCAAATATCGACAATAACAAAATACAGAAGAAAGCCGCAGAGTCTGGTACAGATTGGACTTGGGTGTTCCACCCCGCTGACTCTCCTCATAGGAATGGTGCGGCTGAAGCAGCTGTGCGAGTATTGAAAAGAGCACTAAGCAGCATAGGCGAAGAAGGGAGCCTCACGGCCCTGGAGTTCCAAACCCTCCTATACCTTGCTGCCAATCTATCAAATGAGAGGCCTATTGGCGCCAATGCCCAGCTTCGGGATGGCACCATTGAGGTCATCACCCCCAACACTCTCCTACTGGGACGTGCAAGGCCCCGTGGAGACCCCGGAGGTTTCGAGTCCGCTAGCTACCCCTTCGTCCGTCTGAGAGCAATCCAGATTGAAGTGGACAGGTTCTGGAAACGATGGAGCCAACTGGCGGGACCAGAACTCTTCTTCCGAAAAAAGTGGCACACTCCCGCTAGGAATGTCACTGAGGGGGACCTGGTCTGGCTTGCGGACCAGAACGCACTCAGAGGCCAGTTTCGACTGGGCCGAGTGATAAAGACTCACCCTGACCCAAAGGGTGTCATCAGGGACGTGGAAGTAAGGACTTGCCATAGCCTTCCCGTTACCGCCGGTCATCCCAAGCGTGATCGTCACGTCGGGGTGTGCCCCACCACCGTCCTCCACAGGGACGTCAGGAGGTTGGTGGTACTTCTACCTTTCGAGGAACAATGACCAAAAAAGGGCGTCTAGAGTCGCTTTGTTTCTGGCACAAAGAAGGACGCCGAAAGTCGCCTGTTTCTGGCGCAAAGGACGTCGAAAGTCGCCTGTTTCTGGCACAAAGAAGGACGCCGAAAGTCGCCTGTTTCTGGCGCAAAGGACGTCGAAAGTCGCCTGTTTCTGGCACAAAGAAGGACGTCGAAAGACGCCTGTTTCTGGCGCAAAGGACGTCGAAAGTCGCCTGTTTCTGGCAGGATTGAGAACGTGAAGAATCACCCGATGCCGGTGGTACCTGAGTAGTTTTCGCGGGAGCCACTTGTGCTACCACCGTAAATGCGGCATAGTTTAATTCTTCGTACCCCTGTGAAGGTATAATAATATAGACCGGGATCACTTATATAGTTTGAATAGTTTTAGGAGCCTGACGTTCAGAAAACTAAGTGGGAGGTGGAGAATTATCCGACGTTTTTCCCAATATATTTATCATTATTATCCTTCATTATTATCATGTGTAACATTTATTGTATACATTTATTGCATGAGTTAATTATTATCTGGTGTCGCCTAGTGGACGCACTTTGGAGTACGTATTGCGACTCTGAGCAGGTAAGCTCTCTCTGCGCAGGCGCGTCGCGCTATTTAAGTGACACTCTCAGTCTAGACTGTAAGGTGAAAAGCCCTGTGGGCGAACTCTTGACTGGCCAACGGTACGTAGCATTATATGCGCCGTTAATATCCGCATTTCTCTTTAATTCATATATCTAGTTATTAACTAATGCTGTCTGTTTTCCTTTCCTTTGTATAGGTAAATAATCTGACTGACGCTTGACTAACGTCTGACTGACGTTTGACTAACGTCTGACTATAGACTGACTAACGTCTGGTTGTACGTTGCTGACTGAATGTACTAACTGACTTAATGGAAACGCTGACTACATGCCGACTACACGCTATTGACAATAGACTGGCTAACGTCAGACTGAATGAACATACAGACTAACTAACGTCTGGCTACACTAACCAAAACCGGTTGCTAAATGGCAACTTAACTATTAACGAACTATCAACAGAGGCGACCTGGTTGAACATTACCAATACCACTTCGACCTCTACTAACATTATCCACTAATGCTTGGATGTAAGCCATACCAACTACCAAGCTACAAGCTAAACCCCTTGTTAATTGACCACCTGGTGATTATTGTAACAGAGGATAAGTTGGATGCTGGGCTTCAAGGTCCAAATAAACGAACATTCTTATACAGTCCGAATTGTTTCTATGGTTTGAGAAAAGTAATTTCGCCCACACCCTTCCAAGGGGGACATCTAGTTGACTCATTGACTGAGACTGCTAGATAATTGGACAATTACACTATTACACTATTACACTAGCACACTATTACACTATTACACACTATTACACACTATTACACCATTACACTATTACACACTATTACACTATTACACTAGCACACTATTACACTTTGGTGTATTTTAGGGTATTTTGGGGTATTTTGGGGTACTTTGGGGTATTTTCTGGTACTTTGGGGTATACTTTGGGGTATTTTGGGGGTATTTTGGGGTATTTTCTGGTATTCTCTGGTACTTTGGGGTATACTTTGGGGTATTTTGGGTTATTTTCTGGTACTTTGGGGTATTTTGGGGTATACTTTGGGGTATTTCGGGGTTCTTTGGGGTATTTTGGGGTATTTTCTGGTATTTTCTGGTACTTTGGGGTATTTTGGGGTATTTTAGGGTACTTTGGGGTATTTTGGGGTATTTTCTGGTACTTTGGAGTATTTTGGGGTATACTTTGGGTTATTTTGGGGTATTTTGGCGTATACTTTGGGGTATTTTGGGGTACTTTGGGGTATTTTGGGGTATACTTTGGGATATTTTGGCGTACTTTGGGGTATTTTGGGGTACTTTGGGGTACTTTGGGGTATTTTGGGGTATTTTGGGGTATACTTTGGGGTATGTTGGGGTATACTTTGGGGTATTTTGGGGTACTTTAGGGTATTTTCTGGTACTTTGGGGTGATTAGTAGGACCCCTCACAGCGCTTTACAATGTACTGCAGAGTGGAAAGTGCCTCCACCACCACGCAGGCTCAATGGCTGCCAGTGGTGGAGGAAGTACACAGTTACTTTACTTAAAGGAACACGCCAACATTTTGGGAAATTAGCTTACCGTCTTCTCCAGAGAGAGACAAGAAGATAGATACCAGTTTCCTCTCTGTGCGTTCAGTAGAAAGCTATTTGGCTGCACATTAGCCTAGCTTAGCACAATGAATGGAAGCGGACAGTGCCGGTTAGCCTAGGCATTGTCCAACTAACACCTCTCCCGAAGGCTCTCCCGGCACTGTTCACTTCCATTCATACTAGTGTTTCAGTCACTAAGTTGCATTTTGGAGAAATCATAACATGATTTGCAGTCTTGCTTGAGACTTCAGGTTTATTTCCATTTAACCAGGGTAATCACATTGATATCCAGGGTAATCACATTGATATTTAACCAGGGTAATAACATTGATATCCAGGGTAATCACATTGATATTTAACCAGGGTAATCACACTGATATTTAACCAGGGTAATCACATTGATATTTAACCAGGGTAATCACACTGATATTTAACCAAGGTAATCACATTGATATTTAACCAGGGTAATCACAGTGATATTTAACCAGGGTAATCAAATAGATATTTAACCAGGGTAATCACATTGATATTTCCAACTCTTTTTCAAGTGGGCCCTAGCCAAGAAGGAAAGATGCAGAAAATGTTCACATACGTATAGAACAACAACCACTTAGGCCCGAGCCCTATTTTCTGAAAATCCGCCTAAAATACATACCTAAGTAAATGGAATATTTCTCCACTTCTACAAACCCATTTGCATATTATTGGTATCTAGAGACATCTATGGACCTCAGTGAATGTATTCCCAGTGTTAGAAATATTGTGTCTATTACTAGGCTTGCTTAAATTGTGATGAAACAAAGGAGAATATGAATTATGATTTTTCTTTGCATATTTGACAGTAAATAACACCATGCTAATAATGACCAGACATAAGGAACTGCCACTGATCTCGTTCAGTACCTTCTTGAGATCATGCATACAGAAAATCTAAGGAAATGAATAAAGGGAAGATGATTAAACAGAAGGTTTTGTAGATATAGTACTGAATTATCCCATCCGGACCAATGACATTTGAAATATTATCATAGAATATAGAATAGCAGGCTTATAAATTACCTTATTATAGCCAATTTGCACATTTATATATATACATATATTATCTTTCAAATGGCCGAGTTCAATTTGGATTTAGTATCACCAGGCGTGCATAAGAACAGATAATGAAACCTAATGTAATCTACTGTACTTTTTTATTTTGATCAGGGTGCAAACGTTTTGAAACTAATTTCAAATCTAATTGTTGCTGCATGCTAAAAATAGGGAAGAGAAACTAACTGCGCTTTAATTTATGTCCATAACGTTAAGTGTTGTGGTTTATTATCCCGAATAATAAGAGATATTAAAAAAATTCATACAGAAGTATGACGCTTGAAACCCCATAGGACCTTTTGGGAAGTGTCGTTCTGAAAATTTCCAACAGTGATCGACTGCTAGCGATGTCCTTTATAAAATGGGTGCAAAAAAACTACAATTCCCATGGTTCAAAATCTCGAAAATGGTCGCCTCTCGCGAAATAAACATGACCAAATCGAAAAGTAAAATCGATCTAATAACACTTTAACCTATTGCTAAACTAACATATTGACTATAATATACATTATAAATGCTGTTGTGACATGGTTATGATGTTTATACTTGAATATGTTTGACGAAAAAAACTATACTTTTGTCAAACAGTCTGGAGATATTGATTTATGACATGATGTCATTTGCTGTCCGCCAATGGACCGCACGGGTGGAAGAGGTTAAAAACACAAATACAAGCAAGATAGTTAGAGCACACAAATACAAAAGAATAGAGAAAATTTCTTCAAATTTCAATGAAAACAGACAATAGTAAAATCATGAGCACTCCATGTTTTTTCTTTAAAATTATTAATTCCAATGAGGGACTCTAGCTTAAGGCCACGTGATACAACATCAAACGTATGTATTCATGTCCTTCATTCATCAAACGTATGTGGACATGTCCTTCACAAGATACATCAAACGTATGTGGACATGTCCTTCACAAGAGACAACATCAAATGTATGTGTTCATTCATTGTGGGGAACTATGTACGACCCACTATAGCATGCTGCAGACATAATGTGCTCCAATGAGCACTCATTCTAGTTGTCTTTGCGGACGGCAGCACAGCCATTCTGTATTCAGACTGCAGTCCCCAGCCCTAGATCTGTACTTCCTGCTGTGGGAGAGAGACTGCACCAATCGGAGTTATGACAAATGCAACCCATATATTAACTGTAATTTAATCCATTCGTCAGGTTAGGTTACTGCCCTCTTGGCTACAGTAGAACTTACTTGGAAAAAAGAGATGCTTATCATAATGTGGCCCATAAAGTCAGAATAAAAATTACAATAATAGATCTATTTTATTTTTTGTAACCTTTATTTTACTCTGGGTAGGTTTGCTGGAGCACGGACGCTCTTTGCCAGCAATGCCCTGCTTCACAGCCACACAGTTCCACATATTCACACCTGGGAGCTGCCCAGTACGACCACAGTCTGACACTACTGAGCAGCTCCACTGGAGCAGTTAAGGGTTAAGTGCCTTGCTCTAGGGCACTTCAGCGGTTGGTATTGAAAGATGGGAGAGCATTCACTTATCCACCAAAACGTTTCCGCTAGTGTAAACTGTATATATCAATTAACAAGTCTGAGTCCTCATCAGCACCTTCTGAGTCTGAATGCAGTGAATGGCTGAGTCAAAGTCCAAGTCTGAGTCATCAGTGCTCAAGTCCAAGTCGAGTCCTGAGTCCTGTAAATCAGTCCTGGACTTGAGTACTACAACACTGGCTACAGGTATACATTGCTTTATGGGGTGAGCTTTTGGTCCTAGACCGTCATCAGTGCATTCAGACATGGCTCCGAATTGAGACAATTGTGTTGCTATTTACGCATTTCTATGGACGCTTACACAGTTGTCTCTATGCATGAATCTTGTCTATGTAGAGGGAATGCTAACTAGATCTCACCCTAGGTGTTTCCTGTGCTCCTTCCTTGTAGCCACAGCACTCGAAAAGTGCCTAGAAGAAAATATTTTAAAGAAAATGCTGTTAATTGCTGTTACATGCTGTTTTAACCTGTTAACGTTCGGCAGCCCGCATGCAGAGCCAACGGTATATTACATGAGGGCTGATCCCTACGTTAAACGGAGAGAAGAAGACGAAGAAGTTGTTTGTTTGGAGAATTCCTCACTCATCGTCCAAATGAATGAGTGGTCCGCCATTTTGGACGAATTATTACAGATACAAGGATTACAATAACATCTGTAAAACACACATTTTCCGTGGGATTGTTATAAACTTTGGACCTGTACTGTAGATAAGACTTCAGGCTATGGAACCATTATGTTTTCCAGCTCCTACCTCTCAGCTGGAACTAAAAAACAGGCATCTGGCAACAAGTAAACCAAATGTGAGCAACTTTTATTTTTATTTCAGTGTGTTCAAACCTCTAACCTTATAGAATAGAATAGAATAGAAACTTTATACATCCAGAGGGAAATTTGTCACTACAGATCGCTCACAGTAAACAGTAAACATTTAGGTAGTCAAAAACAAAAGTCACGAATAAGAATAAAAATAAGACTAAGAAAAATAATATACATTTGTATATACATTCTAATATAAAATATACAGTAAAAATATACAGATATATACAGTAAGTGTACAGTAAAAAAGTCTGGAATTGTACAGTCGATTTAAGAGTAAAGTAAAAGTCCAGGAAGATTTGATAGTACTGTCACCCTGTGCTCAGTGATGCAGATAGAGTCTGATGGCTGTCGGAAATAAGGACTTCCTGTACCGTTCGGTTATTGTTGTCATATTGAAACCGTTGTTACAGAAATGCAAAACTGGGTCAGGTGGAGCCTGGCGTACTATAGGTGTCCAGGATGCCAGAGGCAGAGGGAGCAGCACGGCCGCGAGGTTATCTCTTTACAGGCCGGGGTCTCGACCCTGCGGCATGCAGGGCCCCAATGAAAACCACATGTGGCCAAGAAGTCGAAAAGAGTCCCTCCCCAATCCAGATGTTCTCGGCCTCAGGTGTCACTTTGTGATCTATTCTCCTGGTCCGGCTGTCTTATACCGCCAGCAATCCAATTCAATCTCCTCCCTTAGCGGACTGTACAGTATGTTTACTGTGTCTCAAATGGGGGGGGGGGGGGGGTGGATGATGAGAAGTAGGGTCTTATATTATTGTATGTTTTTATTGTATTGTTTCACATTGTATGTTTGTATTGTATTGGACTGGACTGGAGATGTAAAATGGCAAGAGCTTCAATCTAGTGCAATGCATCTTTTCTCTTCAGAGACTAATGTTTTTATTTGTACGTTGTCCCTGAAATAAACGTCTATAATAATAATACAAATTTGTTCCTGGAGGAATACAAATGCCATAAATATGTAGAAAAGGACGGGAGTTAGTAGGGTGGCCTGCTGCTTAGGAGAGACGGTCCTCTAGCTGTAAGGTCACAGGTTTGTTCCCCTGTGACCTTGTCGGATACTGAACTCCTACCTGCTCCAGGGGGCACCGCAAATGGCCGACTTTGAACTCCGACCCCTTGGATGTAATGCCTACATGTATATAATGTTATATGTGAAGAAGAAGAAACAATGCCCTAATTACATTGTGAGCAGCATGATAGTACTGGTGATAGGATTGATAGGAAATCCAGTGTAGAACAATGAAGATATATTACTTCTTGCTCATTATGTATTATGTATTTTCTGCTCATGTTCAAATAATGTATGGTGACTGTAAGTGTTAGGAAACACGTTTGACATGGAAACTTGCCCGGTTTTAAACCTTCACACTGGCGATATAATTAACTTTTACTTTAAACGTACATAACTTTCCAGGTCATCGGACAGGTTCACTGTGCATATTCATCAAACAAATTACAGGTGCAGTGACAAATGGAAACCTAGCCCAGGGACATCCATTATGCCGCTTCTCGCCCGGTCCGTTTGAAGATCGGTTATCGGCTCCAAAGCCAGGTCAGGTCAAGTGCATTACAGATCTGAAGTATCATTCCTGGCTTCGGCTTTCATCAAAAACTGACCTCTGATTGTTGTTAACCTCGTTCCCTTTATATCAGCTCTCGGACCTACTCTCCGAACCTTTTATGGCGTTTGCTTTGTGCAACCGAAGACTGAAACTTAAAGGGGAAGGTTCCTTATGACCCTATTCGGACAAATAATTGTATACTGTACATCCATTTTAGGTTTTGAGATGAGTAACGTTTTCAAGTCTCAGTAGTGGAAACTAAAAATAATTTGGGATAAATTGGCATCAGTTTACCATTTGCTAGAATTGCTAGTGCAAATCAATGGTATGGAACCAATACTCAGAAATGTCAGAGAAGTCCTTTCAAACACCTCTAATTTCCCAGCACATACATCAGGCAGACTTATGTTGTGTTACAACTTGACATCAATTCGTCTTTCATTCAACCCCAAATGTAAACTCTGAAGATGTTGGGTGTGTGTGAGTGTGTTTAGCCATTAATGAAGCATTTGCATTCTTAGCCTACGTTTGAATCTCTCATCATATCCCACTGAATTGCTTAAATAATGTCGAAGTAATACTGATCAAAATACTGATTTTAAGTTTTACCTCTTTTTGGGCCATTGTTTGAACACCATTTGAACCTACGGTAAGAGGTTTCTCCTGAACCCAGTCCTGAACCCTGTTTTGTTTCGCAGCTCATGTGCCACAGTGAACATGCCCTCCAACCAACGATCCTCCGTGTGGGATCAGGTTTTACAAGACGAGGAAGGGCGGAGACTTTTCTTATGCAATCTGCAGAGTGAGTATCTTTCATCTGTCTTTAAACTGAGATCAGTATCCTGTAATCCACAGTGGTGGAAAGTAACTAAGTATTTGTACTCAAATGCTGTGCTTAAGTACAATTTTGAGCTACTTGTACTTTATGTGAGTATTTTAGGGAACTTTATACTTTTACTCTACTACATTTCAAGGGAAATATTGTACTTTTTATTCCACAACATTTATCTTAACCCATCAGTTACTAGTTACTTTGAAGAAAAGGATTTTGCATAGAAAAAACTATATACAAATTAAGAAATGAAGATGAAGATTGAAGATTATATACTTTCACATTTGAAGCCTGTCAACTTCAAGAGGACGTAATCAGAGCAGCATAAGTGGAGCACATGCCACTTTAACATAACCTTTAATCAGAGCAGCATAACTGGACCACATACCACTTTAACATAACCTTTAATCAGAGCAGCATAACTGGACCACATACCACTTTAACATAACCTCAGAGCAGCATAACTGGACCACATACCACTTTAACACAACCTTTAATCAGAGCAGCATAACTGGGCCACATACCACTTTAACATAACCTCAGAGCAGCATAACTGGACCACATACCACTTTAACACAACCTTTAATCAGAGCAGCATAACTGGGCCACAATACCACTTTAACATCACCTATAGAGGTCAATGGATACACAAACGTCACATAGAATGTGTACTTTTACTTTAGATACTTAAGTACATCCAATAGCAAATACTTCTCTACTTTTACTTAAGTAGAATTTGAATGGAGGACTTTTACTTTGACCAGAGTACTCATTTATCTGAGTATTTCTACTTTTACCTAAGTAAAGGAACTGTCTACTTCTTCCACAACTGGTAATCCATAGGGTGTTGCATCAGCGTCCTCTCCTGCTATTGTTCCCGGGCCGAGTTATTTCAACATCCTGTCTGATGGCATCATGTGATATCCTTGTCTGAGAAGCCACAGAGAGACAGATATAGAATATATCTCTCTCTCCTTCTCTCTCTCCTTCTCTCTCGCTCTCTCTATCTCTCTCTCTCTCTCTCTCTCTCTCTCTCTCTCTCTCTCTCTCTCTCTCTCTCTCTCTCTCTCTCTCTCTCTCTCTCTCTCTCTCTCTCTCTCTCAGATTGCACAAGCTGAACTCAAGCTCTTCCCTGAAGTCAAGACCTGCAGCATAAATTGAGTGGAAGTTTTCTTTGAGGCAAGAGGATGATGTGGGTCAGGTGTGTGTGTGTGTGTGTGTGTGTGTGTGTGTGTGTGTGTGTGTGTGTGTGTGTGTGTGTGTGTGTGTGTGTGTGTGTGTGGTGGTGTGTGTGTGTGTGTGTGTGTGTGTGTGTGTGTGTGCGTGCGCGCGTGCGTGCGTGTGTGTGTGTGTGTGTGTGTGTGTGTGTGTGTGTGTGTGTGTGTGTGTGTGTGTGTGTGTGTGTGTGCGTGCGCGCGTGCGTGCGTGTGTGTGTGTGTGTGTGTGTGTGTGTGTGTGTGTGTGTGTGTGTGTGTGTGTGTGTGTGTGTGTGTGTGTGTGTGTGTGAAAGAGTGAGTCTGTGTCTATTGTTACGTAATATCTCAGACAGGTTAGAACAGTCTCCTGTTCACAACACAACACCATCTCCTTTTCAAATATGAGGCCCCCCAACCCCCCTCCCCACTGAGCCCTTTGGCCCAGAAAACCCCATGCCTGTTTTCTCCTCCCTCCATCACTCCTCCTCCTCCTCCTCCTCCTCCTCCTCCTCCTCCTCCTCCTCCTCCTCCTCCTCCTCCTCCTCCTCCTCCTCCTCCTCCCTCCACACCTCCACTACGACCTCCTCCCTCTCCTCCCTCTCCTCCTCCTCCCTCCATACCTCCACTACTACCTCCTCCCTCTCCACCTCCTCCCTCCATACCTCCAACTTCCACCTCCCCCCTCCTCCTCCTCCTACCCCTCCCTCCATCCCTCCTCCTCCTCCCTCCATACCTCCACTACTTCCTCCTCCTCCTCCCTCCATCCCTCCTCCTCGTCCCTCCCAGAGCCGTTGAAGATAGAGTTTGGACACTCTCATAGGCTTTCATTGTTATCGTGGAATGCGGAAGTGGAGCGCCTCATGTGGCGGTCGTAGTTCCAAGCTCTGCGAGCAGGACAAGTTTCCAGCTTTGAACGCGATTACTTTTCATTGTTACGAGAGCATATACAAGAACAATGAATCTCACTGCCATGTATGATGTAGCCTGCCTATATGTGATCAATACAAACTTGCACTTGAATTCCATCATGTCTGTGTGCGGGAGCTCACAAGGCTGTTGTCACAATGTAAATAAGAACGTGCACTGAAAAGTTACAGTATGTAGTTGGTTGATTATTTGTATGACAGTTAGTAAACCCTTGCAAAAAGTATCCGTTTTATTTAATGAATTGAAAACATGCAGCATTGCCTTTCCTCCCGGCAGCAACGACATTATTCAGGCAAATGCGCATCACTGAGTGGAATCCCTTTCTATTCACATAACTGCATTTGTGATGGAGCTTTGAAAGCTACATGGGTGGTACAGTAACAGTCTATTGCTCGATCCATCTCCAATATCACGATGGACCGTGCCATGTAGCCAATGTATAGCCTGCCTATGTGATCAATAAAAACGCGAACTTGAATCCCTGCATCATCATATTTATATGTTGTGTCTGTCCACTATGTTTGTTACTTTGTTATTTCCCTCCCCTATCTATGTAAAGCGACCTTGGGTCTCTTGAAAGGCGCTATATAAAATTAAGCTATTATTATTATTGTTATTGTTATTGTTATTGTTATTGTTGTTGTTGTTGTTGTTGTTGTTGTTGTTGTTGTTGTTGTTGTTGTTGTTGTTGTTGTTGTTATTATTATTATTATTATTATTATTATTATTATTATTATTATTATTATTATTATTATTATTATTATTATTATTATTATTATTATTATTATTATTATTATTATTATTATTATTATTATTATTATTATTATTATTATTATTATTATTATTATTATTATTATTATTATTATTATTATCACATCTGTGCGGGAGCTCACAAGTTTTTAACAGTGAAGTTTTTAACGGAGGTAATCTATTCTAACCAACAAATTGAAGTAGAAAGCATTTCGTTGTGGCCAATCTTATTTGGAAACATGACACACAAAATAATAGTAGTTAGCTTTTTATTTGAAACAATATTTAATCGCGTTTGGAGGTGGGTGTTCTGCGTCTGCCCCCCCCCCGTGCCAAACAAGCAGGCCAACCGCTTGTTTGCGCGTGAGCCCGTTATAATTACACTGTCGCTATTTTACAATGAATTACGGGTCATACAGAAGTTGAACACGCCAGTGTTGAAACTAATGCACGGAAGCTTATTTCCGCGTTGCAGACATGCAGGCTTCATATTCTACCACCAGGCGCCAGGTACGCATGGCCGGAGCTGTGCGTAGATATACGCACAAAGTCAAGCACACGTTCAAATTGATAAGTCCCACACTTTGCTTAGAAATGATCGTACGCACGGGTTACGCACATATCTGTGCGTACGCAACGTTGATAAATGAGGGCCCAGGTTCCATCTTTATATGTTACAATCTGAAATGATGATATGGTATTGTCAGTGTTACAGCGAGGGTGTGTATGCTAGTCATTTAAATATTATATAAATGACAACTTTACGTTATTCATACCAACCTGTCTCATACCAGACTTTACCCCATAATTGTCAATCACAAATTCATTGTAGTCATGTACATATTACAGTAAAACACATTGAACCTGTTGTGGAATATTTTAAATGAGCCAAACAGTGAAACTGTAGAAATTCAGATGAGTCAAATTGTATCAAAAATAGAATAGTTTATTATCTGTTTCTATGGCCATAGAAAGATTATGCACAGTTTAAAATTAAGATGCCAAATTAATAACAGATAATGACAAGAAAGGTAAACAAAGGTGAGATTATGGGTTTTGTCGTATCTGTCACAAGATTGATATGAAGACAACGAGAAAAAGAACATGATGTGATTTACTTGGACATGTTATATCTAAGTCAAGCTGGCCTGACCTTTAAGTTGTTGTCTGAGCTGTATACTAGTTAAACTATATGAACTAGTCAACCTTTTTCTTCTCCTGTCTGTGTCCAAATGCTGCAAGCCAACCATGGTAAGATGTCGATCTATAAAAGTTAGATGTTATGATTAACACTTTGGGTGCCAGGAAACGTCTTTTCACGTCTTTCCCGGCCATGCTCAAGGTGCCGAAGACGCTTTACAGCGCCTTCGATCTGTTTACATCTTTTTTCGATTTTCCCCGTCTGAACTTCACCGCCGAGCTTTTGGCAGAAAATTTGAACCGGAAACTGCATTTCCTCTCAAATTTCACTAGGTGGCAGTGTCCCCCTATTTTCTAACACTATCACAATAGGGGGAATATTGTACCCCACAATGAATCTGGCATTTGATTGGCCAGCATACCTGGCCAATGTAACCACAGGTATAAAACGTTAGCGCGATCCCAGAATCGACGAGGTTTTGGAGGAGAGAGAGAGAGAGAGATAGATAGAGCGATAGAGAGAGAGAGATTGAGAGAGATATTTGAATTGAGATCAGCCTATAGTCTATATTTATAGTGTTATACAGTATAGTGGTAGTATCAGACTAATTGTAAGGTTTCAGCTGTGCTTTAAAAAGTACTTAGTCGTGCTAAGTAGTAGTACTATTGTGAGGGATTAGTGTGTAGTCTAGGTAGTCTATTTCAGTAGTAGTAATAGTAGTTTGATCAGTTAGTAGTTTCATTTAGATTATTAGATCAGTATGAAGAGACGTAGTGTAGGTAAGCGAGGGGACAATCCGGCGGCGGGTCGCTTTGTTCAGACAAAGCTGGCGTTTGGACCCGCGGTTGTTCGAGCAGCAGCAGCACCAACGACTTTGGTAGCTCCGATCGGAGAGAGCCGTGAGACCGTTGCTGGGCCCAGCAACGCGTCTCGCCCCGGGACCGGGAGCGGCTCTCCCCGACGCAGTTCGAGGAAGAGGAAGGCTGCCGCTGTGGTCATAGCTTTTTCATCCGAGTCAGGGGACAGCGATTCGACCGCCCACGAATCTGATGGGAGCACCAATTGGGAACCACCAGGTAATTACATGGTCTTATATATATATATATATGTGTGTGTGTGAAACGTGTATTTGATGATTTACATACTGTGACTATGTAACGTTAGTTCGCCAAACCAACGCCGATATGCATGTGATTGTGTGTGTGTGTGTGTGAAACGTGTATTTGATGATTTACCTAACGCTTATTCTGTCACTATGTAATGTTAGTTCGCCAAACCAACGCTGATATGCATTTATTATATTCTAGCTCCGGAATCATCTGACGATGATCTCGGCTCGGGTTGGAGGTGTTATGGGTCTGATTCATCGCACGAGTCAGACGTGGGACGCGGTGGTGGTCGACGGGGCAATGGTACGTCATGTTTACTAATGCAATGTGAATATTGTTTTACGTGCATGTTCAAATCGATAGTTGAATGATATAGGATATAGGCATGTACAGGCCACCATGTGCTACACGTTAGGTTGCAATGGTCTTGTGTGTGTGTGTGTGTGTGTGTAGGTGCACGCACTTTGATGTGTGTAGCTATCAATGTAAGTGATAATAGTTGCATGCTGTGCAGGACACCATGTGCTAAGTTGGGGTGCACATCCTTTGTTGTGTGTTTGCATGTGCACGCCCTTTGAAGTGTGTAGCTATCAATGTAAGTGATAATAGTTGCATGCTGGACATGGGACGACGTGGTGGTGGTCGACGTGGTATGTCATGTTGCAATGTGAATATTGTTTTATGTTCAAATCGATATAGTTGATGGCCATGTGCTGCTACACGTTGGGTTGCATGGATGTGTGTGTGTGTGTGTGTGTAGATGCCAGCCCTTTGAAGTTGTCTACCTTTAGGTTACATGGATGTGTGTGTGTGTGTGTGTATAGATGCAGGCCTCACCATGTGCCCATGCCATTTGATGTGTGTGTATGTGTGTGTGTGTGTGTGTGTGTGTGCAGTGTGTGTACACACACACACACAAGATCAAAAGGCATGAATCCTCTCCAACACATTTGAACTTCGCAGTACATGGTGAGGCCTCTATATGCAAATTCCATTGATTACAGCACACACATACACACACACACAATGGCATGGGCACATGGTGAGGCCTATATTTAAATGCATGGTTTAAGTTGCATGGATGTGTGTGTGTGTGTGTGTGTAGATGCCAGCCCTTTGAAGTTGTCTACATTTAGGTTACATGGATGTGTGTGTGTGTGTGTGTAGATGCAGGCCTCACCATGTGCCCATGCCCTTTGATGTGTGTGTATGTGTGTGTGTGTGTGTGTGTGTGCAGTGTGTGTACACACACACACACAAGATCAAAAGGCATGAATCCTCTCCAACACATTTGAACTTCGCAGTACATGGTGAGGCCTCTATATGCAAATTCCATTGATTACAGCACACACATACACACACACACAATGGCATGGGCACATGGTGAGGCCTATATTTAAATGCATGGTTGTGTAGCATATGTAAAATTCCATTGATTACAACACACACACATGTACATGCTTTGATGTACAATGGCCGCTGATTTATTTTGTGTTCATACAGGCTCCGACACCGAATCCGGGGCCAATACACCAACATGCTTGGGTATGTACTAACTACATTTATGTATGTGTAAATGTATTACTATTGTGTTTTATGAGACTTACTTACTGAATGAATTTAATCCAATTCAGATTCTGGCGCAGACCCTGCAGATAGTGACGCTGAGACTGGCAACGACATAGGATCACATTCTACTCCTGCAGGTAATTGTACATGGTGGTGACTGGCTGCTGCTAGAGCCTGGGCCTGGTGGTAGCTGGCTGCTGCTAGAGCCTGGGCCTGGTGGTGACTGGCTGCTGCTAGAGCCTGGGCCTGGTGGTGACTGGCTGCTGCAGGGCCTGGGCCTGGTGGTGACTGGCTGCTGCAGGGCCTGGGCCTGGTGGTGACTGGCTGCTGCAGGGCCTGGTCTGGTGGTGATGGTGGTAAATACAATGACAATACGTTGCCCTAGTGTAATGTATTACATCATGTGATTCTGGAACTGGATGCTAGTCTGGACATGCCGGAACCCGTTGCAGGGCGGAAACGCACATCTAAGAGCGGTAAGTTGGCCTCACTCTGCACACCACTTCCAGCTCTGACCTCTGACCCCCACACCACGTCCAGCTCTGACATCTGAACCCCACACACACTCACTCATTCACTCACACAGTTTGTAACTACGTGGCATATGAATGTCTACAGTAGGGGTGTTATAGTATATTGGTATAATTGACAGGTCGTGGCGTGCGATGCGGAGGAGCGAAGAGCAGGGCTGCGATCCGCCAGGAAGAGGAGAATGCCTGATCTCGTGAGGGCTGGGTGCCTCAAAGGATCCCCTTCACAGCCCAACCGGGGTTGCTCCAGGACGCCAAGGCACTCAAATCTTACCGGCCTGCGAAATGGATGGATCTGTTCCTGACAGATGCTTTTCTGAACTCTATTGTTGCCCAGTCCAACCTCTACGCTGAGCAGTCCATTGCCCGGCTGGACCCCACGCTAACCAGTAGCAGGGCACTGCTTTGGAAGCCCCTCACATTGAAGGAGCTGAAGAAGTTCCTTGGACTCAATTTCCTTAGCAGTGTCCTGCGGAAGCCTCGCGTGGACCAGATGTGGACCACTGATGACATGATGTACACACCGTACTACTCTGAGACCATGCCACGCAACAGGTTTCAATTGATCTGGCGATTCCTCCACTTTGCGGACAATACTTCCCTGGAAGTTAGAGACAAATTGTGCAAAGTACGCAGTGTTGTTGACCATGTAAACGCGAGGTGCAAGGAGCTGTACCAGCCTGAACGCGAGCTCGCCATTGACGAGGGGGTGATGGCATGGCGAGGCCGCCTGACCTTCCGGGTCTACAACCCAAACAAGCCCACCCGCTATGGTATCAAGTCTTACTTCCTGTGCGAATCTCGCACAGGATATTGCTTTTCATTTAAGCCATATTGTCGGGAAGGCTCGCTCCTGGGGGACACGGTCGTCGGTCTGCTTGGACGTCTGTCTGGGGCCGGCTATACGCTCTTTATGGACAACTTCTACAACTCGGTACGTATGTCCGCCAGGCTCCGACAGTTGAGGACCGACGTCTGTGGTACCCTCAGGAAGCACCGGGGCGAGCCAGCCATCATCAAGAACATGACCAAACGTGACATCGGTGTGGGGGAGCGCATTGCGGTCAACAACAAGGAGGTCCTGATCGTGGCATGGCGCGATGAAAGAATCGTGAAGACCATCAGCAGCTTCCACGAGGACACCATGGAAAAGGCGATGGTGTGGCAGAAGCAGAAGAAGGACAAAGCGCTGAGGGTGGAGATGCTCAAGCCATCATCAATCATGGAGTACAATAAATTCATGAACGGCGTCGATCAGCTGGATCAGAATATATCGTACTATCCGGTTACACGTAAGACTGGAAAGTGGACCAAAAAGTTTGTGATGTATCTGATCCAAATATGTATCTTCAACGCTTTTGTCTTGTACAAAAAAAAGCACCCACAAGGGCATTACTACAACCTCTTCCGGTTCACCAGGGCTGTGGCGCGGACCTACACAGACGGTAAGGAGAAGAAGATTCCTGGGGTGACAGCGGAGATGGAGGCGGAGGCGGAGGCAGGGGAGGAGGCAGGGGAGGAGGCAGGGGAGGAGGCAGGGGGTGGGGATGAGGAGGAGGCAGGGGCTGAGCAGGTGGGGCGTGTCGACCCTAGGGCCCCACTGGGGGACCCGCAGAGCAGATTAGTGGGTGGCTTTGTGAAGCATGTAATGGTTGCATACAAAGCCACCCCCAAGAAAAAGCTACCGTGTAGGAAATGTCGTGTCTGCAGTAGGCGTGGCATCAGGAGTGAGACCAGATATTTTTGCACATCGTGCAAAGTCCCCCTGCATCGTGACAAATGCTTCACTCTGTACCACACAAAGAGGGATTTCTCTAAATAGTTTCTTTATTAGTTGTCATACAGAAGTACAGACTACTTCTAAATAATCCGGCACACAGAAGTACAGATTACTTCTAAATAATCCATCATTGTGTGATACAGACAGAACCATGTGTACCGGTACATAGTATAGCTAGCTGAGTGTAGTATAGTATAGTGTAGTATAGTATAGTATAGTATATTGTAGTATAGTATAGTATAGTATAGTGTATGGGTAGTTGCACTGTTTTCTGTACAAGACAAATACGTTGAACACATGTATTTGGGCCACGGTTGTCGATATTGCATAGGCATGTTTGGACCACTTGCAGATGATACGTTATGTTAGCGATCTAGCTGTATCGACTCCATTCATAATTTGCATTGTGTGTGTATATAGTTTTTTTTTTTTTATCTTTTTCCCCCCCCATTTTTACCGTTTGCACAGAACCAATGGTTGCTGACAGTCACCCAGTTTATAAAAGTATATACTGTAGGTAACATACCACACTTTTCTAATGCAGTCCATTGGCCTATTATTTATATACTTTGGAAGCATGTATTGGATATTTTTTGGTCCACAGATCATCTGGCGCTTCATCCATTTATCAATGGACAATGCAGTCATCGATGCGAGAGACCAAGTAAGATATGCCCTGTAGTTCATGTGACGTGAATGTTACCAGCAAACTTCTAAATGCACTGAAACAATGGTTGGTTATCCTCCAGTGTTCACTTTTTATAAGGTATTGTCTTGGTAAATTACCATAATCCTATACTGTGAATGTTACCAACAAACTCCTAAATGCACTGACACAATGGTTGGTTATCATCAGCCAGTGTTCACTTTTTATAAGGTATTGTCTTGGTAAATTACCATAATCCTATACTGTGAATGTTACCAACAAACTCCTAAATGCACTGAAACAATGGTTGATTATCCTCCAGTGTTCACTTTTTATAAGGTATTGTCTTGGTAAATTACCATAATCCTATACTGTGAATGTTACCAACAAACTCCTAAATGCACTGAAACAATGGTTGATTATCCTCCAGTGTTCACTTTTTATAAGGTATTGTATTGGTAAATTACCATAATCCTATACTGTGAATGTTACCAACAAACTCCTAAATGCACTGAAACAATGGTTGATTATCCTCCAGTGTTCACTTTTTATAAGGTATTGTCTTGGTAAATTACCATAATCCTATACTGTGAATGTTACCAACAAACTCCTAAATGCACTGAAACAATGGTTGGTTATCATCACAGTGTTCACTTTTTATAAGGTATTGTCTTGGTAAATTACCATAATCCTATACTGTGAATGTTACCAACAAACTCCTAAATGCACTGAAACAATGGTTGGTTATCATCACAGTGTTCACTTTTTATAAGGTATTGTCTTGGTAAATTACCATAATCCTATACTGTGAATGTTACCAACAAACTCCTAAATGCACTGAAACAATGGTTGGTTATCATCACAGTGTTCACTTTTTATAAGGTATTGTCTTGGTAAATTACCATAATTTTATACTGTGAATGTTACCAGAATATAATGCACAGCAACAATGGTTGGTACTGATGACTTGTCACCCAGTTTATTGAACGTATTTTACAATAAAAATGTTCATGGCATCAAAGTTTCAAGTTTTCTGCATTGTAAAGTATTCTGTATTTTATAATAATGTTTTCTGGACCTACACCAGTAGTTATAACTTACTTGTTCATTAGCGCCAGGCATGGTGGTTGATGAGGTAGTAGTATTTACAGGTGAAACTAATTGATATATTATCAATACAAGATATTATTACTTTATGAATGTGTTTATCATGTATGGACGAATAAATTGGAAAACAGGTAGGTACAGAGCAACACAGTGTCTACAACACAGGAGCAGATTATGCACAGTACATGAATGAGAAACAGTCTAAATGTTTTTTTGTTTAGTTTATTGCATGCACATGATCTATAATACCTGATCGGTACAATATCTACTAACCTGATCAATACAATATATTCTCACCTGATCGATATAATAGTATTACTGCATTTCAAGTTTGTCAGTCAGTCGGACTGTCAATCAATCAATCAATCAATCAAACAATCTATGAATCAAACAATCAATAAAACAATCAAACATTCTATCAATCAAACGACCAACAAATCAATCAATCAATCAAACAAATCAATCTATGAATCAAACGATCAACAAAATAATCAAACATTCTATCAAGCAAACGACCAACAAAACAATCAATCAATCAAACCAATCAATCAATCAAACAAACAATCTATGAATCAAACGACCAACAAAACAATCAAACATTCTATCAATCAAACGACCAACAAATCAATCAATCAATCAAACAAATCAATCTATGAATCAAACGATCAACAAAACAATCAAACATTCTATCAAGCAAACGACCAACAAAACAATCAATCAATCAAACCAATCAATCAATCAATCAAACAATCTATGAATCAAACGACCAACAAAACAATCAAACATTCTATCAATCAAACGACCAACAAATCAATCAATCAAACAAATCAATCTATGAATCAAACGACCAACAAAACAATCAAACATTCTATCAATCAAACGACCAACAAATTAATCAATCAATCAAACAAATCAATCTATGAATCAAATGACCAACAAAACAATCAAACATTCTATCAATCAAACGACCAACAAAGTAATCAATCAATCAAACAAATCAATCTATGAATCAAACGATCAACAAAACAATCAAACATTCTATCAAGCAAACGACCAAAAAAACAATCAAACATTCTATCAATCAAACGACCAACAAATCAATCAATCAATCAAACAAATCAATCTATGAATCAAACGACCAACAAAACAATCAAACATTCTATCAATCAAACGACCAACAAATTAATCAATCAATCAAACAAATCAATCTATGAATCAAACGATCAACAAAACAATAAAACATTCTATCAATCAAACCAATAAAACAATCTGTCAAACTATCAATCAATCAAACCATCCATCCATCCATCCCAGTCTAAATTGCTTTATAACACGTTCAGTACCTATTATCACCCCGCCGGCACACCGTTCATAAAAGTGCCTGTAACTCCTGTTCTAAATAATTTACCTCTACTTTTATCTTTTGTTGACGTTTTTTTAACTTGTAATTGTGAACGAACGAAGACATGCAGAAACAAACGGTTTTTTGCATTGTGTACATCAACTTGTCGTCTTCAAATGAGCCCAACCATTTCCCCATAGTTATAATATAAAATATAGAAATAGCTCCGCTAAGATCATGAGATATGCTAGAATCGTCCAGGAATCCTGGCAACCCACAGTCATTTTCCGGATTTTTGGCCGGCACCCAAAGTGTTAAGCAAGCAAAATATGTTCAAGTTTCAAGTTTCAAGTTTCTTTAATAGTTGTCATACAGAAGTACAGAATACTTTCATACAAAATGCTTCTTACTGTTACGCTCCAGAGACTGTGCTAGACAAGATAGTATCAAATAACATAGTATAGCATGTAATTTAGAAGTAGAAAAAGAGGTCACAGTGTTCAGTATAGACATATGTACAATGTTCGATGCAGAATAGACGTAACTGAGTTACCATATAATATACAATACTATGCAGTGTACTAATGTACAGTACTATATAGTGCAAGCAGAAATGGGATGAGGTACAATTTAGGTACAATTTACAGTAAGGTGTACGAGTTGTAGTGCAATCCTTCATCAATAAATATAAAGTGTGGGGAGTGGGTGCTACAGTGTGTTTGTTTAAAGTGGGTGTGTGCTATAAAGTGTGTGGAGTGGGTGCTACAGTGTGTTTGTTTAAAGTGAGTGTGTGCGTGTGGATGTGTGTGCTATGTGCGTTTGATGGTTGTTGTTGTGTAGTGTTCATTGTTCGTTTAGCAGCCTGATGGCCTGGGGATAGAAGCTTCTTCTGAGTCTTTCTGTGCTCGCCTTGAGACTCCGGTATCGCTTGCCTGACCGCAGCAGTTCAAAGAGGCAGTTGTTCGGGTGACTGGAGTCTTTAATGATTCTCTTAGCCTTGCCCCTGCAACGCTTGTTGTAAATGTTCTGGAGGGTGGGGAGCCCCCCTCCAATTGTGCGTTCGGCTGAACGTGTCACTCTTTGTAGTCTGCTTCGGTCTTGTGCAGTGCTATTCCCAAACCAGGAGGTGATGTTGCCAGTCAGGATGCTCTCTATTGTACATGAGTAGAAGTTCTTAAGGATCTTCTGACTGACTTGGAACTTCCTTAGGCGCCTGAGGAAGTAGAGGCGTTGTCGTGCCTTCTTCACAACACTGTCAATGTGTGTGGTCCATGTCAAGTCCTCGGATATGTAGGCTCCGAGGTACTTAAAGCTGTTGACTCTCTCAACCGGTGCCCCGTCGATGCTTGATAATTGATATGTATACTAAAATACCAAGTTTCCCACAGCAGAAACTGGTGGGTGAACTCTAAACCCTCTAAAATATTGAAATCAAATTGAGTTTTATTGTCACATACACAATCATACACCTCTTGAAGCAGGATGCTTGCATGCTGTGGAATGGAAATGTTAGAGATGAGAAGAGATACAAGATGTGTGTTGTTGTAGAGTGCATGAGCAACTCCATAACTTTCTATCTCCCTGTTTTGTTTTCTAGGATAAATTACCACTATAATATCGTGCATGTGTCCAGTCTGAGGTGAGCAGCAGTCGTGACAGAAAGGCCCTAGCACTACAAACAACGGGAGTGGAAGACTGGACCTCTACATGGACATATTATAGGCCTATAATAATAAAAGAAATTGTTGAATGCAATTGGTTGCCTTGAATATTTTGTACTGTTGACCAAACTTCTTTCTTGGCTTAATTGAGTAGTATCTGGCATGATTGATATTTAGATTAGATTCAACTGTACATTTACATTTACATTTAGTCATTTAGCTGACGCTTTTATCCAAAGCGACTTACAAGTTCTGTACGACAAGCCATCAGGAAGGGCACAACTCTATCAGCTGAGTAACAATGTTCATCAAAGTGTTGAGTGCTACAGTGTAGGTTAGTTTATTAGGACAAGTGCATGACAGTATGGTTAGTTTTTTTATTTTTTTTATTCAGATAATTGTTGAAGAAGTGCGTCTTTAGTCGACGGCGAAAGATTGGACGTGTTTCGGCTGTCCTAACTGGGGTGGGTAGTTCATTCCACCATTGTGGGGCAAGGATTGAGAATAGGCGACTTCTCTTTGATGACCCTCCCGGAGCTTGGATAGGAGTAGGTCTGAGGCGGCCAGAAGATGCAGAGCGTAGGGGTCTTGAGGGTGTGTAGTTAGAGACCATTGACCGGAGGTAGGCGGGAGCAGTTCCCTTTGCCGCACAGTATGCTAGGTCGAGGGCCTTGAAGCGGATTCGTGCAGCAATGGGGAGCCAGTGCAGGTCCCTAAGAAGTGGGGTGACATGGGCCGACTTCGGTAGGTTTGAGATCAGGCGGGCCGCTGCGTTCTGAATGAGTTGAAGAGGCTTAGTGGCAGTGGCCGGGAGGCCAGCGAGCAGTGCGTCGAGGCGGGAGATGACTGTTTTGTCATTTGCACAGACTACAAGTACTGAAACAACGAAAGACATTTAATCCAGTTTAGCATTGAACCAGAAGTGCAAAAGAAGCGGTGCAGTGCAGTGTAATTTTACTTATAATAATAATAATAATAATAATAATAATAATAATAATAATAATAATAATAATAATAATAATAATAATAATAATAATAATAATAATAATAATAATAATAATAATAATAATAATAATAATAATAATAATAATAATAATAATAATAATAATAATAATAATAATAATAATAATAATAATAATAATAATAATAATAATAATAATAACTTTATTTGTATAGCACTTTTCATACAGAGGTTGCAGTTCAAAGTGCTTCACAACAGTAAAGAAATACAGGCATGAGCGAGCATAGCAAGGTATGGTAAATCACAGTGTTTCACATTTAGGATCTAGCATCCTAATAAGCTCTCTATTCAGTAATACAAATAATAAAATAGTTTAAAATGATTAAGTTTAAAAATAGTCAAAAAATTATAAAATAGAACGGACATACAACAACAGTAAAAAATACAGGCATAAGCAAGCATATTTACATAATACTTGCATATTATGTATGATATATAAATAGAATAAACGGTAAAGGTACACAGGAAAATTCGCAGAGTCAAATTTACTCAAATTGAGTAAAATTTTACTCCCAAAAAGACAGTATTGGCTCCGACTCCAAATAGAGTGAAAATGACTCTTGTCACAGAGTTAAATCTTCAGAGTTATTTCTACTCCATTTAGTGTTAACATTTAACTCTACAAAATACCAATTTACTCCATTTAGCATAAAGTAAAAACAACTCTAACATCATTTCACTCAACACAGAGTTGTATTTACTCCGTAGAGTTGTGATCCCATCAGTAATTGCCTCAATATAGAGTTATAATTCCCTCAATATGGAGTGTTTTTTTAATCTATAGAGTTATTTTTCACTCAATATAGAGATATTTTAAGTTATATTTCACTCAATATAGAGTGGTATTTTAATCAATATAGAGTTATATTTCACTCAATAGAGTTATATTTCACTCAATATAGAGATATTTTAAGTTATATTTCACTCAATATAGAGATACTTAAAGTTATATTTCACTCAATATAGAGTGGTATTTTAATCAATATAGAGTTGTAATTCCCTCAATATGGAGTTGTAGTTCACTCAATATAGAATAGATTTCACTCGATATAGAATATCATATTTCACTCAATATAGAGTGGTATTTTAATCAATATAGAGTTGTAATTCCCTCAATATGGAGTTGTAGTTCACTCAATATAGAATAGATTTCACTCAATATAGAATATCATATTTCACTCAATATATAATTAAATAATAATTTACTCTGGAATAATACATTTAAAATAAACGGGGGCAAAGCAGAAATCAGTATTTAACAATGCACTTTTATTTGCAACATGCAGGCATATCCTTTGGGATGCAAACAGTTTTACAACAGCGTGTGAGAATCATGACTTCAAGGGGCGATCGATAGAAAAAAAAAGGTCATTAATAAAATAAGATTCATCAATAAGCTTGTGCAATCTTTGTTTTCAGTTGCCAAGAAATTTGAAATTCCTAGTACCTTGGACTTAAAGGTCTATGATGACTTAAAACACTGAAGTCGACAAGGAGGCGTTTCAGTTAAAGAAACCAGACATGGGTGTGTTGGAGATTTGTTCACCCCAAGTTGCTTATTAACATGGAGCCTAGCCTCATCCAAAATGTCACACAGGTACTGTATATGTTTGTACTTTGAAATGATCTTTGTTTCTATACGCCCAATGTAATGTAACATAGTAAAAAAAAAAAAAAAACACACGTCTGAGGAAGAACTTGCTTGGTGTGGATCCTTCCTAATCTTTTTACATTACACTTGTCACAAACATTCCTCTCTTGCTAATCACACTTGGTATATGTCTACGTGATTGTTAGATTCAGTGAGCCCCTCTGCAAACAACTCCATTATATACAAAAATCACCATGACTTCAAGGCTTCATGGGGAGAGTAATCGATAGAAAAAAGGTCATAAATAAAAGACAATTACATTTTGGCCTCTGTAAAGTGACAGCAGCATCTGCACCCTTTTAAAAAGGGATAGCTCACCCAAAAAAAGAAATCTACCAATTACACACCCCATGAATCCTTGAATTCATGGAGATTTGTTTGTTTGTCGCATTCCTGAGCCAATAATTCAAGCCAGTCATCAAATTATTGGCTCAGGAATGCAACAAAAAGAAATCACCATGACTTCAATTAAGGCTTCATGGGGAGAGTAATCGATCAATTACATTTTGGCCTCTGTAAAGTGACAGCAGCATCTGTACACCCTTTTAAAAAGGGATAGCTCACCCAAAAAAAGAAATCTACCAATTACACACCCCATGAATCCTTGAATTCATGGAGATTTGTTTGTTTGTCGCATTCCTGAGCCAATAATTCAAGCCAGTCATCAAATTATTGGCTCAGGAATGCAACAAAAAGAAATCACCATGACTTCAATTAAGGCTTCATGGTGAGAGTAATCGATCAATTACATTTTGGCCTCTGTAAAGTGACAGCAGCATCTGTACACCCTTTTAAAAAGGGATAGCTCACCCAAAAAAAGAAATCTACCAATTACACACCCCATGAATCCTTGAATTCATGGAGATTTGTTTGTTTGTCGCATTCCTGAGCCAATAATTCAAGCCAGTCATCAAATTATTGGCTCAGGAATGGAACAAAAAGAAATCACCATGACTTCAATTAAGGCTTCATGGTGAGAGTAATCGATCAATTACATTTTGGCCTCTATAAAGTGACAGCAGCATCTGTTCACCCCAAAGAAATAAAAGAAAACTAATAGTGTTCATCCCCAGTGCAATAGTTCAAGAGCTTAGTGATTTCCTCTTTTCCTTTTTTAAATCACAGGAAACAGTATGGAACAATAAATGAGCTTGAATCGTCATCACTGTATGACATCTGTATATCGAATGCTTTGTAAAACAAAAGCTCTTTGACATCAACTACATGAGGTCCATCTGTAGTACACACAACTTTAAATGCATAAATATGGTCATCCAGAGACACGGTTTGTAGTGCAAATGTAAACAACAGTAACCTCTCATCTTTAAGAACAACACAGTGGATTTTGTGAAAAACTGGAACCTCACTAAGAACTTTAAGACAAACAACTAAACCTGGACGATACATATTTCCATGGTGTTTGGCCCATCTAACATTTAACACCTTGGTGTCACTTGGTACCTGAAGAGTCTCCGCTATCTCACAGCCTCTGTCCATCACATTTAATGCTACCATTTTACTTGGACCAAGCACCAGTCTGTTGGGATCAAATGTCTGCCAATTGTATGCTACTTGACTTTGGTGTTTCTTTGCCAACGTTTTAGTTATATTTTTGAAGCTTTTTAGTTGTTTTTTAAAGAAATTATGCTTCGCTTCATAGCGCATGCACCAGACATGCAAAAGTGGTCCAATTTTACGAATACATGTAGGATAGTGCACCATAAAATGATGCTTTGGTAGTAGCCTCCTGTTGGGAAACAAATGCTTGAATAACCCGTGGTGCTCTGCAATCAAGTGTTTTAAATAAATAGTAATGCCAGTTGATAACCTGGGAGAAAATACAATATCTGCTATTTGAAGCAACAGCAGAAGCAAATACCAGTGTTGATCATTTGGACAAACCAAGTCTCCAAAGATAAGTGGTAGATTGCGAAGTAAACACCAAGATTGGATTGCATTTAACCCCAAGTCATTTGAGGTCTCTACTAACTTCAATGCAGGTGGCTTGTTGTTTTGTTCCAGGTAACCATAGTTAAAGCTCTTAATTCTCAAGTCTATTTCCTTTGATGTTGTGTAGTTTTTAATCAAGTGTAGTATTAGCAGTTTCATTTCATATTGTGCCACGCCCTCCAAGATATCATGCATAATATCGACAGAGAAATTGTCACATGTATTGAAGTACTGCAAGGAATTTAGAATGCAAGAACGTTTAACTCCCATCACATAGGGAAGACCAATAGTAGTCTCCATTGTGTGGCAGTGTTCTGCATGAAGTGCTCGAGTTTGCATAACTATCTTGGGTGAATCTTCTTTGAATTCTGTCTGAAAGTCCTCTTTCTCAGCAAGACAAAAGCGGCAACAATATCTGGCACTGAATGATTCTACGAAACCAAACAAACCGTGAATACCAGGGTTGTCACCTGTAACTTGGACAATAGTTCCATACACTGGCTGATCATACAATGGGACCTTAATTCCATCCTTCTCCAGTATTTTAATATCTTCCACAAGTGGAGCAAGTATTTTAGAAAAGCCATGTGTTTTAATGTCTTGGGCATGGAATAAAGCGACCAAATGAATATTAAGCAGAATTGAGTTGTACTTTGGAGAAAAATTACGCAAGGTGAAATAGATTGCTCCTAATTTATGTATTCCCTTTTTACTCCCCAACGGATTCGCGCATTCAAAATCATCATAGAAAAGCTGCACCTGAATTGCATGCTTCTGTTTTGAAAATAGAGGATGACTCTTGAAAAACTCTCCATCACACAAGTCATTAAGAAGATCTTCTCTTAAACTGGAATCACTCTGCATCATCTCTTCTATATTAGGGTGTTTGTAAATAAAGTCTAATGTTTTCAAAATTGGGATATAAACACATTTATCAGTAACAACAGCCTGATCATAAGTTCCAGTAGTCCGATTGCGCAGGGTATCAAATCTTGTACCAAGGACATATTCAACTGGGTCTACCCTTCCCCACTTCTCTGTAAAATATTGCCTTCTCTTAGTTTCAGAATTTAAGATACAAAAGGGATTTTCAATTTCTTCAAAACACTGAACAATTTTACACTCAACCTCACTTTTGATAGGTTCCTGTAAAGATAGACACTGCTTCACATATTGTTTTGCTTGATTATGGATATCATCAACAATCACTTCCATTGAAGTTACCAAAGAGTTGATTATTGTTTCACCTACACCTGCCACTTTAAGTTCAGCTACTGTTGCAGCACAGCTGTCTACAAGACTATTATTAAGAAGGACTGGAAGGACTGGGTCAGAAGGGGCACTGCCTGATGGAAAGTCATCAACATAACTTTCAGCTAAATGTTCAGCTGTAGAGCGGCCTTCACCAGGATCATCACATGGTTGATGACGTGCTTTAAGATGCTTTCGAAACCCAGAAAAAGTGCAAAAGACATGTAAACAACCAGGCTGACCACATTTAAGACGAAGTGTCCTTCCTGAACAAAGTCTGTGGATCATCCTCAAGTGCCTCATCAGTGAATTGGCATTTGCCTGAGAGTTTTTGCAAATGAAACACAACATCTTATCAAAAAACACTGGAGCATCAGAGGCCTCAAGATAAAATATCTTCTCAGTATCAAAAGTCTGTGCAGCATCAGAGGCCTCAAGATAAAATATCTTCTCAGTATCAAAAGTCTGTGCAGCATCAGAGGCCTCAAGATAAAATATCTTCACAGTATCAAAAGTCTGTGCAGCATCAGAGGCCTCAACATAAAATATCCTCTCAGTATAAAAAAGAAATCAGTGCAGCATCCGAGCCCTCATCTCTTTAACCCTGGGGTTGACATTAGTGGTAGCAGCATCGATCTTGTAAATGGCGGTTTGCAAGAAGTTGTACATATTGGCCAGATCCCGGTTGTATGAGGTACCAAAGACAAAATGAGCTTTGAAAAGAGGCAAGAGAGTCTGGTGACTTACAAGGGATTGCATGTTTGTCAATCACAATGAAGTACTTGTGAATCACACTCCTCTGGGTCCCCACAGCAAGCAGATAGGGTTGAAGGCTCTCCGTGATGCTGTCCAAATGCCCCTGGATACTGGTCCCAGTCTGTGACAAGAGAACTTCATTAGTCTTGCTATTAAAATTAGTCACGGTTTGCAAACCATGGTCTTTGCATGATTTCAATCATGCAGGTCAATATCAGGGACAAAACTAGGGATGCACGATAATTATCAGGCCGATATCAGCAATTATGACGTCATCCCGATAAAAGTATTGATAGCTCTGATAATAAAAAAAATATATATATTTTTTTAACTTTTTTCTTTTCATGTCAACGTTCACACGCACAATATATGCTTATTTAGGATTTGACTTGATTCAACAACAAAGCAGTCGGGGCAATGGCAAGCCAAAAACGGTCGAAAATGTTTGAATTTGTTTTGAAGTTTGGATTTTTTTCTTCTCACAACTGAGGTAGGTAGATTACATTTTTAGAGACTAAAGTACCGAAAAAGGTACCGTTGGGTACCGGTATCGATTCACAGGTACCGGTACCGTATCGGTTCAAATGTGAACAGCATCCCTACTGACAAAGCACAATACCTGTTGGTTTTTAGTTGTTCAGGGAAACACATTGTTAATGACATTGACGGATTGTGAATTTTGTGATCGACTCAAATTATATTTATTTGGAAAAATAAATAGTCACTTTATTTGAAGAGTCAAAACTGTTCTCTTGGCTTTGTTTTGTTCATATAGTAACGCTCATGTCATGATAAATCTGGTTAGGTCAAAACTACAGGAATATACATACAAAAATAAATAATTATAATACAATAAATATATATATCGGTTATCGGTATCGACCTTGAGGAGCAGAAAGTTATTGGTATCGATATCGGGGTCAACAAATCAATATCGTGCACCCCTAGACAGAACAGTGATCCTTCTTATACTTTAATTTAACTGTAACTAGGGATGCTCGATATTGGCTTTTTTACCGATATACCGATATTGTCCAACTCTTAATTTCCAATACCGATATCAACCGATACCGATATATGCAGGGTTTCCCCCCCAAAAAACTGAATAATTTCAGGTAATTAACATTACATATGTCTTGTTGTGGAATTAACATAACATTATGCATACTTTTGACAATAAATAAAATCAGAATTTGTTCTTACTTGCCTGGGTAAATAAAGGTTGGTTATAGAAATGTAAAAAAAATAATTAATTTTCTTTTTTACCGATATTTTCCTATATCACATTTGAATGCCAATATCGGCCGATAATATAGGCAACTGTAACCTTACCTTTATGAACTTCACAAGGGAGTCAATGGCTTCTCTGGCTGAGAGCTTTCCCGGTCTCTTGTTGCGTCCCTGAGGTGATGGTGGCAGGAGGTGGACAAGGAGCAAGAGGGAGGACATCTCACTGTCCCATGCTAAAAATACAAAAAATTTAATAAAAAAAATCAGAAATACATTTGACTAAAAGCTGTGTTTCCATTTGTTTAAAAAACAATTCACCCTTCCATTATTATATTCCTTTAATTCAAGCATACCATTGTTCAGTTCTATTGTGTCTGTTGTGGATTCAGCATTCTGAAGCAGGTCTTGAAGGTCGCCGGTCTGGGTGAGGCCACGGCTTTGTTCAAGGACTTTCTGCCTGCAGAAAGTAGGCCACTTCTCCAGGAACTTTGCAGAGATGTCATCACCAAACATCAGACTGAAATCCTGCTCAATCTGCAGACAAGATGGAATAAAACATGGTTGAATTTTTTTTGTCATACATTGTTAAATAGTAGGGCTGACCCCTATTAATCGATTAGTCGACTAATCGGTCGAAAGGGGCCGTAGTCGACTGGCCAACCTCTTAGTCGAATATAATATTATAAAAAAATATATATATATATATATATATTATAATTTTTTTCAAAAGAAAAGAGGCATAGAAGCGTGGCTAACGCTAATGGCAGGCATACCAGAGGCTAACTGCCTACGAAAACAGGCACAGAGGCACTGAAAGAGGATTTCATCAGTGGACCAATTGTATGCTTTTGCAGAGGACAAGAAGCCTTCAGTTGACTCCTTCAGACATTAAGCACCCCCCACAGCCCAAATGGAATGATACAAAAAAAATATATATATATACTTTTTTTTTTTTTTTTTTTTTACAATCCTAGTCGACCATCCAAATCCTTAATCAGGGACAGCCCTATTAAATAGGTTCACCCTATGACCAGGGATGTGATCTAAATTGTTTAAAAAGGTCATTTTTAATTTCAGTTAGACTTTAATGCAAGCCACATACCATTCCTGTGATGTCTAGGAATCGTGGAAAGGTGGTGAATATTTCAGAGGACTTGATTGGGTCATGCATCATTTCTTGGCGATGGGTGAAGGTCTGTTTCATCTTCTCCTTGATGATTGCTTCATCAGTTGTATGCTTCATCAGTGCACTGGCCTCACGAAACTGGGTGTCTGTGGTTAGCTGGTTTTCCTCAGAGAAGGGGGCTCTGTCGCCAGAATTTGGACCACCTGTAACAGTGTAGAAACCACACATACTGCTGCAATACTTTCCAGTGATATGCATTTACTATGAATGAATGAATGAATGAAAACTTTATTTAACAGATTGCAGAATGGGTACAATACAGTACGGCTCAATACATACAATTGTTAAGGGGATGCAGACCTGAGAAAGACGTTTGTCTTGTTTCCATCAGGGTCCCCCATTTTCAATTCATATAGACATTTATGACATACACAACATACATGACATTTATGGCATAGGGACATATAGGTATTTAGTACTGATACATTTGTGACATAGGCGGTATTCAAATATACAGTACTGTTACCCCTAGATCGTGACAGAGTATATACATATGATGGGGAGGGGACTGTACATTAGGAGGGGGTGGGTGGGTGGGAGGGAAATATACATACGGCGGGGAGGGAATATATACATGCGGTGGGGAGGAGACTGTCTATTAGGAGGTGGTATATAATGATCCATCTTCACAGTTGCTAGATAAACAGTGGACTGGGACAATCAAAATTACATACCGATCAGTGGCTGAACATTACGGCTCTTCTTTTGTCCCTCTGATGCTACCTTTTGAAGTGATTTCACCCTCCATGCCAGAAACCCACTCCCATCTACTGGATTGTAATACTGCTCCTAAAACACAAGAAGTAAAGAGAAAAAAAAAGTGTTATTTGGTTTAAATGGGCATGTGTAAATGTGTTTATTTCTCTCCTTAAAACTTAACACATGCCCTTCTCTGAAGAATTGCTAAAATCAAGGTCAACAGGTAGGACATCTGTGGTTCTGAAATTGTTGAGGTTAGGAGAAATGGTCAGCATACAGAAATGTTAACAAATATTTAGTTGAAATCGTACTCCGCACAGCCCTTTTAAGCAATTCCAGAGAAGTGAGGAGTAAAGGGGTTGGTGTTTTATGTACCATGCATGTGATTGGATAATGTTATGCATAATGTTGTGTTAATTCCACGACAAGAGATATGTAGCCTAATGTTAATTACCTGAAATTATTCCTTTTGGGGGGGGGGGGGGAGAAACCCTGCATATATCGGTATCGGTTGATATCGGTATTGGAAATTAAAGAGTTGGACAATATCGGTATATCGGATATCGGTAAAAAAAATGCCAATATCGAACATCCCTAGAAATTATATAACAAGAATGCCCTATAAACATAATAATTGTTAGACTAGAAGTCTTTATTTGTCATGCAGTTTTAACACACACACGCAAGATGGGCGACCCACAGGAACACACACACACATGCACTGAGTCGCCGATGAAATGTCTCTCTGCACTTTTCCCTGATGTACTTACATATCCCAAATTGCCCTGGGGATCGGCCAGGTATGGGAATAAGGCAGTGATGCCCTTTGCGTAGTCTTCTTTAACACGCCTTGAAGGACTCGTCCTACAGTGCACACATACACAAGTATGAGATCCAAACAAAAGTATTGCTGTGCCAATGCCTTCTGCACAATCTATGTAAAGCGCTTTGGATAACCATTTATCATTTACCAATTCTGCAAAAAGGAGGATCTTAGTAAAAACCAAAAATGTGTATTGGGTGCGTAATGTTTAGATGACAACATAATTACCCATGCTCTTTTGCCATGTGCGCAACCAATATCTTCACCATGTCGCGTCTTCTGGTATCCGTTAGGGTTTTTGTCCGAGCATAATCGGCAATGATCCTCTCTCCTCCAGCTGTGTCCCTCAGATTTCTTTTCAGTCATCTAAGCGGGAGTAAAAAGGGGGGGGGGGGGACACACACATGCATAGACAGTTATATTTTTAAGCATTGTTCCCACAGGCCCCTAAATTTGGTGGCCAAGTATATTTAACCCTTTCACTGCCACACTACAGAAGGTTAACCCTTTACTATCACACTACTGACGGTTACCGTCGGTAGTGTGATAGTAAAGGGTTAACCTTCTGTAGTGCGGCAGTGAAAGGGTTAAGGTGACAAATGTAAACCATGACCCCCCCCCCCCCCCCCTTTTTCTCCCCAATTGTACTTGGCCATCCCCAATGCCCATGCTACCCCTTTATCAGAGTCACCATCTCCATTTCAAACAGTCATATGCAAAGCTTACCAGAGTGATACGAGTCAGGTCAGCACCGTTTCTTGGAGCAGGACTAGACTGCAAAATGATGGTGTCATCAGACTCCCCCTCATTGTCTGCACCAGAGCTGAGAACGGAGCTTTGGCTGGAGTTGCTTGCAGAGGTCCTCACTGAATCTAACAATCATGTAGACATATAAGTGTGATTAGATAGGAATGTTTGTGACAAGTGTAATGTAAAAAGGCCACATTAGATTAGGAAGGATCCACACGTTACATTGGGCATATATACAAAGATCATTTCAAAGTACAAAAATATACAGTACCTGTGTGACATTTTAGGTTAGCCAGGACACGTGTAGCCTTTTTACAACGCATCCGCATTTCCGGCGCTCTGATTGGCCAGGTCATGTGACATGTGCGCCCAATAGCGTGTTTGCCCATTTCCGCGTCGAACAGCCTGCAAACTACCTGGCGTTCTATCGCCATGCTCTAAGACAAACTCTAACCTTAACCAACTTCGAAGAGTGCCCTTAACCAGTGTAGAAACTTGCCGTCCCACGATTGCCGCTCATGTCACATGACCTGGCCAATCAGAGCGGAAAAAACGGGAACCCGGAAACGCGGATGCGTTGTAAAAAGGCTTCAAGCAGCCAGGACTGTATGGATGAGGCTATAAGGCTCCATGTTAGCAACTCACCTTCAGGATTTGAGTCTTGGGGTGAACAAATCTCCAACACACCCAGGTCTGGTTTTTTTTAGAAGAAATTGAAACGCCTCGTCGTCGACTTCAGTGTTTGAGTCATCATAGACCTTTAAGTCCAAGGTACTAGGAATTTCAAATTTCTTGGCAACTATAGACAAAACAAGATTGCACAAGCTTATTGATAAATCTGTTGTGCAATTTATTTAATTTGTATTAATTAAAATGTCATAAAATGGGATATTAAAATAGCCACTGAAAATGTGATCATATGAGGAAGATTGACAGCCTTAATTGACATACTTAACACCGGTTCCTGACAGGCAGCGAGCGTGCGAACTGGAGACGAAATCGTGCGCGACACTGTCCTGATATGAGGCGGCGCGTGTCCGGGTGTGTCTGTGTGTGTGTTACCTGGAAGCACACGGGGGCAAAGCAGCCTGCGATTCTTGACCAATAAAAAGTGTTTAGGGGCGTGACTCGGCCGCGTAATCGCTCAACTAGAGACACAGCGAGCGAATATTTGAGGGGGGAACGACATCGCCGCTCAGTTTGCTGTCGCTCGCGGCAGGTCAGGATAGTCTGATTGAAACGAATACATTTTAATCATTTTCGCAATCACGCTCGCTCGCGTCGCTGCCTGTCAGGAAGGGGTGTAAGACATTGATTGGTTCACTCTATCCTAAATAAAATGGATTGTGCTTTGTACTGTAGGCCTACAGCTTAAATTAACATGCAGGGAAAGCCTAAACTGATACCCAGTATGTTGTTGCATAGGGCAGTGGTTCTCAAACATTTCATGTCAAGGACCCCCCAAATTGACAATTAGCCCACAGACCCCCATTTGAAAAGATGTGCCATGGACCCCCATAAGACAATATTTGTACGGCTCTAGCAGTGATTCTCAACCATTTTAATTCCAAGGGCACCCATTTAATGGCATTTGTATTTTTGGGACCCCAATTTATATTGTAAAATCAATGTTAATTTAACTCTTGACGGTGTACAATGGACGTTGGGGTCCATTTGTACACCGTCAGAGTTACAGACCAATAAGGGTCCATTTGGTTCCTAACTATCAAGGCGGACGCCATTTTGAGAACCAACGGCACGCTGTGCAAAATGTTTCACTCACCACACTCGAAAAAAGTTGTGAAGGTCAATTGGCCCTCAAAACAGATGAATTTCTGCCGGTCAACGTGTTTAACACGTACAGTCTGCATCTGATGGCAAATAAATAATAACAGTTACTAAGATGATACATATAGGGCACAACAACTCATGCATTATGAGGAGTGTTACAATTAGAAAATATTACAAAAGCACCATACAGTAAATTTCGCTGAGTACATTTTACTCAAACTGAGTAAAACTTTACTCACGTCTTGGGCTCAAATTGACTGAGTTTGAGTAAAATTTACTCTGTGAAATTTACTGTGAGGCTATCTAGTTCCACAAGTTTCCATTATATTATACATGGAGGCAGAACACACATACCTAACATTACGGTGATGGAGCGTCTCACAAATCGTTGTGCACGTGCACCTGTGGTAAATTCCCAAACATAGATCTCATGATCAAACTAATGTGTAGAAACAATTGGCCCTTAACTATAGTTCATATTGTGTCACCAAGACCTTGTGGTCACTCCAGGAGGGCATTTGCATATAGTGGCAGCTGGGGTAATACTTACTTCCCCTTAGGGGGTGTGTAAGAACAAAGGGCCAACTGGTCTGCCAAAGACAATGATTAGGCCACATATTGATGGCTACATGTGACCATCAAAGGTCTGATTACACACACACACAGACACACACAGAGACACACACACACACACACACACACACACACACACACACACACACACACACATACACACACACACACACTCACACACACACATTTTCACATACACATACACACACACACACACAGAGAAGATCACTATTGAAATCCTTAATTTGAGCTCCAAACAAGTTCAAGTTCTTTAATAGTTGTCATACAGAAGTACAGAATACTTTCATACAAAATGCTTCTTACTGTTACGCTCCAGAGACTGTGCTAGACAAGATAGTATCAAATAACATAATAACATAATATAGCATGAATTTAGAAGAAGAAAATGAGGTCACAGTGTTCGGTATAGACATATGTACAATGTTCTGAGTTACCATATAATATACAATACACAATACTATGCAGTGTACTAATGTACAGTACTATCTAGTGCAAAGCAGAAATGGGATGAGGTACAATTTTAGGTACAATTTACAGTAAGGTGTACGAGTTGTAGTGCAATCCTTCATCCATAAATATAAAGTGTGGGGAGTGGGTGCTACAGTGTGTTTGTTTAAAGTGGGTGTGTGCTATAAGTGTGTGGAGTGGGTGCTACAGTGTGTTTGTTTAAAGTGAGTGTGTGCGTGTGGATGTGTGTGCTATGTGCGTTTGGTGGTTGTTGTTGTGTAGTGTTCATTCATTGTTCGTTTAGCAGCCTGATGGCCTGGGGATAGAAGCTTCTTCTGAGTCTTTCTGTGCTCGCCTTGAGACTCCTGTATCGCTTGCCTGACCGCAGCAGTTCAAAGAGGCAGTTGTTCGGGTGACTGGAGTCTTTAATGATTCTCTTAGCCTTGCCCTTGCAACGCTTGTAGTAAATGTTCTGGAGGGTGGGGAGCCCCCCTCCAATTGTGCGTTCGGCTGAACGTGTCACTCTTTGTAGTCTGCTTTGGTCTTGTGCAGTGCTATTCCCAAACCAGGAGGTGATGTTGCCGGTCAAGATGCTCTCTATTGTACATGAGTAGAAGTTCTTAAGGATCTTCTGGCTGACTTGGAACTTCCTTAGGCGCCTGAGGAAGTAGAGGCGTTGTCGTGCCTTCTTCACAACACTGTTAATGTGTGTGGTCCATGTCAAGTCCTCGGATATGTAGGCTCCGAGGTACTTAAAGCTGTTGACTCTCTCAACCGGTGCCCCGTCGATGCTGAGGGGGCTGTAGTCCTTGACCCCCGACCTCCTGAAGTCCACAATCATCTCCTTTGTTTTGCTGACGTTCAGGGAGAGGCTGTTTTCCTGGCACCATCCCGCCAGGACCTTGACCTCTTCCAGGTAGGCCCTCTCGTCGTTGGCAGAGATCAGGCCCACCACCACTGTGTCGTCAGCAAATTTGACGATTGTATTGCTACTCCGCTGAGCCACACAGTCGTGTGTGTACAGGGAGTAGAGGAGGGGACTCAGAACACAGCCCTGGGGCCCCCTATGTTGAGGGTGATGGATGAGGAGGTGCAGTTGCCTGCTCTCACCACCTGGGGTCTGCCAGTCAGGAAGTCCAAGACCCACTGGCAGAGGTCATAGCCCAAGCCCAGGTCCCTGAGCTTGGCTATGAGTATGGAGGGGACTATGGTATTGAATGCCGAGCTGTAGTCGATGAATAGCATTCTCACATAGTTCCCCTGCCTCTTGTCCAGGTGTGATGCTGCTGTGTGCAGCACATGGGATATGGCGTCCTCCGTGGACCTGTTGGGGCGGTATGCAAATTGCAGGGGGTCCATGTTGATGGGGAGGGAGGAGCAGATGTAGCCCTTTACTAGCTTCTCGAAGCACTTCATGGCTATGGAGGTGAGAGCTACAGGGCGGTAGTCGTTGAGGCAAGCAGGCTTGGATTTTTTGGGTACAGGGATAATAGTGGACTTCTTCAGGCAGGTGGGGATGACAGCCTGTTCTAAGGACAGGTTAAATATGTCAGTGAATACTGGGGCCAGTTGGTCGGCACAGACTTTTAGGACGCGGCCGGGGATGCCGTCTGGACCTGCTGCCTTCCTGATATTCACTTTTTTAAAGGTCCGCCTCACCTCATGCTCTGTTACCCTGAACACTGCGCCTCCATCAGCAGCCGACCCCCCCCCCCCATTGCCGAGGCTTGTGAGCTGGTGTTGTTATTACCAGCATCAAACCTCGCATAGAAGGTATTGAGGTCATTTGCCAAGGAGATGTCACTGTTCAGTTTGAGGGAGGCGCCTTTGTAGTCTGTCATCGTTTTGAGCCCCTGCCACATAGCTCTAGAGTCAGCTTGTTCAAACTGGAGTTCAATTTTATCCCTGTAGCGTCGTTTGGCCTCTGACACAGTCCTCCTTACGTTGTATCGCGCCACCTTGTGGTCATTCATGTTGCCTGCCTCTAGGCCGTCGTTGTATGCTTTGGTGCGCTCTCTCAGAGCTTCACGGACGGATTTGTCTACCCAGGGTTTTTGATTTGGGTAAACTTTCATTTTGGTAGTGGGGATTGTTTCTTTCACCCTAGTACAAACATAGTCCAGCACTGTCTCCGTGTAGGCATTAATGTTATCTGTGTCGCGGAACACATTCCAGTCTGTGTTGTGAAACACTGACCGGATCGTATCCTCTGACGTCACATCCCATTTCTGCACCTCTCGCGAGACTACGGGAGTACTTTTAATTCTCTGTCTGTACTTTGGTGAAAGAAAAATGGATGCGTGATCTGACTTACCGAAGCCACTATCAGAATGAGCCTTGTAGCCACCTTTAAATTGCGTGTAACAGTGATCTAGGATGTTACCGCCTCTGGTGTTGCAAGTCACATGCTGATAGAAGTCAGGCAATACCTTTCTCAGATTGGCGCTATTGAAATCTCCCAGAACTAAAATGGCGGCGTTAACATTCGCCTCTTGGATTCTATTTACCTCGTCGTGTAGTCTGGAGAGCGCAACCTTGTTGCTGGCTTGCGGTGGAATATACACTCCGACCAGGACGATCGCCGTTAACTCCCTCGGGAGGAAGAAAGGACGACACTTGATGGTTATATATTCCAGTTCTGGGGAGCAGTGGTTGGATAATTCCTTCACGTTAGTTGGGTCACTCCAATTTTTGTTAAACATGAAGGCAATACCTCCTCCACGTTGTTTACCGGACTCTGCTGATCTGTCCTTGCGGTGGATAAAGAAGTGATCAGCCGGTTGAATTGCGTGGTCTGGGACGTCCGGCGTCAACCACGTCTCGGTGAAGCAGAGGACGTTGCAGTCCCTAACGTCTCTTTGATATTGAATCCTTGCTCGGATGTCATCCAGTTTATTGTCAATTGATTGTACATTGGCTAGTAATATACTGGGCAGTGGTGTGCGGTGGCGTCTCTGGATCTCAGCCTGTTACGGATCCCAGCCCTCTTCCCTCGCCGTCTGGTTCCTCTGTTCCTGGGGTCTAGGAACAAAGGATCTGGTCCTGATCTCCGGAGAATTTCTTCAGGCCATTGATGCGGTTCGGAAAGCTGATCCAGTGAGTAATCCAGTTGGTAAGTTTCCCGTAATCCAATGTCTATGAGTGACTGACGGTCATATACATTAAATGCACCAACAGTTGGTACGAACAAAACTCTAAAAACTATAATTATTAACAAAAGTAAAGACAGTCTCGACGGAGTGAACAGAGAGGCAGCCGGTCGGAGCAGCGCCATAGTATAGTAGTAACAAGCTAACTATTTCCTGGTATAAGTCATTGAAGTAAGTTAAAATATGATTAGGTTTGGTCATACTTAAATTAGGTAATTAGTTAATGTGTCTGTTCTGTTTTCATTTATGTTCAATATGATTAATTGATTGTTCTATCCTCTTGATCTATGGTATTGATTTGTATTCTATTAAGCTAACAGAATGATTAGATTTGTTAGATATTTTGATAAAGAAAGATATCTGTGTTTATGTAATCAATATATCTTGAGGTTCATCAAAGTATTAACAAGTCAAGTAATGTGTTTAAGTAAAAATACAGGGAAAATATTCTCTGGGTTAAGCCAAACCCTTATTTTCAAATACAAGCTTAGCAGGCCTGGGATTGGAGGAAAGAATTTGGTGATGTCATTCTGATGACATCACAAGATTATGCAGGTCTGGCTATAAAATCTGGGTGTGATGGGGGAGAGGGACTCGGAACAACCCAACCACAGGACAACACCTACCACCCATCCACACCAAGGCGGCGGAAGCAGAGGAAGAATCAACAGAACAAAGAACATCACTTTTGGAGGGAGAAACATAGCTTTACTTTGTTCACTAGCCAGAGAACAAAGCCATCAACAATTTATCAACTATCATTCTTTAATCTGATTTCTTAGATAGGGCGAGCGGCATAGTGCTCTGGTACCTTGAATCTTTTATAGTGTTCTTTATTGTAATTTGTATACACTCTTAAACTTTGATTAAACAACTGTTATACTACCTTTCCTCCTAATTCCTTCTGCCTGCACCGCTCAGTTTGAAGAGTGGCAATTCCAAGAGCTTGTAAAAAGGTTTAAATCACAACGCAGAGTAGTAGGGAAATTAAGCTAGGAATCCACTTCACACCCATTAACGAGCGACAGTGAAAAGTGTCTGGGCGGAAACAAGCGCTAACAGTTTGGTTCCGCATTAAGACTAAAGAGTCAATCCACAATCTAGAGGCGAATTGTTGGGCATTCATTCAAATTAGTCAACCCAGTACAATGGTTCAAATAAACACTTGTTGAACCGAACAGTGCGTCAAATTAACTTGTTATGTCCATTTACCGCTAGTAAAACAGTCAACCTACAGCACATCGCGGCAAATTTACGTAACTCTATTTAGAGTAAAACACACGTTGTCTCTGCCACCGTTTCAGCAAAATCCGCCAACATGTAACATATAATTGTTCCATCTCCTGTACTATGTCTACTTGTCTTGTATGTTCTTAATACGTCAGTTTTTGTATGGATATAGTTATATCACTACTTTTAACAACAGCCTACAGGCATGGTCTACAGGTATGGTCTCAGGCCTATACAGGTATAGCCGCATGCAGGTGAAAATTTGCTTCTGGCTAACACTAGCTCATATACATTTTACATGAAAACCGACATGTTGATTAATGTGCACTGTCCCTGATAGCAATACTGTTGATAATTGAATACTCGTGTTGCACCGACGTACCTGTTCTTAAGTTATTGTCCATAAAACTGTAAAACGTTTATTTAATAGCGTGCGTGCTAGCAGCTAACATGCTAACATCGTGATAGATGGCTCTGTGGCTGTAATGTACGGTGACTCTATTTAGAGTAAAACACACATTGTCTCTGCCACCGTTTCAGCAAAATCCGCCAACATGTAACATATAATTGTTCCATCTCCTGTACTATGTCTACTTGTCTTGTATGTTCTTAATAAGTCAGTTTTTGTATGGATATAGTTATATCACTACTTTTAACAACAGCCTACAGGCATGGTCTACAGGTATGGTCTCAGGCCTATACAGGTGGAAATTAGCTTCTGGCTATACACTAGCTCATATACATTTTACATGAAAACCGACATGTTGATTAATGTGCACTGTCCCTGATAGCAATACTGTTGATAATTGAATACTTGTCCATAAAACTGTAAAACGTTTATTTAATAGCGTGCGTGCAAACGTATAGCAGCTAACATGCGAACATCGTGATAGATGGCTCTGTGGCTTAGCTGTAATGTTGCAAATTAGTTACACACATTGCTGTTTAATAAATTAACAAATAACAATAATAATCTTACCTGGTATTTGGCATCCAACTTTCCAAGGAAAATATCGCTGTATTGCGCTCTTGCTGCACACCTGAGCTTGAAGCGACGGACTTGCCGAGAGAGAAAGATGGCGTCTTCACATTTGGAAATTATATTGATAGTAGGCGTGACCAATGCTGTATTACTCCAATAGAAACTCTTCTGGAACTTTACTCTCACTCTATTGGCCACAGGCAATGATTATGCCCCAAATGGAGTAAATATGACTACTTGAGAGGAAAATAATAACTCCGTAATAATTACTCTGGGAAAATGACTCCCCAGTATTTCCTGTGTAGGTATGAATGTGCTAAGATATACAGTATGAACATTATTAACAGAATGAACAGTATGAAAAGAGTAGTATGAATGCGCTAAGATATATACAGTGTGAACAGCGTTTAAGTTAGTCATGGATGTATTATAAGAGCTTTTATAATACATCAATGGTTACAGTATGAAATGTAAATGCTAAGAAATGCAGAGTAAACAGCTTGAGGTATGATATTCACTGTATTTCCATATTCACTTTGTGCATGTATGAATGTCTTATAGATAGCATTAAGATGTGTGTATTTATGACCATAGAAGCACAAGAAAAATATGAATGCATACTGTAAATGTTACAGTATGTAACGTTAGCCTATGCATTAATATTTTTTGTAATTTATCCTAGGTTATGGGACAGTCCACAGAAAAACTGACTAATGCTGTCTCTCTGCCACTCTCCTGAAATGCTATTATATATATTGAATATAAAGTGTTGTCAACATATAACTGTAATGTGGGCTGATTAATACAATTATGCTTGAGTGTTTAACAACTGCCGTGATATGGCTAATGTAAAAGAATAGTCATCAGTAGCTATAGTAACGTTCGAAATTGCCGTCATCGCCTAGTGATATAATGTAATATAATGTAAATATTAAAGTAGCAGACATGTAAATGATATAACGCAACAGTGATCAATGCACATTGTGTTAATAAGTACCAAAAATAGCTGTAACAGTAGTAGTTCTGCCGTTCTGTCCCGCTGAAATCAAGTCGACAGCACTCAGTGCAAAATCAAATTGGAACTAAGGGAGCTACGTGAACCACGTGATCGCGTGGCGGCAAGATCAAAGCGTGTCGCAACTCTATCTTTAACGGCTCTGGTCGCTCCATACCTCCACTACTACCTCCTCCCCCTCCTCTTCCTCCTACCCCTCCTCCTCCTCCTCCTCCCTCCATCCTTCAACCTCCTCCCTCCATACCTCCACCACTACCTCCTCCCTGTGATACAAAACCATTTTCACAGTTTTGATTGATTGATTGATTGAAGTTCAAGTGCAGAAATCCCTCATTGTAATGCTAATAGTTTTCTCAAAACAGTGGTTGACTGATTGATTCATCGAGGACCTGTCCTCACGTACACAGGTATTTTTTAAACTACAGCTCACTGAAAATGTTCTTTTTTTTGTATTATTCCTGCCAGGGTGAAGCTTTTCGTGTGGACAGGGGGAACTGGAGCTTGTGGTAAATGCTCACATCATGACTAATGCATGGCCCCTAGACTAAGCATACCGAATTATTACCGATACAAACATGTGTAAAACAACTAGTTTTTATTGTTATCAACTTTGGACCTGTAGCCGATAAGACTTCAGGCTATGGACCCATTGTGTATTCCAGCTCCTACCTCTCAGCTGGAACTCTTTTGCAAAATAATTCAGACCTATGTAAACAAAACCTTTATTTCAGTGTGTTCAAACCTCTGTAACTCTATTACATTTGTGATCCTTCCTGTTGTGGAAGAAAATTCAGAATGTTACCTTCAAAAGAGACCAGACTATATATAGTGCTATAAGCAGTGTTAATTTCGCAATTTGAAATTTTAGTTTTAGTGATTGATTGATTGATTGATTGATTGATTGATTGATTGATTGATTGATTGATTGAAAATGGTATTAACAGATTGCAGAATGGGTACAATACAGTATGGCTCAATACACACAATTGTTAAGGGGATGCAGACCAGAGAAATACTTTCGTCTTGTTTACATCAGGGTCCCCCATTTTCAATTCATCATAACATTTATAATGAACAGACTGTCGAACATATAATCACTAGTTGCCCCAAACAGCGGCCACTGTATGTAGAATGCGGTCTGATGGAACTGGATGATGAAACGTTGGACTGGCTTGCCGCAACGGAGCTGTAGGTCTAAAGACACATAGAAGAAGATAACATTTATGATATACACGACATACAAATATAGGTACTGTTACAAAGGATCAGATTAAACCGAATATATATATTTATTGATTGATATATATTGCATAATATTTGTATATCGTTTGATATCCCTTGTATATTCCTTGTACATATACACGGAATATCCCTTTAGCCTAGTACAGACCATAATATTTCATTCTCCTATTGGACAGCGGTCCACAGGCGCCAAGGCCATGCCTCCAGAGTCAGGTTCAAAGCCACCGTCAAGACATGTCTGTACATGCCCGGCCTTGCCCAAGAATACGAGACAGAAATGAGGTTGGCACTAGATTGTTCGCCGTGCATATAAATATGGTGCAGGTGAATACAGAAGTTAAGTTACCCAATAAGTTGAAGCCTCACCCACGATACGACGTGCGGTGAAGTATGGCCTGTTTGGCACCAAATAGAGCATTGAGATCGCGTGCGAATTAATAACTGAATTGTCAGAGTTTGGCGCTATACCGTCGAGTGCGAAATATTTCTATTAAGTCAGTAATAGTCTATTTGTGTATAGTGTATCGTGCGGCTAAAGTTCTACAGTGACCAGCATCACCAACGCTTCCTCGTATCAGCTAGAGTGCTTATCCAGGCTGGGCTGCTTCATGGCGCTTTCACCCGAGGAGCCCTAGACGAGAACCGTGTGGACATGTACACTGGATTAATCTACCCGACGACTACATAGCCCTTTGCGGCTGGATTATATTTGCTTTTGGTCCTGTGATTAATGGAGCGGAGAATCGCAGACGCCTACACGTGTGTGGGATTTACCCTGTGAGGAGCCACGTCGAGTCTGCGCCTCAGAGAGCCTGAGGCAGGCTAGCTTTCTTCCCTGTGGATCTACAGGCTACAGAGAACAGCTGTATTCGTCTGCGGATCAAGATCTTATTGCACCGTCTCCCGTACTCGGAGTCTCTTTATCATCGTTGACCCAGGCTCTACTACCGACAGATCCTCTACCCCTGCTGGCTTACAACCGGGGGGACCCTTCCAGTATCTCCCGCTATATATTACTAGTGTACCATAGATATAATTCCCTAAGATTCAGGTTGTATAATTACCTCCTGCGTAACCAGAGAATGGACATTCATTATTGATTTGCCTACGCACATTAATTTGCCTTATAAGCGCATTCAAAGTAAATAGAGAAGTATATTATGTACCTTTTGCTGCAATAAATACTTAATTACAACTTTGTGTGGAACCGATTCATTGTGAGAAGTGTTCATCATATATATATATCATGTACTGTATGGCCAGTAATTAAAGTACATAAGACGGTAGTGGTTTAATGATACCATACTTATCAATACAGTCAGGGAATTGTACCCCTCAGTTACAATTGGTCCTTCGAGCCCCGGATAAGAATTAGCGTAATATTAATATAATATTAATATTAACATGGCCGATGATGAACACTCCACAAACGGTTCTCCTAATCGCCCGGAGCGCAGACGGCAGCCACCTCTTCACCTAGAGGACTACGTTGTCAGTCCAATACCTAGCTTTAAAAGGAAGTTAAATACGGATAAAGTAACTAAAGCGGATAGTAAAATTATGTCCAACCCTACCGACCAGGCTACCCCGCCAGTAGAGACCCTAGTGGGTTCTAACGTAACTGACCAAGCTCACGGGGGGGACCAGGAGGGACATGACATGACTTTACCCCCAGACAACGCCAACGGGACAGTCCCCGGAGAGCTCCAGGATAAAGAAAGCCCTCCAGGGACGGAACCCGACCCACTACCAGAAGAGAAGCGCGCCCAGGAGACGGACCTCGAGGCGCGCCCAGAGAACAGATCTCCAACGAGCACTGCCGGAAGCCGATCACCTCCGCCTGGGTCTTCCCCCAGCGAAGCGGACAAGATGCTGGCGCAGGCACTCATCGCCACCCTGGCAGCCTCCACCGAACGCGATCGACTTCAAGCGCAACAGACGCGCGAGCGCGAACATTCTGCAACCGAGCGAGAGCGCTTCCAGGCGCAACAAAGGAGTGAAGACGGCCGCATAAGACTGGAGACCAGACGCCTTCAGACGGAAGAGAACATTGAAAGAAGCCGCGCCGATGCACAGCACGCCGCCGCCAATGCACAGCGCGACGTCGCAAATGCACAGCTCCACGCCGCCCATGCCAGCGCCAATGCCCAGCGCGCCGCCGCCAACGCACAGCGCGACGCCGCCCAGGCCAGCGCCAATGCGCAGCGCGACGGCGCCAATGCCCAGCGCGAAGCAGTGCGCGACGCAGCCCATGCCCAGCGCGAGGCAGAGCGTGACCGGCTGCAGGCGCAGCTGATGGACAAATTGGTTGCCATGGCGACACCCCCTCTCTCCGCACGGAGCTCCCGGAGATCGTCACGACAAGGGTCTAGGACGCATTCCCCTACCCGACCAAGCGACCCGGGACCCTGCCAACAGGAGGATCCTGTCCACGTCTCCGAACCCCCTCCCCGGCCGGTCCATACGAGACCCAGCAACCGGGAAGAACCGGACCACGCCGAGAGACTGAACAGAAGACTCCAGGTCCTAGCAGAGGAAGAGGAAGAGGAAGAGGAGGAATGTCAAGCCGACCAGCAGCAACGTACTCTGGACCAGGAGGCCCAGTACAGCCCCGACCAGCAGCAACGTACTCTGGACCAGGAGGTCCAGTACAGCCCAGACGTCAGCCCCGAGGCCCTGCGCTACAAACCCCGACTCAACTCACGGGTGAGTTTGACACACCGCCAGCCCCGAGGAACAGCACCTGGGTACCCGACCTTCGGTACCCACCAAGTACCAGCCCAAGACACGTAAGAGGAGACTCGCCTAGGAGGCCTCTCTCCCAACGTTCACCGATGTGCCAGTCATCCATGGCATCGTACCTTGGCACACCGACGTTCCCGGACTTCACACACGAGAACAGAGCACAGTACACAGAGCTACGAATGTGCTTAGAGACTATGCTGTCCGACGTACCAGATGAACCGTACAAGTATGCTATCCTACTCAAGCACCTGAAGGTGCCCAGAGCGCACAATATAGCGCTGGCATATTCCAGCTCTACTACCCCATACACCGCGGCTCTAGTAGCCCTCGACCAACGTTATGGACGCATATGGGACTATGTGATACAGGAGATAAGAGACATTGACCGTCTCCCCCCAGCCAGAGACAACAGAGCATTAGATGACCTCTCTATCAAGGTACAGTCCCTGGTAGGGATGCTGGGGTCCCAAAAGGAAAAAGGGATCTATGAACTGTACGCTAACTCTAATGTAGAGAGGATACTAGAGAAGCTCCCTCCCGCCCGACAAGAGCGCTTCAGGCGGCAGAGAGACCACCGCGACCCCAACGGCCCAGAGGCATCCCTCCTAGACCTATCTGAGTTCCTCGCCAGGGAGGTCAGTAGCCTACGACTCGACACGTTCGTATGGAGTGGACCAAGCCCAAGACCAGGACCACGGGGATCAACAGATAACCGTCGGTTGGTGACCGTTATGCACCAAGCCGAATCAGTACCACAGGACAGGAACCACAACACCCCCTCGACGAAAGAGGACCAGTGGAAGATTGAGTGCCAGTACTGTGAGGGAGAACATCGGCTGTACCAATGCGACACTTTCGGGAAGCTGACCACGGACGAGGTGAGTCAGTGGATCAAGGACCACCGCCGCTGCTTCCGCTGCGCGCGCAGCCACCTAGCAGCTGAGTGCCGCTTGAAGAAGAAGTGCAGCGGGTGCGGTGGCACCCACTTGGAGGTCCTGCATGACATCAACAGGCGTCAGCCAGGACAACAGAGTGGGCCCGTCGCGGTAATGTACCATGCCGAGGCGGTGGCACCAGTACCGAAGAGCCACCAGACCGCTCCCTACTGTACCTACTGCGACGGCGGACACTGGCTGGCACAGTGCGCCGAATATAAGACACTGAACCCCGTCCAAGTTGACCAGTGGCGTGAGGCGGCCCAGGCGGGCGCCGCTTACCGCGCAGCACTGTGCGGGGCCCACCAGAAGATCCAAGGCAACCGACCAACAGGAGTGCTCCACATTGACCATCATAGCGGGACCCCCCGAGTGCTCCTCAAAGTGGTCAGAGTGCTCCTGAGCTACGAGGACAAGGTCCTGGACACTTACGCCGTCCTGGACGATGGGTCTGAAAAGACTCTCCTCCTCGCTTCCGCAGCAGCCCAGTTGGGCCTGCGGGGTGTCAAAGATACCATGACCATACGCACCATCAGAAGGGACCAGAAGACCATAAAAGGTGAAAAGGTCTCCTTCAAGATAGCAGCGGTGCACCAGCCCGAGAAGCAGTATAGTATAACCAACGTCTTCACCAGCCACGACATAGGCCTGTCTCAGTACACCTACCCCATCCCACAGCTGATGGCCAAGTATGTGCACCTACGTCTACTACCTATACCGCTTATCGACGGCGCCACACTGACCCTGCTCATCGGCTCCGACCACGCGGACCTCATTCTCCCAATTGAGGCGGCCCACATCGGACCCAAAGGATGCCCAGTCGCGGTTCAGACCCGACTGGGATGGACGCTCCAGGGCCCCCTCTACGGACTTGACAGTCAACCCACGTCTACACGCTACCTACACACAAAGGCGAGCGACACCGGCCACTCCCTCGTACAGCAGAGGCTATTGACATTAAGCGAGAGGCCCGTGAGAGAACCGTGGGCACCAGAGGGAGTTCGGAACTCCACCCCCCTCAGCTGCGCTCCAGACGTAGCTGACCTCGAACCCAGCACCCCAAGCGACTCCTTGACGGGGCGGCCGGCACCGACCCCTCCTCAGACGGGGTACAGAGCAAACAAGAGAAAGAGACGGAGGAGGAGGAGGCACAGCCAAGCACAGATCAAAGCTGTCTCAGGCCCGCTTCCTCCTAAAGCCCCCCTTCATCCCGTCCAGTCGTCATGACCATAGACCAGTCACTACCCCGAGCTGCGTGGCCGGCCGGCCGCGTAAGCAAAGTGACCACCGGTGCCGACGGAAAGGTCCGAGCAGCCGAAGTGCTCGTCCAAGGACGGATCTACATCCGACCCGTGGCGAGGCTAATAGAACTGCCAAGGCTCCCCGATACTATCGATGACGACCATGACCCCATGACTTTGTGAACTGCCCGACCCCTCACAACAGACATTGAGTAGTGGACAGTGCGGTTAATCTGTCTCTGCTTAGCTAATTAGGTGGGACTAATTAGGAGGCGGCTGTTACAAAGGATCAGATTAAACCAAATATATATATTTATTGATTGATATATATTGCATAATATTTGTATATCGTTTGATATCCCTTGTATATTCCTTGTACATATACACGGAATATCCCTTTAGCCTAGTACAGACCATAATATTTCATTCTCCTATTGGACAGCGGTCCACAGGCGCCAAGGCCATGCCTCCAGAGTCAGGTTCAAAGCCACCGTCAAGACATGTCTGTACATGCCCGGCCTTGCCCAAGAATACGAGACATAAATGAGGTTGGCACTAGATTGTTCGCCGTGCATATAAATATGGTGCAGGTGAATACAGAAGTTAAGTTACCCAATAAGTTGAAGCCTCACCCACGATACGACGTGCGGTGAAGTATGGCCTGTTTGGCACCAAATAGAGCATTGAGACCGCGTGCGAATTAATAACTGAATTGTCAGAGTTTGGCGCTATACCGTCGAGTGCGACATATTTCTATTAAGTCAGTAATAGTCTATTTGTGTATAGTGTATCGTGCGGCTAAAGTTCTACAGTGACCAGCATCACCAACGCTTCCTCGTATCAGCTAGAGTGCTTATCCAGGCTGGGCTGCTTCATGGCGCTTTCACCCGAGGAGCCCTAGACGAGAACCGTGTGGACATGTACACTGGATTAATCTACCCGACGACTACATAGCCCTTTGCGGCTGGATTATATTTGCTTTTGGTCCTGTGATTAATGGAGCGGAGAATCGCCGACGCCTACATGTGTGTGGGATTTACCCTGTGAGGAGCCACGTAGAGTCTGCGCCTCAGAGAGCCTGAGGCAGGCTAGCTTTCTTCCCTGTGGATCTACAGGCTACGGAGAACAGCTGTATTTGTCTGCGGATCAAGATCTTATTGCACCGTCTCCCGTACTCGGAGTCTCTTTATCATCGTTGACCCAGGCTCTACTACCGACAGATCCTCTACCCCTGCTGGCTTACAACCGGGGGGACCCTTCCAGTATCTCCCGCTATATATTACTAGTGTACCATAGATATAATTCCCTAAGATTCAGGTTGTATAATTACCTCCTGCGTAACCAGAGAATGGACATTCATTATTGATTTGCCTACGCACATTCCTTTGCCTTATAAGCGCATTCAAAGTAAATAGAGAAGTATATTATGTACCTTTTGCTGCAATAAATACTTAATTACAACTTTGTGTGGAACCGATTCATTGTGGGAAGTGTTCATCATATATATATATCATGTACTGTATGGCCAGTAATTAAAGTACATAAGACGGTAGTGGTTTAATGATACCATACTTATCAATACAGTCAGGGAATTGTACCCCTCAGTTACAGGTACAGTACTGTTTATTTACAGACAGAGTTTCTAAAAGAGAATATATACATTTGAGGGGGAAGGAACTGTCGATTGGAGGGAGTTGGGTCTTAGTCATGTCTCAAATGATCTTTTTCGTTTTCATCATATTTAGTCACCTTTATCTATTTTTCGTTTAGTCAAGTTTTAGTCAACTACAGGTCTGAGTAGTGTTGTCAAAAATATCGAAGTATCGATACATATCGATACTGAATATTTAAAATGGTTTCGATACTCATTTCCCGAAATACCGATACTTTCTGCAGTATCGGTACCAGCTGGCGAGTGTTCTACCGCAAGTTGTTGACTCGCTGTTCAGAGCACGCTTGCCCCTCCGGCTCCTCCAGCCCTCCCCCTCACAGAGTCACAGAGCCGTCTTCAGTTTGTAAACAACATTTTTAGCTGAAGATGGCAAATGCAGAGCATCCGCAACTTGTGCTTGTGGATAAAGAAAAAAGCAGAAGTGCTGTTTGGAGGTACTTCGGGTTTGAAGTAAACAATGAAGGACAAGCTAAAGATGCACCAATGCTATTTGCAAGCGGTGTTACAGAGCAGTGGCCAACGCGGATCTCTCCATAAAGAAATGAAACAGGTTCGTGACAGCTGCTCTTTCAACGTCACTGTGACTGAAGCATTAAACCATTAACTCTAGTTTAATACATGATACGTTGTCTACTGATGGCGCATAATATCAACAGCTGATTCGTTGTTAGTAACGTTACAGCTTTCAGCTAACGTTAGCTACTGCTAGCTGTTAGCTCCGTTAGCTTAGCTGGCCACTTTTATAATTACTGCATGGAAACGGGGTAACGTTAACGTTTAAACGTTATGTCGAGGTCATACAATACTACAGTCGACATAAGGTTAACGTTACCCCGTTCCCATGAAGTGTTTAAATAGCAGCAATCTTGTTGAAAATGTAACGTTACTAAAATGCTTAATGCTCCGAGCATAGCCTCTCTCTCTCTCTCTCTCTCTCTCTCTCTCTCTCTCTCTCTCTCTCTCTCTCTCTCTCTCTCTCTCTCTCTCTCTCTCTCTCTCTCTCTCTCTCTCTCTCTCTCTCTCTCTCTCTCTCTCTTTAAATACAAATCGAAACTGTTACTAACTGTAATACAAACAGTTCAGTTTGTCAGGTACATGCAACACAGATTACAGTGTTTACATCTGTCTGCTTGAGAAAATACCATGTTCTGCATCTGCAATTAAAATGATTGAAGTGAGATGAACAGTTATTTTTAAATGTGTGATCTAAAGATAAACTAAGGGTTTTAAAAGTGTTATATTTATCTTCTCTTATAGTACCAGAGAGAAGCTGAGGAGAATCAACCAGCAACAAAAGCTAAATTTGTTAAAAAAATATATATATATATATATATTTTTTATTTTTTATTTTTTTGGTATCGAAATGGTATCGAAGTATCGATACTTTTCAAGGTATCGTATCGAAGTCGAAATTCCAGTATCGTGACAACACTAGGTCTGAGCATTTTAATTTGAGTATTTTTTCTTTGGTCTTGATTTAGTCTTTTTTGCTTAGCCTCGCCACTCAGTTACAGCCTCATAAGTTGGCTTGAGCTTTTTCTAAACAAAGGCAAGTTAACGTTAGTGCTAGCTGGTTAGACTTATGTAAGCTATTTAATGTGTTCTATTGTGGTGGATCAACATAATTGACCCACGGAACTATGTGTTGGGGATAAGGGTTCCACATGGACAATATTGTTTGTTACTTTCCTGTCGGCAAATGAGTTCCTGTTAGCTAGTAAGATTGTTGATGTTGAAGTTGATGTTGAATAAACGTTTAGCGTTGTCTTTCCACACCCCGCCTCCGACTCCTATTCTTCGTTGTTTGTTGTGTTGTGGAGTGGAAAGAGGAAGGTGAATAAAACCGTTATGTTGATGATCAGATATCAATTCTCCTGTGACTTAATTTGACTATAGTTTGAAAGTATAGGCGGACTGTTCCTCGGTTACATTGGTTACACCGAGACCCTGTTGCCCCGCCATTGTTCCATTAAACCCATGCCGTGTGTAGTTACTGCTATCTAGAATGCTGGCTAAGAACAAATAACACGGGTGAGGAAATTAATAAAAGCGCTTGCGCTGCACACATAGGAAATGGAAATGCTGCACTAATAACATGAATTATTCTAAAAGTTATAATTTTTTTGTCTCGTCTTAAAATGAAGAGAGATTTCGACAAGATTTTATTTTGTAAACTACATTTTGTGTCGTTGTTTGTAGTCTTAGACATTGCATGAATAATTTAGTCACGTTCAGCGACGGCACCAGAGAATTGGCCTTGCAGGAGCTTTGGGGGGGCTGAATTGTTTATAGCAGGTGCTAATGAATTTTAATGCAACAAACAAAATAACGGCTAATATAGGCTACATCATTGAAAATGTGTAACACTTCCTCCGGTCCTGGTCCTATGGGATCAGGATCCAGACATTTATATTCACAACCTCCCATCAATAACAATAACTCTCAGTCATCATTTCCAACCGGTGGGCTGATGCCGATCTGGCATCAGCTCACACATCAACTCATTATTGTTTATTGTCAGTTGTGTCTGTTATGTGTACTATCTGTGTTGTTGTTGTTGTTGTTGTTGTTGTTGTTGTTATTGTTGTCTCCACTGTGTTAGTCTTGTGTTCCCCTGTCTGTGGGTTGTAATTATGTTTTAGTCTGGTTGTTTGTTATTGTTTTCCCAGTACTCTGTGCTCTATTGTTTCTGTCTACCACACCTGTGTCTTGTTTGTAAATTACCCTCTGTGTCTTGTCAATTAGTCTTGTGTATATAGTCCTGTCTGTCCTGCCCTGCTGGGCGCGATCATTGATAAATGTTACCTGTGTGTGTGTACGTGTATATGTTGTGAAGTAAACTGTTAATCGTCAAGTGCTGTCTCCGGTCTCATCTATCCATACTCTGCCATCTGGGTCCAACATGACTAAGAAGCGTACTAATCGTAACAAAAATGCACGTTACTAAATGTTTAGCGTTTGTGATGTACGTGGGTTGGTCATTATCATTATTACTGTATTTGGAAGACCATGTGAACATCAGATTAGTATCATGAGTATGGGTTATGTTATTTCTGGTTGTGTGATGTGTCATCTTCTAATCCTGTTTCTTTTCTCTTTTCCCAGATACCTCTCATCCTCCTGATTGAGCTGATTGCACCTGCTTGGTTACACCTGTGGGCAGTCAGTTGGATGAGTGGATATAACCTGGAAGATGGCACACACACGAGGCGTCTCATTGGGAGTCACTGCCACGTCTCAGAGTGGAGTGAGGAGGCTGCCTTCTCTCTTAGCTGTCGCGTTGGAAGCGATATAGTGGTGGCGCGGTATTAGTGATCACTGGTTGTGGATCGATCCCCAAATGGTGGTGGTGTTTTATGAAGGACACACAGTTCACTTGTTTATTGTTTGTTTGTCTGTATGTGTACCGTGTTTGTTCTCCCCTTACCTTTTTCCCTTTGTGTGATCTGGGTTGAAATCCCCACTGACAACATCTCCTTTTTCCCTTTGGGGAAAAGGCCGTGGGTTGGAAGCCCCACACATAATAAATCTGATTTGCCATTTGAAAACGTCTCTGTTTACTATCTGCCTACCCGGGACTGTTTAAGAAGCATTTTTCTACTGAGGGGGTTGTTTTTTGCTCATGTAACACCTGCCCAGATTACTATCTTGTATGGTCAATAGACCTCTGTACATGACATGGGGGCTCGTTAAGTTTGCGCAATTGTATGGTTCCTTGTTGGTAAAATAACGGGGTGACTTGTCGATTGAAGCATGTCAGGTGTAATAAGATAGCGTTTTCTAAATTGGTATTGGTAGGGGTCCATTGTCCGTGCACAGTTGATTGATGTAAACCATTATTGTTGTGATGCTCTTAACCATTCTATTTTTCTGCCACATAGGTAACGGGGGGGGTCACCTGCTTGGCTAGAGGGTGGGGGGCACGAGTCGTGATTCCGGTGGAGTGCGCAATGAAATCGGTAAGCGACTGAAGATATTTGTAGCCTTTCATCCATCTAGTGGAGTAGTTTATCTGGGATAGGCTAGAGTGACACAGGTGACTCCTAGTTGAGTGGTTAGGACCATTTGTTATTATTTTCATTTAGTAGATGTGGTCAGTTGGATTGTTTTGGTTAAGAGGTATGAAAGCAGAATGTGTCTAACATGGTTAATTAAGTAAGGACGTGATATATATGTATATATATTTTTTTTTCTCACGCACACATAAAAACATAATATGGCTGTGTCGGCATTTGTTTTGGAAGTCTTTATAGCGGATCTGACAGAGGGTCAAGTGGAAGGTTGCACTAAGGCGGAATTAGGCCTTATTGCTAGGCATTATGCTATTGCTGTACAAAATTCACAATCCACGGCGGATATGAAGGCAGCTGTTATAGCGGGGTTGGTGGAGCAACAGGTGTTTAGCCCGGCTCAGGGAGTAGTGAGTCATAGTGATCAGGAGGTTGCACACACTGGCGAATGGGTTAACTCTCCCTTACGAGATCTTAACATGGATGGTGGTGCTATTAGGAAGGATGGTAGTACGGCCGGAGCTGAAAGTGAGGCCGCGGGCGATTCGGATAAAGAATCCACGTCTTCTGGCCATGCGCGCTCTAGTCTGCGTTTGGCCCGTCTCCAGATGGAGGAGAGAGCGCTGTTGCGCAGAGAGGACAGAGACAGGGAGGACAGAGCAGCTGACAGAGAGGACAGAGCAGCTGAGAGAGATAGACGGGACAGAGCTGACAGAGAGGACAGAGCAGCTGAGAGAGATAGACAGGACAGGGCAGCTGAGAGAGACAGGGAAGAGCGAGGAAGGGAGAAGGAGAGAGATAGAGAGCTCCAGATTACACTGAAGAGGATGGAGCTGGGGAGTGTTGGCTCTTCTTCGCCCTCATCTGAAGGTGGCCAGGGCAGTTTTAATGTTGGGCAACATATTGCTATGGTTCCTGTTTTTCGAGAATCTGAGGTGGAGGCATTTTTTTTGAATTTTGAGCGGGTAGCGGGGGCTGCGAATTGGCCGGAGGATCAGTGGGCACTATTAGTGCAATATAGGCTCACGGGTAGGGCTCAAGACGCATGCCAGTTTTTATCAAAGGAGGACAGCATGGTATATGAGAAAGTGAAGGGTGCTGTCTTGCGCGTGTATGAACTGGTGCCGGAGGCTTATAGGCAGCGGTTTAGGGGACTAAGTAAAGCCCCCTCGCAAACACATGTCGCATTTTCCCATGAACAACGGATGGTGTTCAATCGTTGGTGTGAAGCGTGTAAGGTGGATGGACTCGAGGCTTTGAGCGAGTTAATCCTCATGGAACAATTTAAAAAATTTGTGCCCGAACACATGATAATACAGTTGGAGGAGCGAAAGGTTTCTACCCTCCAGGAAGCTGCGGTGTTGTGTGACGAGTTGGCAATGATCCACAGAAATCGTGTTTCTGTGCGAAATGATGTGTATGTAGGAGGCGACGAGCGATCATTTCGACCTCGCACACCGCCGTCTAGGAGGGTCCCTGTGTGTGATTATTGTAAAAAGAAGGGTCATTTGGTGTCGGACTGTTATGCATTCCAAAATCTGCAAGATGCTAGGGGACCAGCTCAGAAACCGAAGGGGGTGGGGTTGATTGGCCCTGTATCATGCCCAGAGGAGCAGGAGAAACCAGACGGTTGTTTTGAACCTTTTATTTTTTCTGGTTTTGTGTCAGTGTCGGGTGAAGTCTGTGATCAACGGAAGGTGCAAATCCTTCGTGATACGGGTGCTTCGCAGTCTTTTATCCTGGCCGATGTGTTGCCATTAAGTGAGGAGTCATCTTGCAAGTTGAGTACTGTTGTGCAAGGTATCGACATGAGTTATACACCCGCACCCTTACATAGGATACATGTGCAATCAGATTTAGTCACAGGTTGTTTTTCCGTGGCGGTTCGTCCCTCTTTTCCCGTGGCGGGGATTGATTTTATCATGGGGAATGAAATAGCGGGGGGAAAGGTAATTCCTGTTCTGAAGGTGGTGAACGCCCCAGTGGCTGAGGGTCTGTGCGATGCATTGAGTAAAAGTTACCCGCATGTTTTTCCTGTTTGTGCTGTCACTAGAGCTAAGGAGAGGGAGCGGCTTCAAGCAGTATCGCTGGGTGATTTTATCTGTGGCGAGGCTCTGGCTGGAGACAGGTGGCCATCTAGTGGCACGCTGGAGGAGAGTGTGAGTGGTGTTCAGAGGATACGGGTGGAGTCAAAATTCCCTGACGTGCCCTTGCCACTTACACGTCAGGTATTGATTGATGCCCAGCGGAATGATCCCACACTAACAAGCTGTTTCGCGGCAGTAGCCAGTACGGCTGGTAGTAAGAAGCACACCTTTTTGATGGAAGAGGGAGTGTTGATGCGCACCTGGGTAGCTAGGCCAGGTGTGACGGGCTTGCAGTCTGGAGAAGACTGGAATATGGTGCATCAAGTGGTGTTGCCAGTAGAGAGTAGGCGTCAGGTCTTGATGCTGGCACATGAGCATATCTGGTCGGGGCATTTGGGTATATCTAAAACTTATGACAAGATACTGCAGAATTTTTTTTGGCCCGGCTTGAAGGCCGATGTGGTAGACTTTTGTGGTTCATGCAGTACATGTCAAATAGTGGGGAAACCAAATCAGGGGGTTCCTCCAGCTCCTCTACACCCTGTTTCAGCAATTGGGGAACCTTTTGAGCATGTGATCATAGACTGTGTGGGCCCTTTACCTAGAACAAAGTCGGGAAACCAGTATATGTTAACTATTATGTGTCTTGCCACCCGTTTTCCTGAGGCCATTCCTTTGAGGACGATTACAGCCCCTGTAATTACTAAAGCATTAAACAGATTTTTTGCTACTTTCGGGCTGCCAAAAACTGTACAAAGCGATCAAGGCACCAATTTCATGGCTAAAACATTTAATCAGTCATTACAGGCTTTGGGTATCAGTCACACAGTTTCAAGTGCATATCATCCTGAGTCGCAGGGGGCGCTAGAGCGCTGGCACCAGACGCTAAAGGCGATGCTAAAAAAATACTGTATTGATACAGGTTGTGGCTGGGACGAAGGAGTGCCATTCGTGCTGTTTGCCATTAGGGACGCTAAGCAGGAGTCGCTTGGGTTTAGTCCTGCCGAGCTGGTGTTTGGTCGCAGTGTCCGTGGGCCATTGAAGATGCTCAAGGAGAAAATGTTGTCTGTTTCCGTTCCCACGTCGAACGTGTGTGATTTTGTCTCCCGCTGTAAGGAGCGGCTCCACGGTGCGTCCTCGTTGGCTAGGGTGGCCCTTGCCTCTGCCCAGGGGGAGATGAAGGTGAGGTTTGACAGGAAGGCGGTGGCGCGGCGGTTCGAGGCTGGCGATGAGGTACTGGTGTTGTTGCCCACGCCTGGGTCAGCGCTCTCTGCCTGGTTTTCGGGGCCCTACAGAGTGGAGAAAAAGATATCAGACACCAATTATGTGATATGTACGCCCGAGAGGCGCAGAAAGAAGCGGTTATGTCATATAAACATGTTAAAAAAATATCTCACCCGAACAGGTGGGGGTACGCAGGAGGGGCAGTCTGGGAGCTCGGGAGTTGTTCCGGCTGTTGTCTTGTCATGTGTGCACCCCCCGCCGGACGATGATTTAAAGGTATTGTCCGAGGGTCAGCAGACAGGGCGGTTGACTAACTCAGAATTCATGAGTGACGTCACAGCTCGTCTATTGTACCTGCCCGAGGCACAGGGGGGTGATGTGGGGAGACTGTTGTTGACATATCCAGTGTTGTTTTCTGATGTACCGTCTAGGACTTCTGTCCTGGAGCACGACATTGACGTTGGGGGTGCGACTCCCATCAAACAGCATGCGTATCGTTGTCCAATGGCGAAGAGGGAGGTGATGAAAAAGGAGGCTCTGTATCTTCTTGAAAATGGGATGGCTAAATCAAGCCGGAGTCCATGGAGCTCCCCTTGCCTATTGGCTCCGAAGGCTGATGGCTCTCCCCGTTTTTGTACAGACTACCGGAAGGTAAACGCGGTGACGGTGCCTGACTCATTCCCGTTGCCCAGGATGGATGACTGCATAGATAGTATTGGGCCCGCGGTATTTATCACGAAGCTCGATCTTCTGAAGGGGTACTGGCAGGTTCCCTTGACGGAGCGGGCCTCGGATATTTCGGCGTTTGTTACCCCTGATCATTTTATGCAGTACACCGTCATGGCCTTCGGGATGAGAAATGCTCCGGCCACGTTTCAGCGTCTGATGTACATGGTGTTGGGTGGGGTGCCTAAATGCAATGTGTATCTGGATGACGTGGTGGTGTACTCTGACACGTGGGAGGAACACATTGCGAATTTGGGGGTGGTGTTTGCACGCTTAGCTGGGGCATCTCTGACCTTGAACCTCGCTAAGTGTGAGTTCGGTAAGGCTGTTGTAACCTACTTGGGCAAGCAGGTGGGGCATGGGCAGGTTCGTCCGGTGGACGCTAAGGTCTCGGCGATCCTCGCATAACCGGCCCCTTCCACGCGGCGTGAGTTACGTCGCTTCCTAGGGATGGCAGGTTATTACCGTTGTTTCTGTAGTAATTTTTCGGTGGTGGTTGCCCCTCTCACCTCTTTATGCAGTCCCATTGTGCCTTTCGTGTGGTCCGCGGAATGTCGGTGCGCCTTCGAGGCTGCTAAGTCCCTCTTGTGCAGTGCTCCTGTTCTGGCGGCTCCTGACTTTGCTTCTCCTTTTCAGTTGGAGGTCGACGCGAGTGCTGCTGGAGCTGGGGCTGTGCTGTTGCAGGGGGGGGAGGGCGGTGTGCGTCACCCGGTGTGTTACTTCTCGGTGAAATTCAAGCAGCATCAGTTGAATTATTCAACCATTGAGAAGGAGACGCTGGCGATGCTCCTCGCCCTCCAGCACTTTGAGGTGTATGTGGGGTCTAGCTCTCTTCCAGTGCTGATATACACGGACCACAATCCCCTTGTGTTTCTAGCTCAGATGTACAACCACAACCAACGGTTGATGCGTTGGGCCCTACTGGTACAGGGCTATAATATTGTCATTCGTCACAGGAAGGTCGTAGACAATATTGTGGCTGATGCCTTGTCCAGGGGGTAGGTCTGGGGTAGATCTGGGGGTGGGGCTAGTTGGTTTTGTGGTGTAGGCTGCTGTTTTGTCTGTGGACTTTTCTATTTTGTTTTTTTTTTGTTCTGTGATGCTAATCGGATGTTGGTTGATAACGGGTGATAATGTTTTGCTAACCCTGCGGGTTCGCTCTTATGGGGGGAGGTGTGATGTACGTGGGTTGGTCATTATCATTATTACTGTATTTGGAAGACCATGTGAACATCAGATTAGTATCATGAGTATGGGTTATGTTATTTCTGGTTGTGTGATGTGTCATCTTCTAATCCTGTTTCTTTTCTCTTTTCCCAGATACCTCTCATCCTCCTGATTGAGCTGATTGCACCTGCTTGGTTACACCTGTGGGCAGTCAGTTGGATGAGTGGATATAACCTGGAAGATGGCACACACACGAGGCGCCTCATTGGGAGTCACTGCCACGTCTCAGAGTGGAGTGAGGAGGCTGCCTTCTCTCTTAGCTGTCGCGTTGGAAGCGATATAGTGGTGGCGCGGTATTAGTGATCACTGGTTGTGGATCGATCCCCAAATGGTGGTGGTGTTTTATGAAGGACACACAGTTCACTTGTTTATTGTTTGTTTGTCTGTATGTGTACCGTGTTTGTTCTCCCCTTACCTTTTTCCCTTTGTGTGATCTGGGTTGAAATCCCCACTGACAACATCTCCTTTTTCCCTTTGGGGAAAAGGCCGTGGGTTGGAAGCCCCACACATAATAAATCTGATTTGCCATTTGAAAACGTCTCTGTTTACTATCTGCCTACCCGGGACTGTTTAAGAAGCATTTTTCTACTGAGGGGGTTGTTTTTTGCTCATGTAACACCTGCCCAGATTACTATCTTGTATGGTCAATAGACCTCTGTACATGACAGCGTTATACACCAATGCAAGCACCCAATAACCCAATAAAGCTCGACGTTATATCGGGAGTGGTAATCTGACGCTTGTGCGTAAAAGGTCTCTCAGTCAGTATGATTAGAATTTAAAACAACGCTTGAAAGAAAAGTAACCAAAGAAAAGGTGTAATATTTAAGATTTCGTTTCTACAAAGGGTATAGCAACGAAATATATCAGATAATGACAAATCACAAGGACAACAAAAACATAGCCTATAATAATATGACTACATTTATGACATGCACCATTCATTCACCACGTAACAGCCAATGGGCACGGTGGCCCGTACATTCCAGTGTGTGTGTCTGTGTGTGTGTGTGTGGCCCGACATTAAAATGGGCACAGCCGCCCGACATTAAAATGGGCACAGCCGCCCGACATTAAAATGGGCACAGCCGCCCGACATTAAAATGGGCACAGCCGCCCGACATTAAAATGGGCACAGCCGCCCGACATTAAAATGGGCACAGCCGCCCGTACATTCCAGTGTGTGTGTGTGTGTGTGTGTCAACAAAGACTGCATGGTACTCACCACCAGTCACAGGAGAACAATCCGCCTGTTGTTGTGATTTGCAGCGAATCGATTGATCACTGCATTGACGTCCAGTTCTTTGGTCCTTCTGGAACTGATTGCAAGCAGACCCAAGTTGCCCACCAGGCCTTTTGCCGCGAATGACGGCAGGTATGTGACTGTGAGCCAACGCCGCCACCTGTTCTCCCCCCCGGGCGGCGGCCCCTCCACTCTCATTGTCGTTATCCGAGTCATCTTCGGCCGAAGATGAACCCTCTGCGACTGCGGGCCTCGCCACTGACGTTACCCCGGGCCCGGGGCCTTGTTGTTCATCGTCCAGGTCCTCCTCATTATCTTCCGTGTCTGGCAACACGAACACAATGTCCTCCACGTTCTCGACCACCATGTTGCTGGAATTAGTTGGTGGATCTCCACGACCACCAAGTCCATCAACAACATCATCCACGACCACACTCCCTCACTTTTTTCCAATAATAATAAAGCGGTCCATTATATAAATGTCACCTAACTTAAGCTTGTTGTAAGTTGTAATAACTGCTGCTACTAAGTAGAGACAGTGCTGCAGCTAGAAACTTCTCGCGCTAGCTAGAGTTAACGTTAAACTTAAAGTGTGCGCATGCAAATGAGTGATGCAATCACGTGCAACGAACCCAACCAATCAAATCACACAACAGGTGCCACAAAGGTGAAAGGCAGGTCATCATGGCAGGTCAATATGATTTAATAATTTAGTTTAGTTACATCAGTCAGTCCGATGTCTTCATATATTATATTTTTTATTCCATACATTTATTTATACATTTATTTTATATATAAATAAAATAAAAAACATAACTGTCTGGGAGGGGGGGCTTAGAGGGGGCTAAGCTTTTTTCAGAGGGGCCTTAAGCCCCTGCTAGCCCCTCCCCCCCGCCGCCGCTGGTCACGTTAGTGTCACATGATTTCCATTAACGTGACGTCTCGCCTTGTTGTCGTCAGGGGAAAAAGTTTCTTTGACGACCATATTTAGTCATAATTTTCGTTGACAAAATTAACACTGGCTATAAGAATGGTTCAAGAATAAATCCTAAATTACTTTGGGTATGCAATCGTCAGGCGTTTCATGCAAAACTAGCCAGATGCTTGCCTGATGGATAAAAGGTTAAGTCATGCCATCAGGTAATTTCATGTGACCGTTGTTAGGTGGATGAAGAGCTTTTCTAAAACACTGTTTGGACAGGATTCCTTTTGAAAACGAAGGGGAGGAAAACCCCTGTTTTGAATAAAACCATGTATACTGTATGTGGCCTAGGCCTGCATTTCTCTGTCAGTGTCCTATAACAGAATAATGTCAATAATAGAACACTGGAGCTCAAAACAACATGAATTGACATGAGCTCAGGGCGAGGGGAGAGGGCGGTGAACTCATCGCAGTATTTCTTTGACGGTAGCACATTATTTCTTTATCCTTGATACGTGGGCTTTGTTGTATAAAGACACAGTCTCCCGCAAAGACAACACTCCTCCACTGCACCCCCTCCCTTCCCCCCCTCCCCAGAGAGAATAAAAAAAACATAAAAACATAAAAAACATATGGCATCTATCATATGCCACCGACCAATTTTGTTTTTGTTTCCATCTTCTGTGCAGAGAGACAGATGGGAGCTGTCATTTAAAATGCCGTAGCTCTCGCAGCTCGGGCACGGTGGCATTTAGGATGCACAGAACCCCCCCCACCCCCCCCCACCCCACCCCACCCCCCCACCACCACAACGACCTGAAGTCGAAACACTGTCAGAACAGAAGTAGGCCACAGCTGAGGTGCTCCTCGTCAAGCAACGCTGCCTTTATTGACTGAACAACGCCGGTGGGAAATGGGAGTGAGTCTCCGCTAACAAGAGACAAGCAAGAATGCTATGTTTCACTGCTGCAGAACATGAAACATGTATGAAAGTGAAGCATATACAGTATGGCATAATATGGCTCTGTTGCCCATACTGTATGAACTCTGACCTCTGTTTGCCTATAGACCACTGCACTTCCACGTTACATTGAGCTCATGGGAGAGACAGCGGGGGGAGAAAATGAATGAATGTGGATGAGAGCCGTGACATTAAGTGGTTGTAGCTACGGCTGTGGGAGTTCTGGAGTAGGTGCAGAAAAGTGACTATAGCTCGGCCGAGAAAGTGCTGATCGACTTGGGACTGTTCTGGCCGTGTTCAGGAGACTCGGGCGTATAAAGTCTATTGGATCATGTCTCCAGCACCCCCACAGCCGTAGCTACAACCACTTAATGTCAAGGCTCTCATCCACGTTCATTAATTTTCTCCCCCCGCTCTTGATTTCAGAATACCGGAAGTGTTGCTGTGGTCTATACTCAGTTTATACTGGACTTCTCTGCTGCCTTCACTGCCTACAACCGCCATACACTGTAATCACAACCAGTGTTGTAGTACTGGTGTCCAGGACTGATTTTCAGGACTCGTGACTCGACTTGGACTTGAGCACTGATGACTCGGACTTGGACTTGAACTTGAGCATTGACTGCATTCGGACTCAGAAGGTGCAGATAAGGACCTGAATTTGTTAATTGATAAATCCCTATTTTAAATTGTTTTTGGTAATAGGCCCTAATCATTTGGCATAAGATATTGATGGCTAGTGCATTTGTTTGGCTATTGTGTCACAAAGTAAATAAACTCCCTTTGAAATGGTGACCGCTGTGTCATTTTATGTTTAATTTTAATTTTTTTTTTGTATGTCAGCTCTTTGACTGCCAGAGTGGAGTGGACTCAACCTTGATGACTTGGAATCAGACTCGGACTATAGGCTAAGGGGGACTCGACTCGGGCTCTTCTTTGGTGACTCGGACTTGGACTCGGACTCTAACACTGGGGACTCGAGACTCAACTTGAGGATTTAGTGACTCGACTGCAACACTGATCACAACTACTTACCTCGACCTATGGTCTATAACACTGCCGTGTACAATAATACTGTACATACCGTATATATAATACACAAACAATTAGATCCCTTTGAAAAGCCAGCTTCAAAGAGCATCTTCATCTGCTGAGGTGTGAGTTATGAGGCACACCCCCCCCCCCCCCTCCCTCCCATTGGCAGCGGGCGTTCCAGATGTTGGCCAGGCCTAATGCAAGGGGGCGGGGTTAGTGGGTCGAGAGGGTCAGGGAGGAAGCGTGACCCCTGCTGAACTAGACTCCGTCAGACAGATAAACACACCCTGTGACCCGACCCTTGTGTGTTTTGGATCAGATCATCTCGTTGGAGGTCTGCTAATTGATTTGTGTCCCTGACTAATGCCCAACATATGATCAATCTATTTGTGTTTAAAAAAAATATATAAAATTTAAGCATTTACATTTATATCACATTTAATCGTTTAGCTGAACGCTTTCATCCAAAGCGACTTACGACAAGTCAGTAACAATGTCCATCAAACATGCTGAAACGTGGGTGCTGCAGTGTTGAGTGCATAGTCTTAAAGACATATTAGTATAGGAGGAAGAGTGCATGATAGTAGAAGACAGTAAGAAGGTTCGTGTTTGGACCCTTCCTACTCCATTGACCATCAAAGTTTAAGTTTAAGTGTAAGTTAAGTTATTTATTACCCAGGGACAGTGCACATTAATCAACATCTTCAGTTTCCACATCAATGTAGATGTGCCAGGATTAGCTAATGAGCTAGTTTTCATCTGTAGTCCCTGCCTACTGTACCATGCATGTCTTCATGGAAACCAGAGTACCCAGAGGAAACCCACGCAAACACAGGGAGAACATGCAAACTCCACACAGAAAGGCCCCCTGCTGGGGTTCGAACCCAGGACCTTCTTGCTGTGAGGCAGCAGTGCTAACCACTGTGAACCCAGGACCTTCTTGCTGTGAGGCAGCAGTGCTAACCACTGTGAACCCAGGACCTTCTTGCTGTGAGGCAGCAGTGCTAACCATTGTGAACCCAGGACCTTCTTGCTGTGAGTCAGCAGTGCTAACCACTGTGAACCCAGGACCTTCTTGCTGTGAGGCAGCAGGGCCTGATCTCTGCCAACGACGAGAGGGCCTACCTGGAAGAGGTAGAGAATCTGTCACAGTGGTGTCAGGAGAACTGCCTCTCCCTGAACGTGAGCAAAACAAAAGAGATGATTGTGGACTTCAGGAGGTCGGGGGTCAAGGACTACAGCCCCCTCAGCATCGACGGGGCACCGGTTGAGAGAGTGAACAGTTTCAAGTACCTCGGAGCCCACATATCCGAGGACTTGACATGGACCACACACATTGACAGTGTTGTGAAGAAGGCACGACAACGCCTCTACTTCCTCAGGCGCCTAAGGAAGTTCCAAGTCAGTCAGAAGATCCTTAAGAACTTCTACTCATGTACAATAGAGAGCATATTGACTGGCAACATCACCTCCTGGTTTGGGAATAGCACTGCACAAGACCGTAGCAGATTACAAAGAGTGACACGTTCAGCCGAACGCACAATTGGAGGGGGGCTTCCCACCCTCAAGAACATTTACAACAAGCGGTGCAGGGGCAAGGCTAAGAGAATCATCAAGGACTCCAGCCACCCGAACAACTGTCTCTTTGAACTACTGCGGTCAGGCAAGCGATACCGGAGTCTTAAGGCGAGCACAGAAAGACTCAGAAGAAGCTTCTATCCCCAGGCCATCAGGCTGCTCAACGAACAATAAACACTATGCAACAACCATCAAATGCACACAGCACACACACCCACACGGACACACTCACTTAAACAAACAACACACTGTAGCACCCACTTTAGACACTTTAACACACTTTATATGTATTGGTAAAGAGATTTGCACTACAACTGATACCTCATTGCACCTTACCCTAAGTTGTACCTCATCCCACTTCTGCATTGTACTGTATATTGTATTGTAACTCAGTTACTTTTTCTCTACTCTGCATTGTATAACAAACACTTTTGTTTACACTTTCTATTTTATACTTATTTTATACATATCTATTTTTATCTAGCACACTCTCAGGAGCAAAACCGAAAGAAGCATTTCATATAAAAGTATTCTGTATTTTTGTACGACAACTAATAAAGAAACTTGATTAATTGAAAATGGGGGACCCTGATGTAAACAAGTCTTTCTCTGGTTTGCATCCCCTTAACAATTGTGTGTATTGAGCCGTACTGTATTGTACCCATTCTGCAATCTGTTAAATAAAATGTTCAATCAATCAATCAAACCATACAAGCTAGCTGTCTAGTTAGCTTGCATTAGCTCACTCTAATTAGCTTGCTAGCTAGATTGCTAGTTAGCTTGCTAGTAGGTATGATACGCCAAAAGCTTATCATAAAAAAACACATATATTGACCGAGTCATAACTGGTAGCTAGCTAATGCGATCTAGCTTGCTAGCATGAGCTATCTTACTAACTACATAGTTAGCACAAGCTAGCTTGCTAACTAGCTAGCGCTAGCTAGCTTGCTAAACAGTAAGCTGACTTGCTAACTAGCTAGCGCGAGCTAGCTTGCTAAACAGGAAGCTAACTTGCAAACTAGGTTGCAAGCTAGTGACCTAGCTATAACTTGTATGGTAGTAATACATAATGGTAGTAAGACTAGATTACAGTAATAGCTTGCTAGATATACTGTTCAGGCTAAAGGATCATGCTAATCTGGCCAAAGGAACTAGTATACTAACTATAGCTCTATGTATACAGTAACTAACTATACAAGCACATCAAGTCCTTTCAGACTATAGAAACCATAACTAACCCTAACCCTAACTCTAACCCTAACCCTAGGGTGAAAGGTGTAATACATTTATGCAGTTTGCTCAGTGGTGGCCAAAATTATTAGAACACTTGGCATATTTAAGAGTTTTCAGTTGTTGTTGTTCTTCAATTGACCATTAAAATAACCATAAAACAAATGTAATATATACAAAGTCATCATTATGCTCATTATGATAAAATTATCATAACTGTTAGTTCAACCTCCACAACATTTGGTCATTTGTGCACATACATTAGTAGCAGTTTATCTATAAAACAATAGTCCTCATTTCATTGCTTGAGTCATTACATACAAAAATGTTGAACTAGTTGTCAAAATCTGTCAATTGTGGACCATGTTGTCAATCATGACCTCACAATGGCTGAGGCTAGTTGAAGGGTGCAGCCAAATGTTGAGAGAACCACAGTAAATTACTGTATTCAAACATTTAGTCGGGAGAGAAGGTGTGTATATTGGACAGTAATTCAGCACTAAACAATCTACTGCACTACTGCCATTGTGTCATACATGAAGCTTGCTCTTTTTACATTTTACATTTAGACTTACAGCTTTACTGCAGTACATATTGTATTGTATTGTAGTGTAAAGTAGTGTTACAGTAAATATTTGCCATATTTACAGTATGGTACTGTACTGCAGCATTTTACAAGTGGGAAGGACTGTTATTGTACACTACAGTATGGGTTACTGTAAAGCGCTGTAATAGAGGATGACAATATCTTTGGGAATATTGAATCCGTTTTAAATCGCTACAATTGACAGAGTGCTCAGGAGAAATGAAATGCGCATGAAACAATTGTACAATGTGCCATTTGACCGGAACAGCGACAGAGTGAAGGAGACCCGTCACCAGTATGTACAGGTAAAACATTTATCTGTTCTATGCATAGACATGTACTCTAATGTTCAGTGCTGTAAACTGGTATCTCCCTCCCTACTCCCCATTCCTGAATCCAATAGAGGAGTTTTTCTCTGCCTGGCGGTGGAAGGTATACGACCGCCGACCGGCATCCACATACCCAACTGGCCCTGCTAGAGGCCATGGATGCAGCATGTGGTGACATCACAGCACAGTCCTGCAGAGGGTGGATTCGCCACTCAAGGAGATACTTTCCTCGCTGCATTGCCAGGGATGATATTCGCTGTGATGTCGATGAAAATATGTGGCCAGACAGACAGGAACGTCTGGATGTGAATGAATGATTCACAGTACTGTGTATGTTGTATGTTCCAATACAGTTCCAATATGTACTCCAATATTGTTTACAGTTGTGCACAACTCTACCAAAAGGGTGTTTCTTATGTTTGTTGTACATTTGTTTGTATTTTTCTTTTGCACAATGCTGTGAACAAATTAGAATTGCAAAGAGCATATGCAGTAAAATGTGAAACATTCAGGGAATGTCACCAAGATCTGACTTTTTTGCATTGGAAAATACTTACACTTAAATAAACTGTCACAAAGCCATTTGACTATCTTGTTCATGGACAATGGTGTCAGGGCTTTTCATGACATGTTCATTGACATGAATACTTGCTTTTGAGGAATGAACTATCCATTTTGAGCAAGTGACATGCTTTTTCAGGTTATCAAATATAGGTTTTGCAGTTTATACTAATTGTTTTGAGAAATGCACTAACTGTTGTGCAAATGTAAATAGTGATGTGAGAAATGCACCAAAGCGAAAAACTGTAATAAAATGTTCAATCAATCAATCAAACCATACAAGCTAGCTGTCTAGTTAGCTTGCGCTAGCTCACTCTAATTAGCTCGCTAGCTAGATCGCTAGTTAACCCTTTCACTGCCGCACTACCAAACGGTTAACCCTTTTCACTGCAACAATACACAGAAGGTTAACCCCTTCACTGCCACACAACAGCAGGTTAACCCTTTCACTGCCACACTACAGAAGGTTAACCCTTTACTATCACACTACCGACGGTGACCGTTGGTAGTGTGTGATAGTAAAGGGTTAACCTTCTGTAGTGTGGCAGTGAAAGGGTTAACACCCCAGGTGAATAGGCAAATATAATGTTTTTGGATGATTTTGAGATTTTTTTATATTTTGCTTCCTAAACATGTCTTCTATGAAACTAGTGACAATAAAACGTCAATAACACACATTTTGTTGTTTATTTTACTTCATTTAGCCTGATTGCATCCATAAATGTGCACATATTTAATGGGGAAGTGCCTCATTTGCATATATAAACATTAATTTCAGAAAACTTGCAATATATATTTTCTTAGTTTATATGTACATAACAAACTGGGAAAGTTTCATAGTGATATCTATTCAAATATTTGTTTTACCTATTCACCTGGGGTGTCTCGCAAGCTAGGAAAACACATACAGCCAGAAATTGACACACACCGTTCCCCATCGAGACTATGCCCATCCCCCACCCAGCTGCACCTCAAGGCTGCAAGCTATGATTGCCCATCCCCCACCCAGCTTCACCTCAAGGCTGCACAGTTACCTGTCCTGTAACTGCAGACTGAGCACTCAGTTCTGGCATGACTGAGAGGGCAGTAGCATGCCATGTACACACAGAGACCGATATATGAAGATACATTATTGCTAAGGAATGCTAAGATGAGGTAAGCAAATAAAAAAAAAGCTAAGTATGTTGGGCCAGTATTTTCTCATTTTTATTTTTATTACATTTTTCAAGGCTAGCTAACGTTAGCTCAGTACAGGCACTACAAGCATAGCTGAGGGTAATTCATTAACATTATCTGTGCTTCATAAAAACCCTGTTAGTTGCCAAATATGCACGTGTGTTTCATATTTGTCTAGTAACACTCGTTTTTATATTTCGTTTTATGGAATTGATTGGTTTATGGTTAAACTAGTTTCTGTTAGACCATACTACCCTGCAGAAGCTAACGTTAGCTATCGAATTCGGCTGTAGTGATTCTAGCTGTTAGCTTTAGCTCTCTAACTGTAGTGTGATTCTAGCTGTTAGCTTTAGCTCCATAACTGTAGTGTGATTCTAGCTGTTAGCTTTAGCTATCTAACTGTAGTGTGGTTTTAACTGTTAGCTTTAGCTCTCTAACTGTAGTGTGATTCTAGCTGTTAGCTTTAGCTCCATAACTGTAGTGTGATTCTAGCTGTTAGCTTTAGCTCTCTAACTGTAGTGTGATTCTAGCTGTTAGCTTTAGCTCCATAACTGTAGTGTGATTCTAGCTGTTAGCTTTAGCTCTCTAACTGTAGTGTGATTCTAGCTGTTAGCTTTAGCTCCATAACTGTAGTGTGGTTCTAGCTGTTAGCTTTAACTCTCTAACTGTAGTGTGATTCTAGCTGTTAGCTTTAGCTCCATAACTGTAGTGTGGTTCTAGCTGTTAGCTGTTAGCTCCATAACTGTGGTCTGGTTTTAGCTGTTAGCTTTAGCTGGGCAGTATTGTATCACTGTTAGCTAGCCAAATTCGTTAGCTAATGTTAGCCAGCCGAATTAGTTAGCTAATGTTAGCCAGCCAAATTCGTTAGCTTCTGGAGGGCAGTGTTGTTGGGTATCCTAGCTAGCTAACTGTAAAGGACAGGAACACTCAATTATCATGTTTTTGTTTCATTTTGTGAAAAATGCACTTTGTCATATATTTGCTTTTCAAAAGCTCAAACGCTGTTGGTGACTTGAGCATAATTATTAACTTAGCTACTGTAGCTGTTCTTGTCATTTTAAGCTATCATGAATGCAATGCTTTTTACTATAATTATATAATTTTCTTATCTCTCCTAGGGTCATTATTGAAGTATTTTGGCACCCCACCTCCTGCCTATAATGTGCAAGAGGATATACCAGCCCAGGTGGATATTGACCGGAGGACACACTAGCCAAGGTACATGATCCCTTTCAAAGTGCTAATATTCATAACTGTTCTTAAAGTCTTACATTTAATAATCACAAATTTGGCCCTTAAAAAGTCAGGTCTTAAATGGTATTGGATTAGGAAATGACTTCTATGTTGCGATAACTTCTCTATATCATGTTTAAATGTGTTTGGGGGGGAAATGTCCGGGCTGCCTGAATACTTTAGACAACAAATGTTTGTTTCCACGTCTCTGATTGGCCAGGTCATTTCTGGTCATGTGACATGTACGCCCAATCGTGGGACCGCAAGTGTCTACACTGGTTAAGCTCAGGTGCTCTTTCGAAGTTGGTTAAGGTTAGAGTTTGTCTTAGAGCATGGCGATAGAACGCCTGCCCTTCTTTCGACGGTTAAGCTTAGGCACTCTTTCGAAGTTGGTTACGGTTAGAGTTTGTCTTAGAGCATGGCGATAGAACGCCAGGTAGTTTGCAGGCTGTTAGACCCGGAAATAGGCGCAGAACTTGCTGTCCCACGATTGGCGCACATGTCACATGACCTGGCCAATCAGAGCGCAAAACTCGCACGCGGAAACAAACATTTGTTGTCGAAAGTATTCACGCGGCCGGGCTGCAGAGTAAGCAGTATGGTAATCAGGCCAATACATATGGAATTACTTCTTAGTCATTTTCCTTAATAGTTCTTTAGATATTTATTAGATTCCGTTGAAAGTGGTCTTAAAATGGTTTTAAAAACTCTTAAATGTAACCTGTTGAAACTCGCAGGAACCCTGTCCGTTACCTTCAGTGAGCCCATAACACCTGCCCATCATGAAGATGACATGTCACCCACCTCTGCAAGCAGCAGTATCACCATCACCACTAAAGGTTTGACCTCACAAGACCCTGCACTATGGCCAAGTGTCATAGGCCATACCCAACAATGTTGTATCAAGGGGACCAATAGGGAGCTGTAGTTTGATGTCACTGGTTGTTCCACCCGTATAGGGATTTATCATTGGGAAAATGGATTATCGGCTATTGTAACAATTGTGCCGGATGAACATTGGCAAGTTTTCCATTTTTGCACAAAATGAGTTCCCCTCTACCACTAACATGATTGTTTAGGTTGAAAAAAAGGTAGTTATAAGGTTTTTAATTTGTCGTAAAAAAAGAACTACACTTACCACTAGGCAGCCTGTTGTTCAGTACACAGCCGCTATTGGTCTGTTAGGCTGTCGCCTTATCCCCGTCACAGGTCATAGTACCAAGCTAACTTTAACGTTAGCATTATGTCTACTGTCGTGAACCATTTTAAATCGGGGCATGTAGAGGAGTTTCGGGAACGAGTAAAATGTGCAGGTCCTCTTCTCAGACCTGTGGGGCAAAGCACTGCACGTATCATGCCAGCTAGCTAGCTACACGGCCCGTTGATAGCACGATAGTAGCCCCTTTCGTGACTGTGATGCACTCGGTGCATCACAATCACGAAAGGGGCTACCACGATAGCTAACTAACGTTAACGTTACAAGCTCAAACACCTTATAACTACTACTACTGTCGTGTCCATAAGTTCCCTGGCAGAATACTTTGTTTGTGAGGACAAAGGTATACAAAGAGGAGAGAACCATTTTAAATCGGGGCATGTTAGGAGTTTCGAGAATGCCGGCTAGCTACTAACGTTATAAACTATACACAATATGTACAACGACACTGATTTACATGAGTATTTACAGTGATTTAATATGCAGCGAAATAACGTTATATGATTTAAATTATAAATACAAATATGGTAACGTGGTTGTGGCTTTTATAAATAGTGGTTAGCTTTAGAGATAAATGGCTATGATCACAGAGCACTAGTGTTGGGTGAAACAGATACTAGCCACAAATTCAGGGTCAGTTATTTTCCCATTGTACGAATTGTTAAGCTTATGGAATGTAAGGGAAATCTGATCCTAGGTCTGTGACTAGTAGGCAGCAGGCTACGCTGTGGTGACGTCAGTTAGCAGCGCCAAATAGCAGTGTAGTTTCCCAGCGAACGAAAACAAACGTTGTTATTTTGCTACCTTTACGATTAATTGTGAATATTTTCATCTTGAGCTATATATTGTGGATAAATACGCACAGAAAGGTACACCATGCCAACGTTAATGCTTTATTTATCTAAAACGAGACTATTTAGAAATGGTAAATGGGGAAATACATTGCATTCCACAGAGGGTGGAACAGGAAAAAAACGAAAATGACGTAACCACTACACCTCCCTATACAGGTCAAAGATAGTTTCCTCCCCAAAATACAGCGAACATGGCTTCTGTATTCGGTTAGCACAGACTCAGTCTTCTGTTTGATATTATAAAAAAATTATTGTCTACTGTCTAACTGTATCCATGCATGTTTGACTGTGCCTGCAGGTGAGAACTCATCAAGAAGGTGTCTCAAGTGTACCTACACAATCTACAGATGGACGACAGCACAGTCTGCAGCACGTGAGCCCACAAAGGCAGCATTTATTGACCCAGAGACCTCAGACAGCCACAGCCGGTCCACGTCTGATAGCCCAATAGCAGAGGCCACTGGAGGCCAGAGCAACCATGATCGTTCACCAGGTCAGAGCCGGTATCAAAGAG
>NC_140168.1:167849808-167932308 GCF_963971535.1 Notolepis coatsorum
TTATGTGCACCTTTTCTGCCTGTCTTTTTTCTGCTCTGAAGCACTTTGAGCTGCAATTCTTGCATGAAATGTGCTATACAAATAAAGTCTATTATTATTATTATTATTATTATTATTATTATTATTATTATTATTATTATTATTATTATTATTATTATTATTATTATTATTATTATTATTATTATTATTATTATTATTATTATTATTATTATTATTATTATTATTATTATTGTTATTATTATTATTATTATTATTATTATTATTATTATTATTATTATTATTATTATTATTATTATTATTATTATTATTATTATTATTATTATTATTATTATTATTATTATTATTATTATTATTATTATTATTATTATTATTATTATTATTATTATTATTATTATTATTATTATTATTATTATTATTATTATTATTATTATTATTATTATTATTATTATTATTATTATTATTATTATTATTATTATTATTATTATTATAACACATAACGATCCATTGTACCAGGAGCAATCAGTATTAGGAGCCATTTTGTCTCATGCAGACTGAGAAAAAACATTAAATGATATCATTATTGATTGACTTTGATTGGCAAGGAGCCTGGGCAAATGTCCGACTTACATCAAGGAACCCGGATCATCAACAAATCAATCTTAACTATATTCACAGGACATACTTGACTCCTATAAGACTGTGCCGAATGGGGCTTAAACAAGATTCCAAATGCACCCAATGTACAAATGGGGACGAAGGGACATTTATGCACTATGTATTGGGACTGCTCACCAGTTAAGGCATTCTGGAAAGATGTGACCCAACAAATATCAAAACTCGTATCTTGGAATATACCTGTACACCCCTCGGTATTACTATTGAATGATGTTTTTGAGTTTGCAGTGAATCCACAGCTAAAGAGATTGGTTTTATCGGGTATCACAGTAGCCAAAAAGCTGATCGCATCACGCTGGTTTCAACCGGAAAAAATTTGCCGTAAAGTTTGGTTTCTTACATATCTCGATGTAATTTACCATGAAATATCTACAGCAAGAATTCTGGGTCTCAATGAATCCAAAATGTCAATGTGGTTAGAAGTGGTGGAGAGAATAAAAGCTAGCTTATAATGGTAGTGTCTGGTTAGGTGCAAGGGATAGTGGAGGTACTTCTCAAGGTGGGGTCCGGGAGGGGGGGGTTCGAGCTGAGCATATGTGTGTAGTTTTTTTTTTAGATAACAGGTATTATGGGTATATCTTATATAAGACAACTAACTAAAAGGTGATCTCATTGGATGTGCCCTGACAATTAATGCTTGTATATCTTATCGTGTGTTGTCATGTTTGTTTATATGTTTGTTTAAAAAATTATAAAAAAATAAAATACAAATGATATCATTAAAACTGAAAAGTAATCTCACATTAGACACGTAGTGTCACAGATGTGAGGCATGGCAGGCTTTAAGGAGGGAGCTGCAGTCCATGTTGTGCTCTGCCTCTGCGTGGGCTTTCATACCGTGCTGTTGAGATGATTATCTCTGGGTCCACATAGACAACGATACACACAAGCACGCACGCACGCACGCACGCACGCACGCACGCACGCACGCACGCACGCACGCACGCACGCACGCACGCACGCACGCACGCACGCACACACACACACACACACACACACACACACACACACGCACACACACACGCACACACACATGTATACACACACATGTATGTGATGAAACAGTATTGTCGGGCATCGACCCTGATATTGGCCAAATGGGAAAACACATATCAGGGCAGTGAGTGAGGCGCTGCTCTCTCTCTCCCTCTCTTGCTCTCTCTCCCAGTCCCTATCTACATCTCTCTCTCTCTCTCTCTCTCTCTCTCTCTCTCTCTCTCTCTCTCTCTCTCTCTCTCTCTCTCTCGCTCTCTCTCTCTCTGTCTCTGTCTCTCTCTGTCTCTCTCTCTCTCTGTCTCTAGTAGTGATCCCTTGCAAAATTACTCAAGATATAAAAATATGAACAACGGTATATCATATATCACTGTATTTATAAGTTAGATTATGAGCATGACTGTTATGAATCGTTAGGCCCGGCCGTCCACACTGGCCCCTGGATAAGTGCTCCTCAATCTGTTGTAGTTAGACAGCGTCGCCATGGTGATCTCATATGATGACTAAGCGTGCCACGGTACAATCAGCGCAGGCTAGCTCATTAGCACATATTTAGAAACCAAAGCACTGAGCGCTATGTTAAGCCACCTTAGCTCTGGCGGAGAAGAAAGAGAGAGAGAGAGAGAGAGAGAAAAAACAGAGAGTGAGAGACCTGGCAGCCCGGCATATCCATGGCGCGGACTCAAGCGAAAATAAACGGGGAACGAGGAGCTAGAGGGGTATGAAAGGAGTCACGCGGGCCCAGACAGAACCGGCATCCAATAACGGACCACAGATTGCTATGGGAACGAGGTGGTTCGCAATTATGACATCGCCGGGCACACCACCGCCATGGCGACCCAACGGGGTGCTAACGAATCTCTGAATGTACTACGGAAATGGAATGTAATGGACGTGTGTGCTAAGAGTCGACACCGATAGTGTCCCCACTTCAGTGTTCATGATTAATAAATAAAGCCCTGAAACCCTGCAAATGTACAGCCAAGACGAGGCAGCTACTTTGAATTAAAATCCCCCCCCCCCCCCGACCCCCCGCACTGGAACTTTATGATAATGGAAATTGTCAAAGGTTTTGAAGATGGGAGGGAGGTAATATGGGACACACACACACACACACATACCACCACCACCACCTACACCACTACCAAACAATCACCCAGGGTAATGAAAATGATAATGGTAATCTTTACAGCCCACCATGCCTGCCAAGTCACCAGCGACCAGCCAACACTGATTTAATTAGCTTCCTTTCTCCTCCTCCTCCTCCTCCTCCTCCTCCTCCTCCTCCTCCTCCTTCTTCTTCTTCTTCTTCTTCTTCTTCTTCTTCTTCTTCTTCTTCTTCTTCTTCTTCTTCTTCTTCTTCTTCTTCTTCTTCTTCTTCTTCTTCTTCTTCTTCTTCTTCTTCTTCTTCTTCTTCTTCTTCTTCTTCTTCTTCTTCTTCTGCTTCTTCATCTTCTTCTTCTCCTTCTGTCTGTCTTTCATCAGCCCTCTCGGCCCTATAAACGATTAACGGCCTCTTAGGCAATTTAGTCTGATCACACAAATCCCAGAGCTCCACGTTTGGCTCGCCTGGAAAAAAAAGAATAAATGTTTGAAGATATTAGGGCTGAGAGAAGACAAAATACTCAGCAGCTGAAAAGATATACTCAGGCGGTGGGGGGGGGGGGGTGATTAATCTTGATTGAAATCGCCTTAACATCGTCGTCTGACCGCCACTCTGCAAAAACAAGTAGGTGGGGGGGGGGGGGGGTCTTTGTTATGAGATGATACAGCTAGTCGCAGACGAGGCTTGGGCTGCTCCGTGTTTCAAATTAGCGGACCACAGAATAGTATAGGTGAATGTTTTGTTTTTTCTCTCTATTCTTTTACATCTTCAGATGAAAAATGGGTTTTCTTCCTGTGTGCCTGACCCTAAGACTGATAGTCCTGTGTGACTGACCCTAAGACCGATAGTCCTCCTGTGTGACTGACCCTAAGACTGATAGTCCTGTGTGCCTGAGCCTAAGACCAAACATTGTAAATGTAAGGCATTGTCAGCTGCACTACCAGTTAGCTCATATCTGCACTACCAGTTAGCTCATAGCTTAGGGTGACCAAACGTCCTCTTTTGCACGGACATGTCCTCTTTTCACGCCCTGTCCGGGGCGTCCGGGGGGGGTTATAAATTCATGAAAATGTCCGGGTTTTTCAGTTTCAGTTTCAGTTTCACAGCATTTTGCGAGCGTCTGAAGGCTCGGGCTGCATTTCTCTCCGAACATATAAATTACCGAATTAAAGCACTATTTGTCACCGTTAGAATGCCATCTCATTTGACAAAATCCGTTCATTGGTTCTCGAGTTACATGCCTAAGTCAGGCGAGCGTCTTTTCATTCCAGATTATCACCCCGGACTCCCGAGGCTCCAGAAGTCAATCATCCGCCGATTGCGAAAATGATTGGTCAGCGTAATTTGTAGTCAACAATGAGTGTATAGATTTCCAGTGATATCCCACGTTGGGGTGTGCGAATCAGGGATCTACTGTACAGTAGGTGAAAATTGCCAAACGAAGACAGGATCAAGTGATTCAAATTCCGAATGAATTTACTTGGATCAAGAAATGGAGAGATGGAGAGCTTTTTTCTTGGCACACGGTTTACCCGGATGTCTCCTAGAAGACTCATTTCTGAACGGATTTTTATAAAATATGGACCTGTACTACATAAGACTTCAGGCTATGGATTTGCTATGTTTACCAGCTTATACAAAAATATATATATATTATTTTGGAATATTGCAACTACTACACAAAAACGTGAGTGTTACGATTGGTGGGGTAGTGAGGGAAGGCGATGAGAACTCAGTTTGCGGACAGGAATGGAGGAGGCAGAGACGGCAGGATAACGTGTATATACAGACTTTACTAGATGACGACGGCACGTTACAAAAAGAAACATAAACGGCTCAGCCGAGCTGGCGCTAATAACATAGAACTGAACTGTGAACACGTAAAATAAAACTCAACGAAACTAAATACTAAATCTACTTACAAACTCTCAATACAAAACAGCAAGGCAAGGGAGAAGACAGGAGAACGACAAGCAGGGGAACACCGAGGAACTGGAGGAAATGACGCCACGACGAGGAGAGGAAGACACACACTTAAATACCTATAGTCAAGTCAAGTCAAGAGTTTTAATTGTCACGGCATACAGGTATACAATGAAATGCGGCTGGTCTTGCCCGCGACGATGTGCAATACAGTGGTACAACATATAATAGAATCCAATAAAAATACAGTGGTACAACATATAGTAGAATCCAATAAAAAACAACAGTGCAATAAACAGGTAACATGGTGTGCCATCTCGGTATCTGTACATAGTATTTACAGAGCATATAGGACATGCTAGGTAGCTTTAGTAGTGCAATACACTGTTCCTGTTGTTTTACTAATTTAAAGTGGCCTTTCCTCTGGCCATAAGTGTGTGTGTGTGCGGCATGAGTGTTAAAGTGGCTGCTAGTGTGTGAGCGTGCTCAGCGTGCGTGTCTTGTGTGTGCTTGTGTGTGCTTGTGTGTGGATAGTTCAGTTTTCTGTGTCTCTCAATGTTCATTGTTCAAGGCTCTGATGGCCTGGGGGAAGAAGCTTAGCCTAAGCCTCTCCGTCCTAGTAGCTGGGGTTCGCAGGCGTCTGCCTGACCTCAGCAGCTGGAACAGGCTGTTATTGGGGTGGTGGGGGTCTTTCATTATTCTGCAGGCTCTGGATTTGCACCTCTTGTTGTATAGAGCCTGCAGGGGAGGTAGCGCAATACCCGTGGTACGCTCGGCTGAGCGCACCACTCTCTGTAGGGCCTTCTTGTCCTGTGCCGTGCTGTTCCCATACCAGGCAGTGATGTTTCCGGTCAAGATGCTCTCTACAGCTCCTGAGTAGAAGGACTGGAGTATCTTCCCCGATACTCTGAACTTCCTTAACTGTCTCAGGTGGTAGAGGCGCTGCTTCGCTTTCTTTACTACTGTGTCTATGTGTGTTGACCATGTCAGATCCTCTGAGATGTTGACCCCCAGGTACTTGAATATACTAATCATCATTGAAAACACCTGGCAGGCCAGTCTAAAACATAGAAACAATTAACACCAACTAAACACTAAAGCAAACTCACAACACAAAACCAAAACAGTGAAACCGCATCAAACAAGGGAAGGGAAAGTCAACAACAGCACACACCATGACACCACATTAATAAAAAAATTGCCACTTTTCTGGGTGCATGTTAAGAAGTTAAAACAATAAGGCATCTTTGAGTAAACTTTGAGTAGAGATTGAAGATTCAAGAGGTTTATTCATCACATACCCAAGACATATAGTGAAATGAAGGTGGCCATGCCCACTTCGATTGTGCAAAGTATCATTAAGTATCTCGAGGCTGGGGCCAGCATGTCCTCTTTTTTGGAAATCAAAATATGGTCACCCTATGACCAGGACATAGCTGCGCTAACCAGTTAGCTCATGGCTGCACTATTAGTTAGCTCATAGCTGCACTACCAGTTAGCTCATATCTGCACTATTAGTTAGCTCATAGCTGCGCTACCAGTTAGCTCATAGCTGCACTATTAGTTAGCTCATAGCTGCGCTACCAGTTAGCTCATGGCTGCACTATTAGTTAACTCATAGCTGCGCTACCAGTTAGCACAGTCTCTGGAGCGTAACAGTAAGAAGCATTTTGTATAAAAGTATTCTGTACTTCTGTATGACAACTATTAAAGAAACTTGAAACTTGAAACTTGAAACTTAGCTCATAGCTGCACTATTAGTTAGCTCATAGCTGCACTATTAGTTAGCTCATAGCTGCACTATTAGTTAGCTCATAGCTGCACTATTAGTTAGCTCATAGCTGCGCTATCAGTTAGCTTGTTGCTGTGCTACCAATTACAGTAGCTCATGATACTGATGTTGCATTGTGCGTCCAATGGTTAATGAGCAAAATATTCAGAATTAATATTATTATAGTGGACACATAAACCAGAGCCATTTTGGAAATGCTATACTAACTGGGTGGGATGAGACTGGGCTAAAAATCCCCTCTTGTTAAACACACACACACAGATGTAGATACACACACACACGCACGCACACACACACACACACACACACAGACACACGCACGCACACAGACACACGCACGCACACACACACACACACACACACACACACACACACACACACACACACACACACACACACACACACACACACACACACACACACACACACACAGACACACACACACACACACACACACACACACACACACACACACACACACATTCATCTGCCAAAAGATCCTAGGGGAACCGCTGTACTTGTGCCTATTCTGCAAGTACTCATGCTCTTTCTCCATTTACACAGAGTCAACACATCCTATTTAAAAAATAAAATCACAATCTACAAGTCATGACCCTCTCCCCCAGGGAATATCCCGTGATTGGATGACTTGAGTCACACAGCAGCATATCCAGGAAGTCCATCCTGTGTGCATTATATCCAAACAGGAAGTGAATACAGACGTGGGCAGTATCATAGATATATATAGAACACTAGATAGCTTGCCCGCGCTGCCGGCCAATGGAGAGCGACATCACTGAACCGCCACCATCTTGCTCCAGTTAGCCTTGAGTGAGAGTGAGTGAGCTGCACAGACAAAAATACTCATAACTCGCTGAAATATTGACGGATTTACAAACGGTTTGGTTTATTACAAGCATTATTAACGTGGCTATGATTCAAGCGGTTTGTAAAAAAAAAAACATCTTTAAATTTTTTTTTATAAGTATGCAGTATCATAACTACATCTTTGATGTTTATAGCAAACCAACCTGTTTGTAAATACGTCAATATTTCAGCGAGTTATGAGTATTTTTGTCTGTGCAGCTCACTCACTCTTACTCAAGGCTAACTGGAGCAAGATGGCGGCGGTTCAGTGACGCTGGTATAGATATCTATGGGCAGTATGGCCTATGTGCCTCAGGTCCATCTTGAAAATGCAGGCTAACTACTGAGTTAGTCTTCTATTCACTCATGTTAACTACTGAGTTAATCTTCTATTCATTCATGTTAACTACTGAGTTAATCTTCTATTCATTCATGCTAACTACTGAGTTAATCTTCTATTAATTCATGCTAACTACTGAGTTAATCTTCTATTCATTCATGCTAACTACTGAGTTAATCTTCTATTCATTCATGCTAACTACTGAGTTAATCTTCTATTCATTCATGTTAACTACTGAGGTAGTCTTCTATTAATTCATGTTAACTACTGAGTTAGTCTTCTATTCATTCATGTTAACTACTGAGTTAGTCTTCTATTCATTAATTTTAACTAATGAGTTAGTCTTCTATTCATTCATTTAAACTACTGAGTTAGTCTTCTATTCATTCATGTTAACTACTGAGTTAGTCTTCTATTAATTAATGTTAACTACTGAGTTAATCTTCTATTAATTCATGTTAACTACTGAGTTCGTCTTCTATTCAGCTAAATGCAGTTCTGTATCGTATGGCTCTCGCTCGGCGTCACTCATGCACTGTCCTCGCACGTGCACGCGCACTGAATAAAAGACCACAATGTACCTTTATATCCCAATATTTGTCTGACCACACCCCTATCAGCTTCCCATATAAGCAGGGGTGGGGCCACCCCCTCGCCTCCTTTCTCGCTTCACCACAAGGAAGTGCCTCGATAGCCCCACTTGACGATGTTGTTAGTAGGAGAAAGTTGGAAAACAAGAGATACGTTGACATCATATCTTTATTTTCTCTCTCACTATATTCGAGAAAATACGGCGATATTGTCTTTGTACTGGAGTGTCTGGAAGATGATGATCATTCTACACCTCCGTCGGGTTTCGTATTGGGAGTTTATGCCGCTACATGCCTCTCAACTGCTGTCCTCTTTGCTGCGGCTGGTTGATCATGGATGAGCTGGACTGTAGGACGCACTGCTGTTGTGAGAAGCGGTGGGTTCCAGGTTGGTGAGTAATGTTGCTTGCAAGCTCCACTTGTCTGTTAGTGCAATGGGGGCTAGCTGACAATGTTTACGAAAACCGGCCCCAGATTAGGGTCCTTTGTTCAGCCTTTAGGCAACGGCGGAGGATCCTGGTTTGAAGCCCATTATAGCAACTAGTGGGCCACACGACCAGTAACTGGTGATCCCAGGATCTCTGGACGCGTGGGTACCTATCTGTCACCGTATAAGGCCCTGTCTTTCATATACAAATGAGAGTATACCCTAAACGAGGAAATGTGAGCATGGATGATCGTTATCGGAAAATCCATGTTCAAGTCGGATACAGCCCAGATGGGACTTGTACCGGCTCTGCCGGATGGTAAAATCACTGTTGTAAAACTGTGTTAACATCTCGTTTCTCTTCTCTCTTAAAAGGTGAGGAGGGTTTCAGAACGGCGGCCTGTCTGAGTGTGACTTGTTATATCGTTGTGTACGAGTTCAGGTGATAGCTGCTTAGCTTGCGTCCTAGTTGTGGCCTACTGTGTTAGCCAGTCAGCTGTTAGCTGCGGCGCTAGCTCGCTGTGTTTACCAGGAGCCTGTTGTGTCACTAGGCTAGGTAACGTTAGCTTGCTGCTATCGGCCGAGGGCGGCCGTTAGCTTAATGCTACACTGTTGAACGTTCTGAGACTATAACATGCTTAAACACTCTGACTATGACGTCATCTTTGACAGAGGATGTTAGTCAAACCTACCCTGGGGCCAGCCGGCGAGGACTGCGTCAACAAGGGGGACCGTAGCGGCGGGATGGAGCGGCGACGCTGCTCAGGTCGACAACACAGGATGGCTGTGTTTACTACGGTGCCTTGTTAGAGACTGCAGTTTCGCTTGATCTGCGCTCACGGTTGGAAGGGTCCTGACCAGACCTTGAACACTTCTTCTTGCTTTCCCTTCTAAATGTTTTGTAAATAACGATGTTTTCCAAAACGAGTGTTGCTGCACTACATTTAGGATACGACGCAAGTTATGTGTGAATTGTCTTGTCACTGGTCTCCATGCAAATCGGGTTATTTGTTACAGATGTGAAAATGATCTGGTTTGTTGTGTTGAGACACATTGTGTGTTCATGTACTGTGTACTCACAACTAAGGGGGTTAAACTAACCTATAAAGCTATGCTTAGTGACATATGAGTAAAGAATGATTCTTTTCTCAGCCTGTAATGACAATGAACAGTGTGTTCACATATTAACAGGTTTACCTGTTTAACTGGCCGTATTAAGGGTAAAGTAGGAGGGGTGTTTTTTCCCCCCGGTTCCCTGGGGACTTCTTCACCCTCCTCTCAGACATGTTGTTACACTATATTGTGTCACTGTGTGGTAGGGATACGATGTAACCCTTAGCTTAGTTGTTGGGGTTGTGCTAACCGCTTGAGAAACTATATTTTCCTAAAGAAAAGATTGTTTGGTAACTTTTTCGTGTGTGCTTAGCAAGGCCTGTGGCCGATACTAATCGAGAATTATGTATTCTCTCATTATGAAAAACGGCGTTCCTCTGTAGAGTGTTTTTGCCATTTTTTGTAGGTGATAAAGGGTTGTGTGTGTCGTGCGACCTACAACTGGGTTGGGTTTGCCACAGAAGCACATGTGTAAGTCTGGTATCGGGGCTCTTGAGAGGGCCCTCTCTATTCTGTGTTTTTTCCTTAGTAAAAATCAGATGGCAGGTTAGCACATGTGCTGTGTGAAGCTGTTAGACGCTTCATGAAGCTGACTATGACTGCGTCATACTCTTTTTTGTCATTACATCGTATCATGGGTGTGGGGTCGTAAAGGGGTGAACTGGTAATCCTTTTCTCTTCTTTGATGGGCAGGGGTTAAAACCTCCTGTCCTTCAAGGTTCCTGTCATGTTGCTGTTCGGCACGTTACAGGGTAAGAGGGGGGGGGGGGGGGGGGGGAGGGAGTTTCCTGGTCCAACGCCCAGGAATATTGGGCGTGTGCACCGCAGAAATTCCCCCGCCATAGAGTACGTCACTGTGCGCGTCTCTGTTGGTAGGACTTCCGTGTGCTGTTCGGGTCCATATGATGGATCTGTTTCGGGGGGTGGTCAGGGCTCCTCCTCACAAAGCTCCTATTCGGGCCTTCTGTGAGTTAGGACTCTCCTTCCATGTGAGGGAGCCTCCTCAGAGTACAGAGCCTCCTCCTCAGATTGTCAAGGTGAGTGGAACCTCAAGAAGGAGTCCTACTCTATTGTGTGTGTATTCGATTCAATTCAATTATTGAGTGTGTATGGGTTCAGTGCCTCCTCCCCGGAGAGCCCTAAAACCAAACTTTTACATGGCTCAAGGTGCAATATATTCTTTTCAATCTGTACAGCTCGCATGGGAAGTCTCTCTGGGGATTTCCGTCTCCTCTCTATGGGAGGGTGGTGGAATGTAAAAATGTAAAAAAATGTACCCCCGGCTGTGTAGACTGGGATACATGCTGTTGGTGCTTCCTTCTTTTCTATTAAAAAGAGTTGGAGTTAGGAAGCATCACACCCCTCTTGTCGTTCCCCTGGGCGCCTTGGGGATTCAATGACAGGTCTAAATAGCCGGTTCATTGATGTGGTTGTGTCCCGACGCACGCATAGTGCTAGCTCGGGGTGTTCTGTTGAAGATCAGGCGAATGACTGGCACGCCTTGGTTGCTTGAGGTTAAAACAGCGTTTTTATAAAGCAACTGGGATGGAGGTTTTTCCTCTTCCGACGACCTGTGTTGGTTGTCGACGGATTCTCGTTCATATCTGGGGGATGATGACGGAATGGATCTGAACATATGTAGAGGGGTGTCACGCCCTGGGGGTGGGCCACCGGGCGCGGTTCGCACTGAACGTCTGGGTGGCGCCTTCTTTTCATGTTTAAGATCAACACGCATATCTGCCCCTTCTCCTGGAGTAGGCATGTCGGCGTGGTTAGGGCACGGGACTGGTTCTGGTCACGCTGGTCCGGATCAGTTAAACCCGTTGTCCGCCGGGGATGCAGATCTGCTGTTCTGGTACCCTGAGGGACTTGGGCTTTTTTCAGGGGGAAAAATGCCAGGTCGGTCCTGGTGTCACAGGGTTAAGCGCTATGGAGACCCTGGTTGGGTACATTTTGTACTCTGCACTGTCGTAATGGCTTACGGCCATGCCAACCTGTACACGCTCGATCTCATCAGATCTCGGCCGCTACGCAGGTTGGTCCTGGTTAGTACTTGGTTGGGAGACCGCCTGGGAATACCAAGTACGGTGTGCTTGGGGCTGGTTCTCCATTCTTTTCGCTCCTCTCTCACGTATGGCGAAGAGGGGCCTGTTGGGGTGGTCTTTGACCTCCTCTGGTGACCCTGTGCTTCCCGTATCGCCGGGCCCGGTCCGAAGTAATGTTTCGTCGACCCGTAGGCCTGGGATAACCCTTTTTTTGAAAACTGAAACACTTGTACTGCGGTGTAGCCAGTGTATACCCGCAGGTGTGTTTTGGAGTTTTTTCTTGAGGGGTTATAGGAACAACCACCGCATTGGGTAACGCCAAGGTGGTTGATTCCCTGGTGTGTTGGAGCAGTGTCAACTCCCGGGTTACCCGGTTGAGGGTGCCCCTGCACGTTCATGACATCTGCCAAGCATGTCAGCCTTCTCTGCCTCAAACCCTCTGGGTGGGTTTTTTTTAAATGGAGGCTTGGTCATGCAACAACGCCAGCATACGCCCCTTCCGCCGGGGGGGCTGTTCTCAGCTGACTCCTTTGGCGCCTGTCTCGTCCGCAGTGCTCCAGGCTCGGGTTACAGCCTGTTGCCTGGTTTTCCCCGGTGCGCTGCCTGCTTCCGTTGGTTAACCTTTTTTGTGTGCTTACGGCCATGCTGACTGCCTGTTCTGCAGGGTCAGTGTGCCAGGCGGTGTGCTATTGGGGGGAAAGGGCCCGCTCTTGGAGAAGAGGGGCCTTATCCGAATACGCTGGCGATGTGGGGGGCGGTGTCACTAAGTGACCGCCTGGTGGGGTCTTGATGCCTGGCGTCATTGACCTCTCCGGGCCCCTGTTTTCCAGGGGATCCAGTCCCTTCAGTGGGTCTGGGTCTTCCTTCGCGCTCCGCTGCTACGGCCTTGCCACGGGGTTGTGTTTGCCCTTGACCCCGTGATTCTGGGGGTAGTAACGAGGTTGTTCCCTCCGTTCGTTCCCGGGTGGCATGCGGGTTGTGCGTGTGTGTAGTCGTGGGGTCAGGCCACGGTCTGCTCACCCTGTGCGTTGAGTTGCTTGAGTGCCTCTTCGCACGGTCGGGTCCGTCGCCCTCCCGGGAACCTCCAATAGGGGGGGTGCCCTCCATTAGGGGGGGTCGGGGGGGCTCGGTCCTCCCTGATCTGATGGTTGTGGGGGGCCTTCAGCGGGGTGTATTTGTCGGCCGATGGCTCTCGCTCGGCCTCCCTTGTGCATGAGTGACGCCGAGCGAGAGCCATACGATACAGAACGTTAGGTTATGACTATAACCAAGTTCTGTTAGTAGTGGTGATGCTCGGCGTCCGACGCCCCTGCAGCCCTTGATCTCGCCTTGTGGTGAAAGCTTGGGAAGGAGGCGAGGGGGTGGCCCCACCCCTGCTTATGTGGGAAGCTGATTGGGGTGTGGTCAGACAAATATTGGGATATAAAGGTACATTGTGGTCTTTTATTCAGTGCACGTGCGAGGACAGTGCATGAGTGACGCCAAGCGTCACCACTACTAACAGAACTTGGTTATAATCATAACCTAACGTTTCTGCTGGTGACGTAAAACACATCACTTCCTTTGTGCAGGAGGATTTTCCCAGGAATGTCCTACCAGACACCACTGTTTAGAACAGCTGAGAACAGAGAAACATTCATGAACTGGGTATGAGTATAATCACTATTGTGTTATTATCAGTTGATAGAGATATACAAATATACAACATTTATTTATATGACAATATTAGAGATTATTACTGTAATACCACTAGTCTTCATTGCTTCTACTTCAACCATAGAAATAATAAAATCATACCATAACCTCATAGAAGCCATTTTGTGTGACTAGTATTGAAACGTTGTGACGTTGTGTTTTGGATGATGGCCCATTTCAGTTGTACAGTCCATCCATATCGCTTGTAGTGTGAATGTGATTACATCTCTCAGCTCTCAAAGTGCTGTCCACATTGTAACACGGTATATTTTCCATGAGTGGGTTTGAAGACATTCTTCATCTGAAAACATCAGACGGACTCACACGCTTCATCGTCTGAAGGATTCAATTTTCTCTTTCGCCTAGTTTCTGCTCTCGCTTTTCATCTCCAGCGGGGAGGATCAATGCGACTACATCAACGAACATCTCTCATTCATACGGGCCAGTAAAACTGTTCAGTTGAAAGAAAACGCCGTCCCCCCACCCAATCTCTCATTTCCGCCAAAGGGCATGCACGTACATACACAGAGCTCTAATAGATGACCAATGCTCTCTGTAATTGACTCAGCTTGACTTGCTATTGCTTGACTCCAGCCATTAAGCACATGCATGACGGAGCATGAGAGCTGCTACACTGCGGTGAGGTGAGGTACACACACACGCCTGTGGTTCATGAGCTCCTGTTGTGTCGGAGATTGCGGCCACAGCCCCCGCCTTGAGAAATCCAATCCGACCGCTTTGCTCTTCGTCACCCGAGGCAGAGGGCCCGGTAATTCAATCAATACCATCAATTTCAATGTTTACCCTTCTCTGTTCGGTGCCGGTTTCAATCTGATATGTCCAAAATTAGGCCAATAAATCCATCCGCTCATAGTTGAGTTAACATTTTGGGGGGGAAGGGGGTCACATGCTGTTTTTTCCTGATGCAAGATGTCGTCCATAAAGGTGGGGGGTGTAGTGAATCCTAGATGAACCATTTCAGGTGCAGGGATGTGAACAGGTATGGGCTATTGTTGCCCCGGCAACAGCCCGTTTACTCTGATTGGCTGAGTTGCCCCTCTGAAGAGCCTTTTTTTCTTAAATCTTTTTACATAAAAAATTTACAACCAGCTCCGCAGGGAGGGGCAAGAAGGCGCAGCGACACTGCCACTCCCCCCCTAGTGCCCCATGGTTGAAAAACGGCACGCTAGAGTGCCATTTTGAGTGGTGAAAACGAGAGGACGTGCCCCATTGGTGCCCTTCCAATGGTCTAAACTTGACCATGTGGCCCCACAGTTTTGAGTGGCAAAAATATTTTATACTTATATATAATTTTATTTATATATATAAGGGGGGTGCCCTTTTTCCAGGTTAGAGCAATAGCCGCTCCAAATGTCAGTGCATTTCCCTGTTCAGGTGTACCCTCTCACATGTGCGATTAGAATTTTGAGAAAATGTACATTCTAACGATGATGTCACAACAGCCGCTGGCGAATCAGCCATACATTTTTTTTTAAACACCATAACATTATATCATAGAATAATGTGAGAGAAAAATAACTCGTTATCGACAACGTCTTCACAGGAAGCCGCATGCAAAATAAACCCGGTAGATCTAAACCTCCAATGGAGTAGGTTTTCATGCTATTAACACGCTGACCTCTGCAGAGAGCGCACATCTTGCCCGGGGACATAGAGTAACAACAGAGTCATTTGACAGTAATGGGACATTTAATCTCAGCCAAACACATGAACGACATCTCCCTGTCAGTGGTCCCATTCCAAACAGCGGGTGACCAATCAGGAGTTCAATTAGTTGGAAATGAACCAAATCTGTCTACAAGGGGGGTGTGTGTGTTTGTGTGTGTGTGTGTGTGTGTGTGTGTGTGTGTGTGTGTGTGTGTGTGTGTGTGTGTGTGTGTGTGTGTGTGTGTGTGTGTGTGTGTGTGTGTGTGTGTGTGTGTGTGTGTGTGTGTGTGTGTGTGTGTGTGTGTGTGTGTGTGTGTGTGTGTGTGTGTGTGTGTGTGTGGGTGTGTGTGGTGTGTGTGTGTGTGTGTGTGTGTGTGTGTGTGTGGGTGCGTGGGTGCGTGCGTGCGTGCGTGCGTGCGTGTGTGTGTGTGTGTGTGTGTGTGTGTGTGTGTGTGTGTGTGTGTGTGTGTTAGCGCTCCAGACTAACTTTTTTCACCACCGTCCCAGAACCGTCCCGGAATACAGTTTTAATCGTCCCAAAGTGAATGTAAACCGTCCCAATTTTTTTTAAATATATATAATCTATCAACGTCGATTTGATCATATGGGGACATATTTTGTGCTGATAATGGCACAGAGGGTGAGACCAACTGTGTACCTTTTGATTATTGTAAGCACAAAGATAATAAGCAGCTATAACTAGAACGTGTCGATAACATACAGTTCCAATAGACTAACATTACACTTCTGTGATTTAAATGTGTCCTTACCATTTCTTTTTATAAATATATATCAAAATAAGTCAAAATTATCGCTATCTGCAAACAGCGCCACTGTCTGTGTACGTATACTCTGCTTTGGTCAAATCACATTCAGCATGCCATCTTCACAGTGTTGTTCTGAAGCATGATAGTTAATTAGCCAATGTTCAGCTGCAAAAACGAATAATGTAAATGATGTTATAAGACATTGATATCAGGAGCTATCTGTAGCTACTGCTAGCCGGCTAGATGACGTTAGACAATGCATCATGTATTAAATAAAGTGAACTATTTAGTTTACTGGGTCATTTCGTTAAAACAGTGAGCTAACGTGAGCTAACGTTAGTTACCTAGCTAACGGAGGTCTTATGCTGGCCGATCAATCGGCACGGGACATCCCTATCATTCTTAAACTGAAATGTGCATTTGTTGATATCAGGAGCTATCAGTAGCTAGCCAGTTAGACAACGCCTCATGTATTAAACAAAAAATAGTTGACTGTGTAGTTTTGTTTAAACAGTAACGTTAGCTCGGTAGCTAATGTTAGCTCACAAGCAATAGCTAGTTAGCCAACGCTAGCCAGCACTTGCGAAAACGAATACCAAACTGATTATATCAGACGTTGATATCAGTAGCTAGATAACATTAGACAACACCTCATGTATTAAACAAAAGTGAATAGATGACTGGGCCATTTTGTTTAATGCTTGTTATGTTGAAAGAGGAGCTCTGAGGTGCTCATGCAGGCGACTCTTGCCGTGGTTTGTTGACATGCCACGGGTCTGGGAGGGGGAGGAGGAGGAGGAGGAGGAGGAGGAGGAGGAGGAGGAGGAGGAGGAGGAAGCCGTGCAGCAGCAGCAGCAGCAGCAGAGTGTGGCTGTGAGAGAAGAGCGAGTAAACCTAGTGTGGTTTGCTGATGAGAATGGTGGGCAGGAGCTGCAGCTGGATTAGCTTATCGCTGCGTTGGGAGGCGGAGATAGTCATTGGATTTGGCAAATCACGCTACGTTTAGACTTCAGTGAACTCTGTCAACTTAGTCAGCACGAGACATGCACCATTTGACAGCAATATATGCGCGCTCTGACAGTCGGCTAATTGACATTTCCTGTGAAAAAAATTGTGTGTGTGTGTGTGTGTGTGTGTGTGTGTGTGTGTGTGTGTGTGTGTGTGTGTGTGTGTGTGTGTGCGTGCGTGCGTGCGTGCGTGTGTGTGTGGGTGCGTGCGTGCGTGCGTGCGTGCGTGCGTGCGTGCGTGCGTGCGTGCGTGCGTGCGTGCGTGCGTGCGTGCGTGCGTGTGTGTGTGTGTGTGTGTGTGTGTGTGTGTGTGTGTGTGTGTGTGTGTGTGTGTGTGTGTGTGTGTGTGTGTTAGCGCTCCAGACTAACTTTTTTCACCACCGTCCCAGAACCGTCCCGGAATACAGTTTTAATCGTCCCAAAGTGAATGTAAACCGTCCCAATTTTTTTTAAATATATATAATCTATCAACGTCGATTTGATCATATGGGGACATATTTTGTGCTGATAATGGCACAGAGGGTGAGACCAACTGTGTACCTTTTGATTATTGTAAGCACAAAGATAATAAGCAGCTATAACTAGAACGTGTCGATAACATACAGTTCCAATAGACTAACATTACACTTCTGTGATTTAAATGTGTCCTTACCATTTCTTTTTATAAATATATATCAAAATAAGTCAAAATTATCGCTATCTGCAAACAGCGCCACTGTCTGTGTACGTATACTCTGCTTTGGTCAAATCACATTCAGCATGCCATCTTCACAGTGTTGTTCTGAAGCATGATAGCTAATTAGCCAATGTTCAGCTGCAAAAACGAATAATGTAAATTATGTTATAAGACATTGATATCAGGAGCTATCTGTAGCTACTGCTAGCCGGCTAGATGACGTTAGACAATGCATCATGTATTAAATAAAGTGAACTATTTAGTTTACTGGGTCATTTCGTTAAAACAGTGAGCTAACGTGAGCTAACGTTAGCTACCTAGCTAACGGAGGTCTTATGCTGGCCGATCAATCGGCACGGGACATCCCTATCATTCTTAAACTGAAATGTGCATTTGTTGATATCAGGAGCTATCAGTAGCTATCCATTTAGACAACGCCTCATGTATTAAACAAAAAATAGTTGACTGTGTAGTTTTGTTTAAACAGTAACGTTAGCTCGGTAGCTAATGTTAGCTCACAAGCAATAGCTAGTTAGCCAACGCTAGCCAGCACTTGCGAAAACGAATACCAAACTGATTATATCAGACGTTGATATCAGTAGCTAGATAACATTAGACAACACCTCATGTATTAAACAAAAGTGAATAGATGACTGGGCCATTTTGTTTAATGCTTGTTATGTTGAAAGAGGAGCTCTGAGGTGCTCATGCAGGCGACTCTTGCCGTGGTTTGTTGACATGCCACGGGTCTGGGAGGGGGAGGAGGAGGAGGAGGAGGAGGAGGAGGAGGAGGAGGAGGAGGAGGAGGAGGAGGAGGAGGAGGAGGAGGAGGAGGAGGAGGAGGAGGAGGAGGAGGAAGCCGTGCAGCAGCAGCAGCAGCAGCAGAGTGTGGCTGTGAGAGAAGAGCGAGTAAACCTAGTGTGGTTTGCTGATGAGAATGGTGGGCAGGAGCTGCAGCTGGATTAGCGTATCGCTGCGTTGGGAGGCGGAGATAGTCATTGGATTTGGCAAATCACGCTACGTTTAGACTTCAGTGAACTCTGTCAACTTAGTCAGCACGAGACATGCACCATTTGACAGCAATATATGCGCGCACTGACAGTCGGCTAATTGACATTTCCTGTGAACAAAAAAAATTCTCTTCGTCCTGTTTGTGTCCCGGCAAAGATTTCTGTTTGTCCCAAATCAATATTTGATGGTCCAGGGGACGACGGGACATCGTTAGTCTCGAGCCCTGGTGTGTGTGTGTGTGTGTGTGTGTATATACAGTAGGGGTGTAACGGTACACAGAAGTCACGGTTCGGTACGTACCTCGGTATTGAGGTCACGGTTCGGTACGATTTCGGTACAACAGGAAAAAAATATTTATAATTATTATTATATATTTATAATTATTATTATAATTATTATTAAATATAATAATATTCTATAGGCTTACCGTAGTAGTCAGTGATACTGGTGTAATTCTGTGTTCAGGCATCCACGAATAAATTAATTGCCTACTGCACCAACAACTTAGTTTCACTTTCACTTATAAAGAGAATTTAACTTCACGTGAAGCCGAGACTGAAGAAGACTAGAGAACAGATGACATGTTACACAACAATGGCAGAGGATTATCAAGAGAGGAGCTCAGATGATCTGATGGTATGTTGTGCTTTTATTTTATCTCCGATCAGCTGTGAGACTCCGCGGTCCGCCGGAAAAGGTTGACGTGTGTGTTTGCGCACGCGCGCGTGTCTTTTGGTTAACATTATTGGGCGAACAAGAAAACTAAAGAAAACTGCAAAATTGTAATGACCCTGCTGTGTTAAACATTTTATTAATTCATCATGGTTTTGTTTTAGGGACAAATAGGCTGTAGTAAACAGGAGAGGAGGAGACTGCAATTCGAAACTGGCCCCTGTAAATGTCCTAACCCAACCCCCTCCAATGTACAGTCAATTACCTAGTATGGTTTTGTCAATATTCCAATGTACAGTTTTGCTTGTACAGTTGTACAGTGTGTGTCTCCCCCCCCCCCCCTGATTCAGTTTTTTAAATAGACAATAATAAAAAGAGTAAGATAGAATAGACAGAGTAGAAGCACTGTGTAGTAGGGGAGAACAGGGGACGTTGTCACACGGGTAGGTTGTCACATTCATTATATTTCACCACCAGATGATCCCGTCTCCCATACTTTGGTATTTACATGTCCAGAATTGTGGTCAGAGTTCACCTACATTGTCATATTTGGAGTGAAACAGCTGAATTTGAGGTGAGAGGACTTTTTGTGTTTTTCATGTCCATTTGTAAATATTCCGCTCCTCAGTATTTTTCTTCTAGGCTTTTACACAATTGGTTTATAATGAAACAATTATTACCCTTAAAAAGTGTGAAGGGATAGCTATAGTTTAGATTGTTGTTAGCTAGCTAACTAGTTGTTAGATGGCTGTTAGCCTTGATGCTATCAAGACATTCCAGTTGGGGTTGGTCGTCACATTTTATCTGGGGTTGGTTGTCACATGTTACAACTATGAATTGAAAATGGGGGACCCTGATGTAAACAAGACAAATGTCTTTCTCTGGTCTGCATCCCCTTAACAATTGTGTGTATTGAGCCGTACTGTATTGTACCCATTCTGCAATCTGTTAAATAAAGTTTTCATTCATTCATTCATTCATTCATTCATTCATTCATTCATTCATTCATTCATTCATTCATTCATTCATTCATTCATTCATTCATTCATTCATTCATTCATTCATTCATTCATTCATTCATTCATTCATGTTGTGTAGGCTTTTATTGTTAGGCCGATTTATTGTGTTCTTATTTTATTATATAGGATGGCCTAAAGTTGTGTTTCCTGTTGATGTTCATGTTAACACTTTAATCGCAGATGACGTGTTTAGACGTCATTCCTAGCCATGCTCATTCTGCCGAAGACGCCGTAACTCGTCTTTGATATCAATATTTCAAAAATCTGTGATCGAAATCATATTTCTCCTCCGGGGACCAGAGATATACTGCAAAGCTCCACTCAACTCTCTAGCGGTTCAAGAGCGCCATCTGGTGGCCAATCGGCAGATCGCCAACAGGAAGCGACTCGTCAGACCGGAAGTGCTCATCCATATGTCGTCCGGGCACTCGCTATCGTTAGAGAGACTCCGTCTTGACACAGTGAACATCGATCGGTGCAAATAACTCGAAAAAACAACATGATTTGGACGTATATACTATTATACAACCTGGAAATGGATCGGGCATTTCTCCATCCCATAATAGAAAAAATTCTGTTCCACGCTCATCTGCCAGCGGCGCGAGGAAGCCACGGTGAGTTGCAGCGTTATATTCTAACGTGTTCCATATAAACTGCTATGATGATCATATGACCCACACTGGATGAATCATCTAACGTTGCCCACGGAATTATAAACGCCCCCTCGCCCATCCGGTCAATATCAGATGATACGTAGTAACTTCTAGAAGTACCTCCAGTTGAAATTTTTCATCTGGCAACGATCGCTACCAAACTGTATTTGATCATCAATATAATGCATTTGGAGCTATACATCAAGTTCTGGAGAAAGCTGCAGAAAACGATAAAAACATACTTATACTTTAGACCATATTTTAGTATGAATATGTGAATGAAAAAGTATATCGTTGCTACAGCCTGAACAATGGATATAGGACATTGAATGGGCCATAATAATGGCAATTTAGCAATATAATTTAAAAAGTTATAGCCCTGCAAAGAAGGGGAACTTCTCCATAGACAAATAGAGCTGGCTAGGGATGGTAAATTATTAATTTGAACCATGGCGATCAAAGTGTTAAGATGCATTAAGTTATGTATTTGTCAACTTGTCAATGCAATTAAACTTTCAAATTTAGTTCTGCCTTCTTGTCTTCATTTTAAGATGTTCCCATTAAAACACATGGTGACAACCAACCCCATAGTGTGTGACAACCATCCCCATGATGGGGTTGGTTGTCACAATGTGTCAGTGTCTTTGATAGGTGATTAACTCTTTGTTACAATACGTTGGAAAATGAGAGGGATACACATTTCAAGCCAACATCTTAAGCTTCAATTTAATGTAGGAATGACTATTGAAAGATGTTTTGATAAAGAGCAATTCACACTAGAGTAAAAAGTGTGACAACGTCCCCCGTTCTCCCCTAGCATCAGCAGGTCAGGATAAGAAACACATGATTGAAGCCAAGCCAGTGTGCGAACCATAGCATGGTCTTCGGGGTGAGCCGGGGGCTCATTATTTCTTTTTCGTGCGGGGGGGGCCTCGCAGGGGGGAGTCGGAGTGTCGGAGGATACTGTGATCGCAGACATACTGTAGCCTGTAGTAGGCCTTGTGTATGTATGTATGTGACAAATAAACCTCCTGAATCTTGTCATATATTCAATCAGTTTCAGTAACTACAGTCTACAGAACACATATTGTAATGGACTCACACTTGTTGTTGTTGTTGTTGTTGTGGTCCGGCCAACCCAAGCTTCCATCCTTAGGGAACAGCCATGGGCAACGGATCTTCCACTCTCTCCATTGCTGGCTGCTCCAGCTGGCAGCAGCACCAGCCCCTCCTCCTCCTCCAACCCTGCCCGGGCTGCCCCTCCCTGTCGCTGGCGAGAGAGTCTGAGAGGACTCGGAGGAGGTGGTGGTGGTGGGGTGGTTATCTTCAGCATCTTCATCTTCTTCTTCTGTCGAGCTGTTACCCAAATTACCCCCATCTCCAGCTTCTTCTCTCGGCCTATCCTGTGTTCTGATACGACCGCAGGCGCCGGCACGGTCACCGGGCATTGTCAGAGACATAGTCCCCACCGCAGCAGCGTCAGCAGCAGGTGTAACGGCGTCGCCTGTAGATGATCCCGCGTCCTGCTGCTCTGTCAAGTCGATTGGCTGCTTCACTTTCTTCGTGAAACCAAAATTGGTTAAAAGGCTTACTTGTTGCATTTTTCGTTTCGACATTATCCATTCCTGAGTGACCTTATTTACCTGGACACTATCACTGTCAAGTCACAGGTTACAACGTGGGTCAAGTTTGATTTGTGCCGTGCGTGCCTGCAGGCTGCAGCGCCGCCGCACTCCGAATGGTAATTGCAAGAATAGCATGCATGTTGCCATATTACGGTGTGCGTGAATTAGTGCACAAATCATTAATCATACATCAAAATAGCCTAAGTTTATTATTATACACGATGATGATACAGAAAATTACAGAAAAATTAGAAATGCATGGCAAAAGTAGCATTTATTTTCAGTAATTTAGAGACCCCCCAAAAATTCACAAATCATGTTTTCAGGGGAGCTGATGTCTGACCTAGGGGAGCTCATGGCTCACCCAGCTTACCCATGGTTTGCACCCTGAGCCAAGCTATCCACTAGCAGGCTAGTGAAATAGACCCATTTCACTGCAGGCACCAATCTAACGTTAACAGTGTTTGCTGAACAATGATACAGTGATTTTATATTATTTTATGTTCCATTTGATACAACACAGCATCAGAACCAATTGGTAACATTAGAACCTAGCATGCTATGTAGCTTGGCTTTACTAACTACAGTTAAATGGGTCTATCGTGGCTAGCTCTAATAACATTACAATCGCAGAGGGTTTATGACCGTAGTATGCATGCGTTAAAAGCACCCTGATGGGTGCGCGGTCTTGCTGGGGCATGCTTGGTTGTTCTCGGACTGCAAGGCATTCTGGGTATGTTCCTCACAGTAGGGCATTAGTCCTGACCATTGCAATAGCGACTCCTACTGATCGGTCAAGGCTCCTGTTCAGCAGTGAGGGGATCCATGAACATCCACATGCGTTACGCTCTACCAGTCAAACTCCTAGCTGGTCAGGTGAAAAGAGTGTGGTCGTCTACACCCTCCCGTCCCAGACCGATGGTAGGGTAGTCTACACCCTCCCCTGGCCAACTGTAGGGTAGTCTACACCCTCCCCTGGCCGACTGTAGGGTAGTCTACACCCTCCCCTGACCGACCATAGGGCAGCGCAACGACCAGGGGGGAATTGGCATAACAGGATAAAATGGGGGGAAAGGGCAAAAGGTACAATATTCATTCCTATTTTCATGAACCTTTAGGTGTTGAGGAGTATATACTTTATATACTAGTACACACATGTGATCTAAAATGAGCATAACGATTGGTTATGTAATAGATCATTTATAAACTATGTCCTTGGTTCTTGGCTCATGAGGGATATTGTATTGTGTCAAATAACATAATCTTGTAGCACACTCTTCCTGTGTGTGTGTGTGTGTGTGTGTGTGTGTGTGTGTGTGTGTGTGTGTGTGTGTGTGTGTGTGTGTGTGTGTGTGTGTGTGTGTGTGTGTGTGTGTGTGTGTGTGTGTGTGTGTGTGTGTGTGTGTGTGTGTGTGTCTGTCTGCGTGCGTGTGTGTCTGTGTGCGTGTGTGTCTGTGTGTGTGTGCGTGCGTGCGCTCATGGTTGCTATTGTGTCACTGTGTAAGAGTGTTTGAAGCATTCGAGTACAGATTATTTGGTTTATTTTATGTTTTTTGAACAGCCAATGTAATTGCTTTTGTCTAATCAAAACCTATCCGCTTCAAGTGTGCAAGTACACAAGCAAGTACAACACCTGCAAAAGTACACAAGCAAGTACAACACCTGCAAAAGTACACAAGCAAGTACAACACCTGCAAAAGTACACAAGCAAGTACAACACCTGCAAAAGTACACAAGCAAGTACAACACCTGCAAAAGTACACAAGCAAGTACAAAACCTTCGAGTACACAAGCAAGTACAACACCTGCGAGTACACAAGCAAGTACAACACCGACAAGTACACAAGCAAGTACACAAGCAATAATAATAATAATAATAATAATAATAATAATAATAATAATAATAATAATAATAATAATAATAATAATAATAATAATAATGAATTGCATTTATATAGCGCTTTTCTAGACACTCACTTTACAATGTAGGGTGGAAATGGCCTCCTTCACCACCACTGGTAGCACCCAACCTTGGGCTACGCAGGCTCAATGGCTGCCATACACTGGCACCAGGCACACATCACACTACACAATGGCGGAACAGCTCAGGAGACAGGGATTGATATCAGTCAATTAAGGGGGAAGGCCTTGATGTCAGAGACCTGATTGGGAATTTGGCCAGGAACGTCCGGGAACCCCCTACTCTTTACGATAGGCGTCCTGGGTGACCAAATTCAGTCAGGACCTCGGTTTAGCGACTCATCTGAAGGACGGCACTCGCAGGTGTATGGCATCCCTATCACTGTAACAGGGGCCTTGTTACTGACTAGTCCAGAGGACAGGGTCATGGCCGTAGCCAGCTATGAGGTCACCGAGGTCTGGACCTCGGTAACTATTTGTAACTATAAAAAAAAAGTTTTTTTTTAAAGTTTGGTCAACAACCGGCCCACTACTAGGCTGGGACAGCGGCCCATTGGTACTGACTGACACTGGGCTGGCCCAATCACATCTCTTACTAAGCACCCCCACCAGTCATGCTGGTACATGACTGAGAGGGGGGCTGGTACATGACTGAGATGGGGCTGTGGTACATGACTGAGATGGGGCTGTGGTACATGACTGAGAGGGGGCTGTGGTACATGGCTGAGAGGGGGCTGTGGTACATGACTGAGAGGAGGCTGTGGTACATGACTGAGAGGGGGCTGGTACATGATTGAGAGGGGGCTGGTATACAGGACTGAGAGGGGGCTGGTATACATGACAGAGGAGGCTGGTACATGACTGAGAGGGGGCTGGCTGGTACATGACTGAGAGGAGGCTGTGGTACATGACTGAGAGGGGGCTGGCACATGATTGAGAGGGGGCTGGTATACAGGACTGAGAGGGGGCTGGTATACATGACTGAGAGGAGGCTGGTACAATGGTACATGACTGAGAGGGGGCTGGCTGGTACATGACTGAGAGGGGCGCTGGTACATGACTGAGATGGGGCTGTGGTACATGACTGAGATGGGGCTGTGGTACATGACTGAGACGGGGCTGTGGTACATGACTGAGAGGGGGCTGGTATACAGGACTGAGAGGGGGCTGGTATACATGACTGAGAGGAGGCTGGTACATGACTGAGAGGGGGCTGGTACATGACTCAGATGGGGCTGTGGTACATGACTGAGAGGGGGCTGTAGTACATGACTGAGAGGGGGCTGGTAGATGACTGAGAGGGGGCTGGTATACAGGACTGATAGGGGGCTGGTATACATGACTGAGAGGAGGCTGGTACATGACTGAGAGGGGGCTGGTACATGACTAAGAGGGGGCTGGTACATGACTCAGATGGGGCTGTAGTACATGACTGAGAGGGGGCTGGTAGATGACTGAGAGGGGGCTGGTACATGACTGAGAGGGGGCTGGTACATGACTCAGATGGGGCTGTGGTACATGACTGAGAGGGGGCTATAGTACATGACTGAGAGGGGGCTGGTACATGAGTGAGAGGGGGCAGGCTGGTACATGACTGAGAGGGGGCTGCTACCATGTATTGTGCATCATTGTAGGTCAATCCATTAAAAGGTTAATTTCCACGGCAGCCATTTTAGATTTTGGTCCTGTTCAAAAATGGTCCCCGCCTTTTTTAAATACACCCCGGCAAAATTTGTTTATTAACCCTCCTAGATGACAAATCCATTGAAAAAAGAAGTGCCACAGATGACCCAACTACTAGGTCCATATCGTATTATCATTATATTATTTTTGAAATCATTAGGATAAGGGTTCCCTTGATAAAGATGCATGAAAAGGCTGTATAATATACAACACCTGTAGCTCAACTGCAAAAACAGCTTTTTTGATTTTATTAGATTTATCTGGAAATAAAAAACACATCATAAAAACAAATTAAGAGGATATCACCTAAAAGCATTCATTAAAACACTTATTTCCAAGGTGGTCCTCGATGGAAGACATAAAAACACAGCACATATAGCCTACTCAACTGCTAATTTTTGTTCAACTGCAAAAATGTATGCCTACTTATGTATTAGCCTAAGGTAACTATTAGGATATATATGGTATGGATTACTTAGGGCGCGTTCACACCTACTCTGTTTGGTCCACTTTAAGTGGACCATGGTCCCTTTAAGTGGACCATGGTCCCTTTAGATCGATAGTCCGTTTGGTTTGTACAGGTGTGAACGCAAACCGAACTATAATGAGGACCAAACAACCGAACCATGGTCCTCTTGAAAAGTTGGGACTCGGTTCGTTTCAATCGAACTATAGTACCTAATCCAGGAAGCAAAGTAGCCTACTCCTCTCTAGACTGGCGCCGCACGCGGACAGTCTCTCTCTTCCTCCCTCTCTCTCTCTCCTCTCTAGACGCAGTCTCTCTCTTCCTCTCTCTCTATAGACTCGCGCTCGCGCACCCCCCAACTTTCTCCTGCGTGAGGAGGACATTCGCGGACATTCTCTCAGATAAAGAAAAAAAAAGCTTACATACTTTTTGGGTAATTTCATAATAGCAGCGTGGACCAGCTCTGTAACAACAACGCATCTCGAGCTGCTTCTATGCAGCTGTCTAGTAGTTGACAGCTTACGCAGGAAGGAAAGGTCTCTCTCTCTCTCTCTCTCTCTCTCTCTCTCTCTCTCTCTCTCTCTCTCTCTCTCTCTCTCTCTCTCTCTCTCTCTCTCTCTCTCTCTCTCTCTCTCTCTCTCTCTCTCTCTCTCTCTCTACTCTCTAGTCGACTAGCGCCGTGCTCATAATAGTATCTCTCTCATTACGCTGCCGGCAACTGATTATGTTTGTGAGTGCTATAGTCCAATAGATGCGACAGCATGTCCTTTGTTTACAAATTAGATCCGCACCAAACAGGGTAGTGTGAACACAGACCAAAATCAAACAATGTATCATTTTCACATTTGGTCCACCAGAAAGTCCGGACTATCCACGGAAAGTCCGGACTATCCCTGGACTTTCAGATGTGAACACACCCTAACTCTTAACACTTTGACTGCCTAAAAACGCTTTACAGCGTCATTGCTGGCCATGCTAAAGTTGCCGGGGGACGCTGTACAGCGTCCTTATATCAATATTTCAAAAATCTGGAATCGGATTCATATTCCCCCTCCGCTGGCCTGAGATTCACCAGCAGGACCCACTGAGCTCTCTGGCGGTTCAGGAGCGCCATCTGGTGGCCGATCGGCGCAACTGCTTAACAGGAAGCGCAGTAGAGGTTTTGCTGGTCGGCCCTATTGCTTCCGGCCACTCGGGATAGGTTCCGGCACTCTAGCTCGTCACTCTACATAGCGATCGATTGCCAATAACTCGATAAACAACATGATTTGGACGTATATACCATTATACAAGCTGGAGATGGACCGGGTAATAATATATCCCATAATGATAAAATTTCTACTCGACGATGATCGCCCAACGGCGCGCGGAGACTGGGGTGAGTTTCAGCGTGTAACGTTACCATCTTCGATACTAACTGCTTTTATCAACATTTGACCCACATTAGATGATTGGTATAACGCTGCCCACGGAATTATAAACGCCCCCTCGCCCATCCGGTCAACATCAGATGACGTGTAGTAACTTCTAGAAGTACGTCTAGTTGGAATTTTTTATATCGCGCTGATTGCCATCAAACTGTATTTCATCATCAATATAATGCATTTGGGGCTATATATCACGTTCTGGAGAAAGTTGCAGAAAGAGATGAAAACATACTTATACATTAGACCATACTTTACTATGAATATGTGAATGAAAAAGTTTAACGTTGCTACACAATGAACAATACATATAGGACTTTGAATGGGCCCTAATAATGGCAATGTAGCAATAGAATTTAAAAAGTTATAGCCCTGCAAAGAAGGGGACTTTCTCCATAGACAAATAGCGCTGGCAATCTATGGTATATCATTAATTTAACCCAAGGCAACCAAAGTGTTAATAACTTATTACTATCTGTGGTAGCTCTAGTCTCCACCTACACAAATTGTTTTTGTGCTGTCCATTGATCATGCAACTTCACGTGGTAGGCACATTAACTGTAGGTCAAACTCCCCAAACAAACACACCATTGATTTAATTGCCATATAAATCACATACAAATATCTAATTATTACTCCTCTCTGAACATGAATATAAAACAAGAAGGTGATCTATTAACTGTGTAAACATTATGCAATATTCATCATTGATATTTGAATACTTGAAATCTGTATGAACTGAGTAGTTAGTATCAAATGAAATAAGATGGAACAGCTCCATGCATTCATTGAATAAACAACTATTTGCTCATTACCAGTATGGTATTGTTTAAATTGTACAGCTTTTTCCACATCTTTGTCAGGGAATTCCAACAATTCTGGACCTGTATGTACCAGTTAATTGTAATAATCTCTCTCTCCTTATGTCTAGTCAAGCCAGGTTGTGGAGGAGAGAGACAGGGATGAACAGGCTATAGACTACTTTGCCCATCCTGAGCCTGCTATGATGCAGGTGTTTTACATCACCACCCAAAACAAGATTCAGCCAAGAGCGAGTGAGTACACTGGTCCACTTGCACTGGTCCACTTGTCGATGGCACTTACTACCCAGCTTTGTAGTGGGTTGGGGGAATAGTACAGTAGGTACGCATATTTAAGGGGACCGCAATGATGGTGTACTGGTGGGTGGTGTCCGACCGATTATAGTGGGCCGGTCTGGGCCAAAAAAATCAATGGACCTCCCTAATTTCTAAACCCTGGCTACGGCCCTGGACAGGGTGCCCCCTGCTGGACAACACCACTTTCCGACAGCAACCTTGACCGGGGCTCGAACCGGTGATATTCCGATCATGAGTCCGGAGCTCTACTCATGCAGCCATGCTGCCGGACAACACCTGCGACATGGCCGGTTAGTCTAGGCATTGTCCAACTAACACCTCTCCCGAAGGCTAACCGGCCATGTCCACTCATTGTCCATTCATTGTGCTAAGCTAGGCTAACATGCAGCCAGATAGCTTTCTACTGAACGCACAGAGAGGAAACTGGTATATATCTTTTTGTCTCTCTCTCTGGAGAAGACGGTAAGCTAATTTCCCAAAATGTTGGTGTGTTCCTTTAAGTCTTTATGTATTGTTGTGGTGATTCACTTGACAAGCCTACATGTCAGCGTACTCACTTTTGAAATATCTCAACGTGACACATACATTTAATTATACATACATCAAATGCAGACTGTAAGCCTTCTCATATTTTTTAGAATGTATTATTCTCAAGGTCTATTTTTTATTATATTTTATATGATCATATTGAAAACAGTTCAACTCATTTCACCAGACAGCTGCTAAGTGGTGACCTGGTACTTCCAGAACCTAGGACTAATCATTTAAAATCCACAGTGCGTTATTGAGCCATATTCAATTGGAACAAGAATCAATTATAATTATAAATATATATATAGCAGTAATGGCGGCTGGGTGGCGCAGCGGACAGTGCGCTCGTCACCAACGCAAGAGACACCGGGTTCGAATCCGGCTGTCTGCGTTCCCTCAGGCTTGGGCCGGCCGTCATACTAACTCAATTGGCAGAGTTAGCGGGTGGAAGTCGATGGATGGTAATCTGGACATTGTGCACAGCGACTCCTACAGGTCGGTTGGGGGACGCCTGCACAGCAGAGCCAGGAAATGGCGGGGGTAGTGTGAGCCTCCCACATGTTACACCTCGCCAAATGAGAGTCCGCGCTGGCAGGTGAAAAGATGTGACAGGCTGTCTCCTCGTGTATCGGAGGGGACACGTGATGCAAGGCATCTATCCTCCCTACAACCGGGATGGGAGAATTGGCACCGCGAAATTGTGATGGGAGAAAAATTGAAAAGGAGGAGAAAAAGTGGATAAAAAATATATATAGCTTGTTAAATACACACACACACACACACACACACACACACACACACACACACACACACACACACACACACAAACTCTGGGGACCTTAAGCGTAAGCCAATCACCAGAGCGAGTATGATAAGGTCCAGAGTTCCAGTCCAGTAATGAAGTGATGTAGGAAGATCATCAATGATGGCTTTTTTACAGAAACAGATGCCAGTGCAAGTCACATCTCTCTGCCAGGGAGGACCACTCAACCTTATCATACAGGATACAATGATGAATGAAATTAAATCTAAGGGCAGAATGATCTACACAGAATCCAGAGGCTTTAGAGTGGAAGCAGCAGCATGTCTATAAACTACGTCTCCATAATCCAAAACAGACTTCAATAGCTTCAACGACCCTCCTTCTGCTAAGCATAGGAAAATAGGTTTTGTTTCTGTACAAGAAGTCAGCCTTTTGTCGCAGTTTACTTGCAAGGTTATCTACATGGCATTTCAATGTACACATATTTATAAAGAATATTATTCTTTAACTCTCTCAATAATAGGGCGGCTACGTGGCGTAGTGGGCAAGGCGCTCGCCACGAAATCTGGAGACGCTGGGTTTGCCTGTTCGAGCCCAGTGCTCCACATTTGCTTTCAGTTTAGCTGGTCGTCCGTACTAATACACATTGGCCGTATTAGGGGGTGGGAAACTGATGGGTGTGGATCGGGCAATGTGGACAGCGACTCCTACAGGTCGGTTGGTGCGCCTGCGCAGTAGAATCAGGAAGTGTCGGGGGCAGCGTGAGCCTCCTCGCCACTGAGAGATCGAGCTGCGCAGGTGAAAAGATGCGACTGCTGTTACCTCAAGTACCGGAGGGGACTTGTGCTATGTATGACTTAGTCCATATTGCAGCCGGCTTGTGGGAGGCAAGAAACATCGTTCGTGACAGGGGAGGGTTGAATTGGATGATACGAAATTGGGATGGGAGAAAATATAGAAAATGGGAGAAAAAGTGGATCCAAAAAAAAAACTCTCAATAATAGACCCATTCACAAGTCTGACATTATAGACTGACGCACATGGTGCAAAGACATACTGTACAGGACCTTAGGACATACAGGACCCCAGGTAAAGATATACAGGACCTCAGGTAAAGATATACAGGACCTCAGGTAAATATATACAGGACCTCAGGTAAAGATATACAGGACCTCAGGTAAAGTTATACAGGACCTGAGGTAAAGATATACAGGACCTCAGGTAAAGATATACAGGACCTGAGGTAAAGATATACAGGACCTCAGGTAAAGTTATACAGGACCTGAGGTAAAGATATACAGGACTTCAGGTAAAGTTATACAGGACCTCAGGTAAAGTTATACAGGACCTGAGGTAAAGATATACAGGACCTCAGGTAAAGATATACAGTACAGGACCTCAGGTAAAGATATACAGTACAGGACCTCAGGTAAAGGACCTCAGATAAAGACATACAGGACCTCAGGTAAAGCACAGGTAGACACAGTACACAAACATACAGTAGGCCTATTGACTATATAATTAGACACTAACTTAGTCACAACTCCACACTGCACACAATGTACAGTACAAATAACAGTTGACATGGAATGCCATTGACTGTTGAACTATCAGTATCTTCCACAGAAGACTGGTAGAAGAGTTCCATTTGAGAGTCCTATAATATGTGCTTGTACCTGTAACAACAGTAGTCCCCGAGGCAGTTTGTTCAGCGGTGGTATGCCGCTGCGTGCCAGGACACATTCCTCACCTCTACCTAATAGGCAATAAAGTGTTTGAGGTCCTGCCGCGACAGGAACCGGTCCTTCGCGTTGAACCCGTGGCCCTTGCCTCGGGGGGGAAGGGGGGTCGAGAGAGGGAGGGAAGTGGATGTGTCACCTGATCCTCCTCTCATGTGACTGATGCCTCCAGACGGTGTCATCTCGTTTTGACAGAGTGACAAGGAATCCCGGGGATCAGGGGGAACGGCGCATAGATCTGACATGTGTCGGAGGCGCACGCCACCTGCCTATCAACACGACGGATGGGAGGTGGCAGCGGCGACAGTGCCGTTCGTCAGCTTTCGACGTTGTTTACGTTTGACGCGGAACAACTCGGTTGTGTGTTTCGCTGGGGGAATGTGGTTGAAACACACTCTTCTGTGCTTTTAAAAAAAAATGTATCACTGGTTCTCAACGCTTTTAATAATAATAATATTATATTCGATTTGTAGGGGCGCTTTATATTCGTGTAACAAATCTCAAGGCGCTACAGTGTAGAAGAACAAGAACAACAACACAAAAACGAGTAAATAAATAATATTATATAAATAAATTAAATTAAACTTTCATACAGAAATTGCAGTTCAAAGTGCTTCACAGCAGTAAAAAAATACAGGCATAAGTGAGCATAAAAAAGATAAAAGAGGAGCAAGGTAAGGTAAATCACAGTTTTTCACATTAGGATCTAACATCCCAATAGGCCTCTCTGTTTACGGTTTCAGTCAGTTTAAAAATAGGCAGTAATAAAAATGATAAAATAGAATAGACAGAGTAAAAGAAAAAAAGAACATAAAATAAGTAGGGCTAAAACTAGTAAAAGAGTAAAAAAAACATAAAATAAGAAGGGCTAAAACTAGTAAAAGAGTAAAAGAACTGTGGACCTAAAACTAGATAAATATCAACAAAAGGCTCTTTTAAAAAGATGTGTTTTGAGGACCTTTTTAACACTAAGCCATGGAGAAAATGTCACTGATTCCCGCCAGAAGGGGTCAGATGACCCCACAGCTTATATGAGAAATATGAGAAAAATAAACAGTGTAAACTATATAATTACCTCTTAATATACAAATATTATGTTTACCACAGGTTTGAGTGACAAAAAAACTGTTAAAATAAAAAATAATAATAATAAATAAAAATATTATAATTATTATAAAAAAAAAAATTGGATGGAAGAGCCACACATTGACGGGCGAAGAGCCACATGCGGCTTGTGAGCCATGGGTTTGGTGCAACAAAGGCGTAAGTGCATTGAGCTTGGTGCACAAAAGGCGTAAGTGTAGGTCAAGTGCATTTACGCCTTTAGTGCAATGACAATTCATACAAGAGCTGCACTTAAGCCCTTTAGTGCAGACAAATTGCACACTTTAGGCAAAGAAGACAAAAGTACATTGCAGAACAAGTCTTACTGCATATAATTGGAGAATTTTAAATACCCACAGATGATGAAGTGAAAAACATTATTCTGATGGTGAGGAAATGGCTGTATAATGGCAACATTGAGTATTAAATGATAAATCTGAAAACGAAATATTGACCAAATGCATAATTTTCTCATGCTGATTGTTATCTATCTAGATAGCACTAGCTTCTAACTAAACAGCTATCATATTTTGTTTACCATACAAGCTAGCTGTCTAGTTAGCTTGCGCTAGCTCACTCTAATTAGCTCGCTGGCTAGATCGCTAGTTAGCTTGCTAGTAGGATAAGCAAAAGCTAGAAAAACACATATATTGACCAGATCATTGGCCCAAGTCATAACTGATAGCTAGCTAATGCGATCTAGCTTGCTAGCATGAGCTATCTTACTAACTACGTACATAGCTAGCACAAGCTAGCTTGCTAACTATTTAGCGTGAACTAGCGCAAACTAGCTTGCTAAACAGGAAGCTAACTTGCAAACTAGGTTGCAAGCTAGCAACCTAGCTATAGCTTGTATGGTAGTAATACATATGGTAGTAAGACTAGAATACAGTAATAGCTAGCTAGATATACTGTTCAGGCTAAAGGATCATGGTAATGTGGCCAAAGGAACTAGCTATTTGCTAGAATCTAGACATCACAACCAAACTAACTATATACTAGCTCTATGTATAACTAACTCTATGAAATACATAATTGTATGTACGCTATACGATATAGTATACAAATAATATCAAACATAATATATATGTCTTTACGTTTTCTGAAAATGTTAAACATTTACATATAGAGTGTCTATTTTTACATTTGAATTTCAGTATTTTTCAATCAGATAAGGCTCCATTTGAGGCACAAGTTGAGGCAGCCACACCTGCACTGCATTACACTTGTCTTGATGAATTGAAAATGGAGGACCCTGATGTAAACAAGACGAAAGTATTTTTCTGGTCTGCATCCTCTTAGCAGTTGTTTTGTATTGAGCCGTACTGTATTGTACCCATTCTGCAATCTGTTAATAAAGTTTGCAATCAATCAATCAATGCAGATGAAGAACAGGTCAGGGAAGTGGAAGGGCCAGACAGCACTGTGACTGTGCATGAGGAGGCCAGGGAGGACTTAGAGGCCAGGGAGGAGCTAGAGGCCAGGGAGGATGATGTTGAGGTGCTAGAGGCCAGGGAGGAAGCTGGAGAGGTGCTAGAGGCCAGGGAGGATGCTGTTGAGGTGCCATAGGCCATGGAGGATGCTGTTGAGGTGCTAGAGACCGTGGATGATGCTGTTGAGGTGCCATAGGCCAGGGAGGATGCTGTTGAGGTGCTAGAGGCCAGGGAGGAAGCTGGAGAGGTGCTAGAGGCCAGGGAGGTGCTAGAGGCCGTGGAGGAAGCTGGAGAGGTGCCAGAGGCCAGGGAGGATGCTGTTGAGGTGCCAGAGGCCAGGGAGGATGCTGTTGAGGTGCCAGAGGCCAGGGAGGGTGCTGTTGAGGTGCCAGAGGCCATGGAGGAAGCTGGAGAGGTGCTAGAGGCCAGGGAGGTGCTAGAGGCCGTGGAGGATGCTGTTGAGGTGCCAGAGGTCATGGAGGAAGCTGGAGAGGTGCCAGAGGCCAGGGAGGATGCTGTTGAGGTGCCAGAGGCCAGGGAGGATGATGTTGAGGTGCCAGAGGCCAGGGAGGATGCTGGTGAGGTGCCAGAGGCCATGGAGGATGCTGTAGGGGTGCTAGAAGCCAGGGAGGATGATGTTGAGGTGCCAGAGGCCAGGGAGGATGCTGTTGAAGTGCCAGAGGCCAGGGAGGATGCTGTTGAGGTGCCATAGGCCATGACGGATGCTGTTGAGGTGCTAGAGACCGTGGATGATGCTGCTGAGGTGCCATAGGCCAGGGAGGATGCTGTTGAGGTGCTAGAGGCCAGGGAGGAAGCTGGAGAGGTGCTAGAGGCCAGGGAGGTGCTAGAGGCCGTGGAGGAAGCTGGAGAGGTGCCAGAGGCCAGGGAGGATGCTGTTGAGGTGCCAGAGGCCAGGGAGGATGCTGTTGAGGTGCCAGAGGCCAGGGAGGGTGCTGTTGAGGTGCCAGAGGCCATGGAGGAAGCTGGAGAGGTGCTAGAGGCCAGGGAGGTGCTAGAGGCCGTGGAGGATGCTGTTGAGGTGCCAGAGGTCATGGAGGAAGCTGGAGAGGTGCCAGAGGCCAGGGAGGATGCTGTCGATGTGCCAGAGGCCAGGGAGGATGATGTTGAGGTGCCAGAGGCCAGGGAGGATGCTGGTGAGGTGCCAGAGGCCATGGAGGATGCTGTAGGGGTGCTAGAAGCCAGGGAGGATGATGTTGAGGTGCCAGAGGCCAGGGAGGATGATGTTGAAGTGCCAGAGGCCAGGGAGGATGCTGTTGAGGTGCCAGAGGCCAGGGAGGATGCTGTTGAGGTGCCAGAGACCAGGGAGGATGCTGTTGAGGTACCAGAGGCCAGGGAGGATGATGTTGAGGTGCTAGAGGCCAGGGAGGAAGCTGGAGAGGTGCCAGAGGCCAGGGAGGATGCTGTTGAGGTGCCAGATGCCAGGGAGGATGCTGTTGGGGTGCCAGAGGCCATGGAGGATGCTGTTGGGGTGCCAGAGGCCATGGAGGATGATGTTGGGGTGCCAGAGGCCATGGAGGATGCTAGAGGCTGTGGAGGATGCTAGAGGCCGTGGAGGATGCTAGAGGCCGTGGAGGTGCTAGAGCCGTGGAGGATGCTGTAGAGGTGCTAGAGGAGTTCAGAGAGATGCTTGAGAGCTCAGAGATAACTTATGAGGAACCCAGGGATGATGTCAGAGAGGAGCTAGAAGCCAGGGATGATGTTGAGCAGCAACGGGGGAGAAAGAGGAAAAGGGAACCAGATAATTGGCAAAATAATCAACGCAAATGCTTAAGAAATGCTGGCCTGAGCTAACTAAACAGCAAGAAGAAGTCAGTGGCAGCCAGGGCAGTAAAAGCAAAGGATTGCACGGCATGCAGATACAAGTGCAACGCAATGGTCGGGGACCCAGAGAGGCAGGACATTTTTAACCATTTCTGGGAGATGGGAGATAAAAATGTGGAGAGGGACTTTGTCATACATCACATCACAACACAAGAAAAGAAAAGGGGAAAAAGCATGACTCACGCAGGCAGAACACCTTGATATACAAACTAACAGTGCATGGAACAAAAGTTTGAATGTGTAAAGATTTTTTTATGAAGACACTCGATATCTCAGAGAAGATGATTAGATCTTCACTCTCACACACTACAGGAGATGGCATAATGTGAAAGACCTAAAGGTGGAAGTCAAACACCGAAAACAAGATTTCAGATGCTGATAAAGACAAAGTTAGGGACTTTGCAATCAAAAGTTAGGAGGCTAATAACCCTTGCCATAATTTCAGTGCGCCCCCTAACTTTTGATTGCAAGGTCTGACATTGACCCCCTTTTCAGGAGTTGACCTAGAGCCCACCAAGGGCATGCATATCAAATTTGGTCAATGTCAGACCTTGCAATACACTGTAAGGCACTGTAAGGCTACTGTCCTGCCTCACTTCCAGTGATGAAGCTAAGCTATGCTAACGGAGCGTCTATTCCCAAAGCTAAAATGCACGCACAGAGACAAAAAAGGTATGTATCTTCTTGTCTAACTCCAGGGAAGATGTTAAATAAGCTAATTTCCCAAAATGTTGGAGTTCCCCTTTAAACTGAGAATGACACAGTCAATAACATGGGATTCCTGGGGTTGCTTACACGGGGTTAACAAAATGTATATAAGTAAAGACATACATAAAGTAATGGTACAACATGTTTTAAAATATATATTAATATATACAATGTTGTTAATGATGTTCAAAAATAAACAAAATACTTATTTTGGCTTGTTACTCTGTCTCTGTTCCAGTATCACATATTTTCTGAATGTCACTTACGCCCTAAGAACAAAGAAAAAGTAATAAAATGTTGCTGCAAAAAAGGCGTAAGTGACATTTTGGCTAAAATGTATATATCATTTTTTTTTCTATATATTTGTTTATATGAATTCCTTTTAGCCTAATCTCTATAAAGTGTAGATGGCTCAAATATGTTGTTGTTAATGAAATAATTACAATCAATGAAAAGTTTGTTTTTGCTCTCCTGTAAAATTCTGAAAATGTCAATTACGCCCCTTTTGCTCCAAGCCCTCGGTATGCTCTAGGACAGTCCAGTCAATATATATGAACAACCCAAAGCAATACATCAGCAAGCTAAGACTCACACTTGGATGTCATCGAGATGTAAAACCTGGAACTTGGAAATGTGATGACTATGAAAGCAACCCGGGTAACATTTCTTAGGATAAGGGGAGGCCACATTTTCTGTTTCAGAGATGACACTACTCTAGTAGCTTGGTAGAAAATAATGCTACCATGAAACTGCTCACAGCATGGTCTATGGATTATCTTCAGTCAGTGTTGTAGTGTGTCGTAGTCGAGTCCGAGTCCTGGACTGATTTTCAGGACTCGTGACTTGACTTGGACTTGAGCACTGATGACTCAGACTTGGACTTGGACTCGAGCATTGACTGCATTCGGACTCGGAATGTGCAGATGAGGACTCGGACTTGTTAATTGATAAATACAGTAATTATTTCTTGTAATAGGCCCTAATCATTTGGCATCAGATATTGATGGCTAGTGTATTTGTTTGGCTATTGTGTCACAAAGTAAATAAACTCCCTTTGAAATGGTGACCGCTGTGTCATTTATGTTTAATGTAGACCTTCTTTTATTTGTATGTCAGCTCTTTGACTGCCAGAGTGGAGTGGACTCAACCTTGATGACTTGGACTCGGACTCGGACTAGGGTAATGAGGACTCGACTCAGACTCAATTGGGGCTCTTCTTTGGTGACTCGGACATGGACATTTGTTTAACCTTTATTTACCCAGTGTAGGTTCGCTGAGCACAGATGCTCTTTTTCAGGAACGCCCTGTTTGTTCCCTAACCCAAACCTAACCCTAACCTTAACCTTAACAAACCCTAACCCTAACCTTAACCCTAACCCTAACTCTAAGCATAACCCCCAGATTGTGAAACAGGACACAGCCATGAGCGGTCGCAAATTCCTGAGCTCCCGGAGCCCTCGTCAATACAGCAAGCAAAAGAGATTTTGCGCACATTTTCTCCTCGTTATGTTTTGGATAACGGATTCGTACCTCTACTCAACGATGAAGCACAACCAGACAGAAGAGGAGAGAAGAGCAAAAATAGAAAAGGAGGTACACAGCGACTTCTATTTCCAAAACGGCACGGAGCATAAGCACCTGGCCGTGGGGACAGCGACCGTTCACGCAACATTAACGGCCAATCCTGAAAGAAAGAACAGACCCCCGAATGGCAGAATGGACCGAAAGACCTTTTTGTCCCTTATCCTGCTACTCTCGGGTGACGTGCAGCTAAGTCCCGGACCCAGCAACGTCAGGACCCCCGTCAGGACGCAAACCCAGATGTGACGACTGGGACTGGCACTACAGGATACAACGATGGCTTCGGGTGCCTACTTTCCACCCGACGCCGGAGTAATCAACACACCCGACGCCGCCGCAGAGGAACACACGGGAGGACGAGACGGGAGTGAAGGTACCGTGGATAATCAACTCGACGGTAGCGCAGGTAGCCGGCAAGCTAACACAGCAAACTACCGGAGCCTGAGGACCCTACCCTTCCCCCACCGAAAGCCACCCGGTCAGCGAGACATCACCAGTGCCACAGCAGGGAGCCGGCGGGATGGAATCAACACAGCCCCTGGCCCCTGCCCCCTCCCCACGGAATTCCACCACCAGACGGAATCAACACAGACTCCAGCAGATGAACCAGGACATCACAAAGAATCACACCCACCCCCCCCCCCCCCCTCCCACACACGGACCAAATAATAACAACACAGCCCCACCCCCCTCCCGTCGCGGGACACCCACCTTGATCAAAGGATCCCCCACCCCCCCTCCGGACATCACAGAGCCCCCCCCCCCCCTTCCCACAGAAGAAGAACCCTACCTTTATCTCAAGGATATTGACAACACAGCAAATAAAAACGGTCTTCATATTTTTCATCTTATTGTAAATAGCCTCAGGCACAAACTGGCAGAAATAAGGCAACATTTCATTAGCGGTAAGGTAAACATACTATGTTTCTCTGAAACTAAACTGGACTCATCAGTAACAGACCCGGAAATTGAATTGGAGTACTATTCTTTAGTCCGCAATGACAGGAACAGGCATGGAGGAGGTGTCTGTATGTACATCCATAAAGACACCAAATTTATTAACCGTACAGACCTAGATCATGAGGCTATTGAAACTGTTTTTGTAGAAATTCTATTTGAAAGGGCTAAATCTGTTCTAGTCGGCACAATTTACAGACCGCCAGACCAAAATGGCTTTTATGATGTGTTGGATGCGTGCTTAGCTGGAGCTGAGGATGCAGAAATGATTCTTATTGGGGATTGGAACACGGATATGCAACAAAAAGATGCACCCGTCTTCAAATCCTACAATAGGTTTTGTGATCTGCACGGCCTCAGCCAGCTAATCACACAACCCACACATGTGTGTGAGTCAACTCAGACTACCATTGACCTCATCCTGACCTCTGACAAGTCCAAGATCGCCAATAAAGGGGTTATAGCATGCGGGTTAAGTGATCATTATATGATATTCTGTACCCGCAAAAAGCTAAAACAAAAGGCTGGCTGTCACAAAACAGTCACATCTAGAGACCTCAAAACCTACTCTAGCGAGGCCTTTAACCTTGAACTGGAGGGTCTGGACTGGTCAGATGAGCTCAATGGTACACTGGTTGAAGAAACATGGCTTGGCTTCAAAACCAAATTTTCAACGATACTAAACAACATGGCCCCCCTAAGAACCACCAGGGTAAAAGATCGTGCGGAGCCGTGGATGCACGCTGAAATACTGACCGCTATGAAAACCAGAGACAAAAAATGCTCTGAGTTTCGTAAAAGTCAGTCAAAGCTTACCATAAGCACGAGCAGTGAACTCCAAGCCCACGTGACTGAACTCAAACTGGAAAGAAACAGACTAAGAAATGATGTAAACTCCATGATCAAAACAGCAAAAAAGAATTTCATCAATGACAGAACAGAAGAAAACAAAAACAAACCACGTGAACTTTGGAAATTACTCAATAACCAACTAGGCTGCAGTAAAAAACTTAAAACCAGATTCTCAAACATAAACATAAAGACGGACAACACGCTCATCACAGAAAAGCTGGATGTAGCCAATTACTTAAATAGTTTCTTCACAAACATAGCCACAACACTGGTAAACAAACTACCCTCCCACTCAGGGCATTATGGGGTAGAACACATAGTAGCATACTACAAGAACCTAGGGGTCCACAAAGACGACTTCAAACTGGAAATGGTAACAACAGATGAGGTACTCAAAAAACTGAGCGCCCTCCAACCTAACAAGGCCATTGGCCATGACAACATCCCCTCCAAATTCCTCAGAGACTCAGCAGCCGCCATCACCCCAGTCATCACACACATAATAAACCTCTCCATAAAACAGGGACACGTCCCCAAGGACTTCAAAATTGCGAGAGTGACCCCTTTGCACAAAAAAGGCAGTAAATTAGACCCAGGCAACTACCGCCCTGTTTCTATCCTTACCTCCATCTCGAAAGTCATGGAAAAAATTGTATACGAACAGGTCAAAAAATACCTTGCGGAAAAAAATCGAATCTACGAATTCCAATCTGGCTTCAGAACATCCCACTCCACTGACACATGCCTTCTCTATTTAAACGACCACATCAAACAAGAGGTGGACGCGGGCAAATACTGCGGCATGGTCATGCTGGACCTACAAAAGGCCTTCGACACTGTCAATCACACCATTCTGATTGACAAGTTAAAAGCAATTGGTTTTGATAGTCTATCAGTGAGCTGGATGCAATCCTACCTGGAGGGGAGAGAGCAGATGGTGGAGGTAAACGGTACCCTATCCCCCCCCCCTCACAGTAAGCTGTGGTGTTCCACAAGGAAGCATACTAGGTCCGCTACTGTTCCTAATTTATGCAAATGACATGTCGTCAGCTTGTGACTGCAACTTGTTCCTGTTTGCGGACAACTCAGCCCTGCTGGTCTCTGACAAGAACAAGTTACAGGTTGAAAAAACCCTCAGCTCAGAACTAGGCAAAATCTGCATATGGCTCGCTGATAACAAACTATCATTACACATGGGCAAAACAGAGTCCATTCTCTTCGGTTCAAATAACAAACTCAGCAAGACCGACGGCTTCTCAGTTACAGTGGGTGACAATATTGTCACAAGGAAAGAAGATATTACCTACCTGGGTTCCATCCTAGAGGCAAATCTTTCCTGTGACAAAATGGCATCCAATGTTGTAACTGAGGGGTACAATTCCCTGACTGTATTGATAAGTATGGTATCATTAAACCACTACCGCTTGTACTTTAACTTCTGGCCATCCAGTACATGATATAGATATGATGAACACTTTCCCACCTGATTAAACGAAGTCCACACAAATGTATAAATCGAATATTTTATATAGCAAAGGGTATATACAACGTTCACTTAATGACATTTATGATTTGAAATGCACTTGTAAGGCAAATGAGTATTCGTAGGTAAATCAACATTGAATGTCCAATCTCTGGTGACGCAGGGAGCAAGTATACAACCTGGTTCTTTAGGGAACTATAGCGATGGTACTTAAATGATTATAGCTGGATACACTAAAGGGGGGGGTCCCGCTGGTTGTAAGTCAGTAGGGGGGGGGGTTAGGAGAGCCGCTGGCGGTAGCCCATCTGGCCGACGATTTCTTGGGAGAATTCAGAGTGCTGAACACGGTGCCCACAGAACCTCGGTCCGCAGATGAATACAGCTGGGCCCTCTGGTGGACGGTAGCTGCCGGTCCACAACGAAGAGACGTGAGGCGACCTCACTCGGGGTAGAGCGCCGTCTCACCTGGACTCCTCTCGGGGGGTAGTTCCAACACTCAGCAGTGTTGGCCGTTATCCATGGAATAATCAAAGCACCCAAAGCACGTAGATAATCCAAGCCGTATAGGGCTCGACGTCGTCCGGGTAAAGTAATCCAATGTACAGGTCCACTCGTCCTGGCCCGGAGCTCCTCGGATGCAAGCACCACACGTGGTCTGCCCAGCCTGGTTAAGACTCCAGATAACGTCAGGAACGATGGGGGTACTGCTCACTTTATAACTCTAACTGAACGATGCACCATACATAATAGACTATTATTAACTTAATAGAAATACGTCCCACTCGACGGTATAGTGCCAAACTATGACAATTCAACTATTAATCCACACGATGTCTCAATGCCTATTCTGAGGCCAAGTAGGCCATACTGCACCACACGTGCGTCGTGGGTGAGGCTTCACGTCTGTTACTAGTTTGGAGGGTAAAGGACTAATGGACTAAAAGAAGGTTCTACTTTACGTGCGCCATATATATATGCGCTGTGAACAAATAGTACCATTCGTATTTCGCCAGACGTATTCCTACGCGGAACCGGGCTTGTAACGACATGTTCGTCGGCACGATTGAACTTGAACCAAGGGGCTTGGCTGCTGGCGCCAGGTTCTTGTCCAATGGTAGAATGAAACTATTATGGGCTGTTAGTAGACTAAAGGGATATTCAGTGTATATGTACAAGGAATATACAGGGGATATCAAACGATATACAAATACTATTAAATATATATCCATAAATAAATATATATATTCGGTTTAATCTGATCCTTCACAACAGCCGCCCCCTAATTAGTCCCACCTAATTAGCTAAGCAGAGACAGATTAACCGCACTGTCTACCACTCAAGGTCCGCTGTAAGGGTCAGTCAACTCACAAAGTCATGGGGTCATGGTCATCATCGATAGTGTCTGGGAGTCTGGGCAGTTCTATTAGCCTCGCCACGGGTCGTGTGTAAGTTCGCCCTTGGACGAGTACTTCAGCTGCTCGGACCTTGCCATCGGCACCGGTGATCACTTTGCTTACGTGGCCAGCCGGCCACATAGCTCTGGGTAGTGACTGGTCGATAATCATGACGACTGTTCCTTCTGTCAAATTGTCTCTCTCTTTTACCCACTTCTGGCGGGTCTGTAGAGACGGTAGGTAGTGGAGTAGGAAGCTGTTCCAAAACTTGTCAGCTAGTACTTGACTGTACCTCCACATTCTTCGGCCGTTCGCTTCTTCAGGCCTGTACATTGTCTGGGGTAGCGCGGGGTCTAGCCGCCCCATCAAGAGTGTGTTGGGGGTGACTGGGTCGACATCTGCTACATCACTGGAGACGTAGCCGAGGGGCTTGGAGTTCAATACTCCCTCGATCTCCGTGAGGACTGTCATTAGGACTTCTTCCGCCACAGTCTGGGCCCCAAGCACGGCGTACAGGGCTGTCTTTATAGAACGTACTTCTCGTTCCCAGGTTCCACCGAAGTGGGGTGCGTTCGGGGGATTAAACTGGAAGTCAATCGGGGATGGAGCGAGGTGGGTCTTAAGTTCTGGGCCCATAGCTTGGAAGCTCTCTCTCAGCTCTCTTTCTCCGCCTTTGAAGTTTGTCCCGTGATCAGACAACAATGTAGACGGTTTTCCTTTCCGTGATGTGAATCTTCGGAAGGCCATAAGGAATGAGTCTGTGCTCATGGTCGGAAGGAGTTCGATATGTATCGCTCTGGTGGTCATGCATTTGAATACAATACCCCACCGCTTCTCAGTTCCTCTTCCTCTCTTTATATACAACGGGCCAAAACAGTCCATGCCTGTGGAGTGGAATGGCTTGTCGCCGAGTCGGAGGCGACAGGGAGGTAGGTCAGCCATCCGGGGTATGCTGGGCTGCGCGCGCCACTTTCGGCAGTCTAGACAGGTTCGCTGGAAGCGTTGCACCGCTTCTCTTCCTTGAAGTATCCAATAGCGACGTCTGATCTCCGCGAAGACTCTCTCTGCTCCTGCGTGGTGTACATCCTCGTCGTATTTCTTTATGATCAGCTCTGTGACCTTGTGTCGGCTGTTCAAGACTATCGGGTACTTAACGTCATCCGGTAGATCGGGGTGGTGCCACAGGAATGTCTTTAGCTGCGCACTCTGTAGGGTAATGCAGTCATCTATGTTGGGGTCTGTGGAGGCGACTGTGCTCAGTCCACAGAACATAGGTCTCTTGTTCTCAGCCTCCTCTTTACTCGCTTCCCGTGGGGTGGGCGTAGGCCACTCTTCTTCCGGGAGCTTGAGGAATTCTGGTCCGTCACTGTAGATGTTGCGACGGGTGAGGTCATCCAGGGACATTCCCCGGGTGATGACGTCAGCTGGGTTGTGTTTGGTGTCCACATACCGCCAGCTCGCTGCTTCTGTTAACTCTTGAATCTCGGTGACTCTGACTCCCACGAAGACTTTGTATCTGCATGAATCAGACTTGATCCATGTGAGTACTGTCGTGGAATCTGACCACAAGATTGTTCTGTGCACCGGAATGGTGAGTTCACGTTGGATTAACGTGGCTAGATGCGCTCCTGCTAGGGCTGCACAGAGCTCTAGACGCGGGATAGATTGTTGCTTTCGTGGGGCTATTCTTGAGCGAGCCAGGATGAAAGCAGTGTGTATCTCTCCTCCCTTCTCTTGGGCACGCAAGTAGGCCACCGATCCATAGGCTACTTCGGAGGCGTCACTGAAGACGTGTAGATCCATCTTGCATGTCTCTGGCCTCACTGTGGGTGGGAAGTAGCTGCGGCGTATATTGACGCCTGGGAGTGAGCGGAGTTCCGTCTCCCACTCTCTCCATGTGGAGGCAAGGTGTGCGGGTATTGGGTCGTCCCAGCCCTGGTCCTTGTCCCATAGTGCTCGTACAATCATCTTTGCCCTGGTGGTGTAAGGTAGAATACATCCCAACGGGTCATATTGTCTGGCGAGTGTTCTGTACACACTCCGTCTGGTGGTCGGTATCGCCGTCGACCTTCCCTGCTCCGTGGTCAGGGGTTTGTGTCTATAGTGGAGCGAGTCTGTTTTGAAGCGCCAGACTAGTCCTAGTGTCATTTCTTGGGCTTCTCCTGGGATGGTCGCCATCCAGGTCTCGCTGCTGGCAGCCTTGTCCGCGGGGGAGAGGCTGCGCAATACTGGGGGGTCGCTGCTGGCCTGCTGCCGGAGATCAAAGCCGTCTTTGATCAGAGAGGCGCGGAGCAGCGCACGGCGTCGCCAGTCAATCTTCGTTACGTGTCCCGCTGTGATTAGCTTCTCAATCTCAGCGCGGTACACACTCTCTTGAGCGGGGTCTTTGGCTAGGCGCCGCTCTGTGTTCAATAGATACCGCTCCGTGGCGTCTTTCTTTGCGTGAAAGGTGGGCATTCCCTCTCGCCTCAGGAGTGGAGTTGCGTATCTCATCACTCCGCAGACTGTGACTCTCTTTGTCCCTTGCTCGAGGAGGTTGATGGCGTAAATGTCTTCTTTAGAACGAATGTCTTTCTTTTCGTTCTTAAAGGGCATTGTCTCTAGTGTCCATAGCCTCTCGACATGCTGCAGGAGAGTGGTGTCTTCTTCGGTCACTCTGGAGTGGAGGCAGCTAGTGGCTGCTGTTCGGTTGAGAGATTTAGCGAGGGGGCCTTGTAGTGTCCACCCTAGGCGGGTCTCGACTGCTGCAGGACAGCCTCGGGGTCCTGTATGGACCCGGTCTATCGGGACGATGAGGTCTGCATGGTCGGAGCCTATCAGCAGGGTCGGGGTGGCGCCGTCTATGAGCGGGATAGGTAGTTGACGCAGGTGCACATATTTATCCATCAGCTTGGCGATGGGGTAGGTGTGCTGCGATAGTCCTATTTCTTGGCTGGTGAAAGCATTTGTAATCCTATACCGTCGCTCTGGCTGCCCGCTTGCTGCGATAGTGAAGGAGACATTCTCGCCCTTTATCGTCTTTAAATCTCTTCTTATTGTCCGAATCGTCATGTGGTTCTCGCTCCCCCGCAGTCCCAGCTGGGCCGCAGCGGACGCGAGCAGAAGGGTCTTCTCTGACCCGTCATCAAGGACGGCGTAAGTGTCCATGACTTTATCTTGGTAGCTCAATGTCACACGGACTACCTTTAAGAGCACTTGGGCGCCACTGCTGCTGGCGGGGTCAATGTACATGACACTTGCTTTGGTGCTGCTCGATGGTGCAGGTGCAGGCCTTCTTCTGTTACTGTCGTGTAGTACATCTAGATGGGCTCCGTCACACCGACTGCACCTTTTCTTTAGGCGGCATTCGGCTGCCATGTGACTGTGCGCACATCGGTAACAGCGCTTGTTGGACTTTATCCATTGACTCACTTCTTCTGCATTCATCTTTGTGAACAGGTCACATTGTGACAGCCAGTGTTCCTTCTCACAGTAGGGGCACACCATCTTCCACTTCTCTTTTCTCGAGGGGGTACTGTGGCTCTTACTGCTCGGTACTGACTCTGATTGGTGCATGACAGTCACCGATCTTCTTCCATCGTTTATTCTCCTGGGTCCCTCTCTGGAGCTTGGCGTGCTCCGCACGAACGTATCCAGTCGTAAGCTGCTGACTTCTCTCGCCAGGAAGTTGGCTAGATCGAGGAGGGATGGTTCGGGACCGTTAGGATCACGGTGGTCTCTCTGCCGCCTAAAACGCTCTTGTCTTGCGGGTGGCAGCTTCTCTAAAATCCTCTCGACGTTAGAGTTGGCGTATAGCTCGTGCATGCCCTTTTCCCGTTGCGCTCCCAGCATCCCTACCAGGGACTGCACTTTTATCGACAGGTCGTCTAATGAGCGATTGTCTGTTGCTGGGGGTAGGCGATCAATATGCCTTATCTCTTGGATTACGTAATCCCATATACGTCCATATCTCTGGTCCAGCGCTGCTAGAGCCGCGGTGTATGGGGTCGTAGAGGTGGCATAGGCTAGCGCTATATTGTGCGCTCGCGGTACTTTCAGGTGCTTCAGTAATATTGCATACTTGTGGCGTTCATCAGCGACATCCACCATCATTGTCTCTAAGCACATCCGGAGCTCCGTGTACTGTGCTCGATTCTCATAGGTGAAGTCTGGAAACGTTGGCGTGGCAATGTATGACGCCGTGGATGGCTGATACATCGGCGAGCGTTGGGGGAGAGACCTCCTAGGCGAGTCTCCTCTTGCGCCTCTCTGTGGGCTGCTACCGGCAGGGTACCATGGCCCGCTGGTCCAGGTGCTATTCCTCAGGGCTGGTCGTGCGTCGTGCTCACCCGTGAATAGAGTCGGGGGTCTGTAGCGCAGCGCCGCGGGGGTATAGCCTGGGCTGTACTGGACCTCCTGGTCCGGTGGAGTACTGTGCTGTCGTCGGGCTTGGTTCTCCTCCTCTCCCTCTTCTTCTTCTATCAGGTCCTCTAGATCCTGTAGTCGTTTATTTAGCTTCTCCGCAGTATATGCCGCTCCTTCCTTGTAGCTGGGTCTCGCTTGGACCGGTCTGGGAAGGGGGTCTGCGGGGGGTATAGGCTTGGTCTGTTGGTCAAGTTCAGGGTCGCTTGCTCGGTTAGGAGACGCTGCCCTTGACTGTTGTCTCGACGAGTTCCTTGAACCCCTGGCGGAGGGAGAGGGTGTTGCCTTGAGGATCAGCTGCTCCATTAGTTGCGCTTGTAGCTTGTCGCGCTCGGCTTCGCGCTTGGTGAGATCTGCTTCTCTTTGGGCACCGGCAGCGGCGCGCTGGGCGTCGGCCCGGTCTCTTGCCATATTCTCTTCCGTCTGAAGGCGTCTCATCTCCAGGCGTATGCGCTCTTTTTCGCTCCGTTGCTGCGCTTGGAGTTGTTCGCGCTCGATAAGCATCTGTGCTTGGAGTCGATCGCGTTCACCCTGAAGTCGATCGCGTTCAGTAGCGGCTGTCAGGCTGACGAGGAACGCCTGTGATAGCATCCTCTCCGCTTCGCTGGGGGAAGACGGTTGTAGAGGTGAGCCGCTCCTGGGTGAGCCGCTCCTGGCTGTACTCGTTGGGGAGTCCTGGAGCTCTATTTCCTCGGCGCTCTCCTCCTCTTCTTCCGTGCAGAGTTCTCTCTCTGTAGGGTTGTCTTCCTCCCGGGGCTGGTCGGGGACTACTTCTTCGGTATCGGCGGGGGGTAAAGGCATGTCAGCTCCCTCCTGGTCCCCACCGTGAGCTTGGTCAGTTACATTAGAACCCACTAGGGCCTCTGTGGTCGGGGAAACCTGGTCGTTAAGGTCGGACATAATTTTACTTTCTACTTTTACCGCGTTTACCGTTTGTCGAAGGCTAGGTAGTTGACTGACAGCGTAATCCTCTAAGTACTGAGGTGGCTGTCGTCTGCGCTGCGGGCGTTCTACGTTAGGAGGACCGTTTCGTGGAGTGTTCATCATAGGCCATTTCAATATTAATAACACTATATTAATATTACACTAGTTACCATCCGGCTCGAAGGACCAATTGTAACTGAGGGGTACAATTCCCTGACTGTATTGATAAGTATGGTATCATTAAACCACTACCGCTTGTACTTTAACTTCTGGCCATCCAGTACATGATATAGATATGATGAACACTTTCCCACCTGATGAAACGAAGTCCACACAAATGTATAAATCGAATATTTTATATAGCAAAGGGTATATACAACGTTCACTTAATGACATTTATGATTTGAAATGCACTTGAAAGGCAAATGAGTATTCGTAGGTAAATCAACATTGAATGTCCAATCTCTGGTTACGCAGGGAGCAAGTATACAACCTGGTTCTTTAGGGAACTATAGCGATGGTACTTAAATGATTATAGCTGGATACACTAAAGGGGGGGGTCCCGCTGGTTGTAAGTCAGTAGGGGGGGGGGTTAGGAGAGCCGCTGGCGGTATCCCATCTGGCCGACGATTTCTTGGGAGAATTCAGAGTGCTGAACACGGTGCCCACAGAACCTCGGTCCGCAGATGAATACAGCTGGGCCCTCTGGTGGACGGTAGCTGCCGGTCCACAACGAAGAGACGTGAGGCGACCTCACTCGGGGTAGAGCGCCGTCTCACCTGGACTCCTCTCGGGGGGTAGTTCCAACACTCAGCAGTGTTGGCCGTTATCCATGGAATAATCAAAGCACCCAAAGCACGTAGATAATCCAAGCCGTATAGGGCTCGACGTCGTCCGGGTAAAGTAATCCAATGTACAGGTCCACTCGTCCTGGCCCGGAGCTCCTCGGATGCAAGCACCACACGTGGTCTGCCCAGCCTGGTTAAGACTCCAGATAACGTCAGGAACAATGGGGGTACTGCTCACTTTATAACTCTAACCGAACGATGCACCATACATAATAGACTATTATTAACTTAATAGAAATACGTCCCACTCGACGGTATAGTGCCAAACTATGACAATTCAACTATTAATCCACACGATGTCTCAATGCCTATTCTGAGGCCAAGTAGGCCATACTGCACCACACGTGCATCGTGGGTGAGGCTTCACGTCTGTTACTAGGTTGGAGGGTAAAGGACTAATGGACTAAAAGAAGGTTCTACTTTACTTGCGCCATATATATATGCGCTGTGAACAAATAGTACCATTCGTATTTCGCCAGACGTATTCCTACGCGGAACCGGGCTTGTAACGACATGTTCGTCGGCACGATTGAACTTGAACCAAGGGGCTTGGCTGCTGGCGCCAGGTTCTTGTCCAATGGTAGAATGAAACTATTATGGGCTGTTAGTAGACTAAAGGGATATTCAGTGTATATGTACAAGGAATATACAGGGGATATCAAACGATATACAAATACTATTAAATATATATCCATAAATAAATATATATATTCGGTTTAATCTGATCCTTCACAACAAATGTAATAAAAAAAGTCAACCAACGAACTCGATTCTTGTACCGGATCTCCTCACTGGTAAACAAGAATACCCTGAAGACTCTGGCAGGAGCACGCATTCAAGGGTACTACGACTATGCTTGCACCTCATGGTACCAAAGCACCTCAAAGGCGCTAAAAACAAAATTACAAACATCTCAAAACAAACTGGTCAGACTACTGCTTGACCTTACTCCTAGAACCCACCTCACCCCTGCCCACTTTGACAACCTAGGATGGCTTAGAGTAGACGACAGAGTACAGCAACTTGCAATGGGCCTGGTCTACAAGATACACTACACGACCAAGGTACCCATGTACATGTCAAAATATTTCCCAAAGGTCAGTGAATACCACGATCACAACACCAGAGGGAGCTCCACAAATCATGTTAAACCCAGATTCGGCTCAAACAAGGGACTAAACACGTTTCGCAATTATGTCACATCAATGTGGAACGCCCTACCCAAAGCTGTAAAGGAATGTGAATCACTACCCACTTTCAAAAACACTCTCAAAAAACACCTAAGGGAGACTGCAACTCGAAACTGGCCCCTGTAAATGTCCGAACACAACCCCCTCCAATGGACAGTAAATGACCAAGTATGGTCTTGTCAATATTCCAATGTACAGTTTTGTTTGTACAGTTGTACAGTGTGTCCCCCCCACCCCTCCTACCCAACCTCCCCCCCCCCACTCCTACCCAACCCCCCCCCTCCCCCCCACCCACCCAACCACCTCCAATGTACAGTCAAGATTTGGTGACTCGACTACAACACTGTCTTGAGTAACCGGGACATGATTTCTGGAAAGAGATGAATGCTTTTGAGTTTTTTCAAATGTATTTTGTTGGTGCTTTGAGCGCCACAAACCAAGTGCCATTCAGCTCCATTGTGTTGGAGTGATGGCAGACATTTCTATGACAGATATCTCCAAAACTAGGCAAATCTAAACTATCTGGATGAATCGATAGTACTGGTTGGGTGAACTGCCCCTTTAAATAAATAACGTGTGAATTCTTACATTCTGTGTGTCCACAAGATCTGTCTCACATTCATTTTTTAAAGTTGGCTTTTTGGCTTTTTATCTATTTATAATTTTTACTACAGAGCAACATCAAATGTGTTGCCGAATTTCTATCAGCATGTGACCTGTCCCACCAGAGGCGAGAACATATTAGACCATGTATACTCGCAATTTAAGAATGGGTACAAGTCACAGGCTCTTAGCCCATTCGGTAAGTCCGATCACGCCGCCATTTTTCTTTTGCCAAAGTATAAACAAAGTCTCAAGCGAACGCCGGTGGTCTCGCGAGAGGTTAAGCGTTGGACCGTGACGTCAGAGGAGACACTCCAAGCTGCACTTGAATGCACAGACTGGAGGGTATTCCGTGATAACACAGCCAATATTAACGAATACACTGAAACGGTGCTTGCCTTTGTCTGTACTCTGGTAGAAGAAACAATCCCCTCTACCACAATTAGAATCTACCCAAATCAAAAGCCCTGGGTAGATAAATCCGTCCGTGAGGCTCTGAAAGTGCGCACATCAGCCTACAACTCCGGCCTGGTGACAGGCAACATGGAAGAACACAAGACGGCAAGATACAACGTCAGGAGAGCAGTAATAGAGGCAAAACGGCGTTACAGGGATAAAGTTGAACTTCAGTTTGAACAGGCTGACTCTAGAGGCATGTGGCAGGGCCTCAGAACAATGACAGATTACAAAGGCACCTCCCTCAAGCTGAACAGTGACATATCCTTAGCAAATGATCTCAACTCCTTCTATGCGAGGTTTGAGGCTGTGAATAACAACACCAGCCTACAAACCACGGCAATGGGGGGGGGGGTCTGCTGATGGAGACTCAGTGTTCAGGGTAACAGAGCATGAGGTGAGACGGATCTTTAAAAAAGTGAATATCAGGAAGGCAGCAGGACCGGACGGCATCCCCGGCCGCGTCCTAAAAGTCTGTGCCGACCAACTGGCCCCGGTATTCACTGACATCTTCAACCTGTCCTTGGCACAGGCTGTCATCCCCACCTATCTGAAGAAGTCCACCATCATCCCTGTACCCAAAAAATCTACGCCCGCTTGCCTCAACGACTACCGCCCTGTAGCCCTCACCTCCATAGCCATGAAGTGCTTTGAGAAGCTAGTGAAGGGCTACATCTGTTCCTCCCTCCCCATCAACCTGGACCCCCTGCAATTTGCATATCGCCCCAACAGGTCCACGGAGGACGCCATAGCCCATGTGATGCACACAGCAGCATCACACCTGGACAAGAGGCAGGGGAACTATGTGAGAATGCTGTTCATCGACTACAGCTCAGCATTCAATACCATAGTCCCCTCCAAACTCATAGCCAAGCTCAGGGACCTGGGCTTGAACTATGACCTCTGCCAGTGGGTCTTGGACTTCCTGACGGGCAGACCCCAGGTGGTAAGAGCAGGCAACTGCACCTCCTCATCCATCACGCTCAACATAGGGGCCCCCCAGGGCTGTGTTCTGAGCCCCCTCCTCTACTCCCTGTACACACATGACTGCGTGGCACAGCGGAACAACAACACAATCATCAAATTTGCTGATGACACAGTAGTGGTGGGCCTGATCTCTGCCAACGACGAGAGGGCCTACCTGGAAGAGGTAGAAAATCTGTCACAGTGGTGTCAGGAGAACTGCCTCTCCCTGAACGTCAGCAAAACAAAAGAGATGATTGTGGACTTCAGGAGGTCGGGGGTCAAGGAACACAGCCCCCTCAGCATCGACGGGGCACCGGTTGAGAGAGTGAACAGTTTCAAGTACCTCGGAGCGCACATATCCGAGGACTTGACATGGACCACACACATTGACAGTGTTGTGAAGAAGGCACGACAACGCCTCTACTTCCTCAGGCGCCTAAGGAAGTTCCAAGTCAGTCAGAAGATCCTTAGGAACTTCTACTCATGTACAATAGAGAGCATCCTGACTGGCAACATCACCTCCTGGTTTGGGAATAGCACTGCACAAGACCGTAGCAGACTACAAAGAGTGACACGTTCAGCCGAACGCACAATTGGAGGGGGGCTTCCCACCCTCCAGAACATTTACAACAAGCGGTGCAGGGGGAAGGCTAAGATAATTATTAAGGACTCGAGCCACCCGAACAACTGCCTCTTTGAACTGCTGCGGTCAGGCAAGCGATACCGGAGTCTTAAGGCGAGCACAGAAAGACTCAGAAGAAGCTTCTATCCCCAGGCCATCAGGCTGCTAAACGAACAATAAACACTATGCAACAACCATCAAATGCACACAGCACACACACCCACACGTACACACTCACTTAACAAACAACACACTGCAGCACCCACTCTCCACACTTTAGATCACACAAACACACTTTATATTTATTGATAAAGGATTTGCACTACAACTCGTACACCTACTGTAAATTGTACCTAAATTGCACCTCATCCCATTTCTGCCTTGCACTATATAGTATTGTATATTAGTACACTGCATACTATTGTATATTATATGGTAACTCAGTTACGTCTATTCTGCATCGAACATTGTACATATGTCTATACTGAACACTGTGACCTCATTTTTTACTTCTAATTTACATACTATACTATGTTATTTTATTTCATACTTATCTTATCTTGTCTTGCACAGTCTCTGGAGCGTAACAGTAAGAAGCATTTTGTATAAAAGTATTCTGTACTTCTGTATGACAATTATTAAAGAAACTTGAAACTTGAAACTCTATCAATATTTCTGTGTAAAAAAGTTGAAATTTGGTCAAATACTGCACCACAATTTGCTTCAAACACAAAACACCTCGTATACGTATCAAAAACACATACGCCTGCCAGCTGTTTACAAGGACTTGTTATGATCTCATTTTAAATTAATAGTTAAACATGGTTCAATAGTGTATAGAAACCTCTCTGTGTGAATGTGGTGTATTTTGCTTGATAAATGAGGCCCATTGTGTTCAAACCTGAGTATAGCACAAGAGCTCTCAAGCTCTACAGAAAGAATTGGCTCCATTCCTGAATAACAGGTCGCAGTACGGCGTGCTGGCCTTACCTTGTGTGTCTGCATGTGTAACTGCATTTCCCACAATCCACAATTAAAGGGGCACTTCACCAAAACATAACACTTTCACAACAGTCTCTGTTGCCGCACCCACCCTCTGGAACTCCCTCCCTCCAAACATCCACAATGCTACATCCCTGGATTCAAATCTCAACTCAAATCTAACCTCTTCACCAAATGTATTAATGACTCTGCCTGACTTCCCTCCTTTCTTTTTACTTAATTGTTCCTCTGATCTCCTTCCCCTTAGTTTGCCCCCTCCACTGTTAAGCACCTTGGGTCTCATGAAAGGCGCTATATAAATCTAAGAAATTATTATTTATACTTTATTTTTGTTATTTATTTTGCACATAATCTCACACACATCCAAGTCAACCGTTTTTCACATATTCATTTAGTTTGACAGTTATTCAAAGTAAATCAATTTGAATATGGCCACCAGTGATGTCACCTGGGACATTTAATCATTGTGTTGTGTTAATTACAGCTCCATGAAATTATGTAGATGAAAAAATAGCAACACCTTGTCTTATAGGGACCTGCTACCTTATCATTTCATTGAGCTGCTGTGTAATTACAAAAATTGTGTTTGGATGTGAGTGAGATTATGTGCAAAATAAATCAGTGTTACTCCTTTAAGTTAAGACCATGGAGTTTAGCTTCTTGCCTTTAAGTTTAAGTTTACGTTTATATATTTATTTTTTTACCCAGGGACAGTGCACATTAATGAACATCTTCAGTTTCCACATCAATGTAAATGTGCCAGAATGAGCTAAAGTAGTTTTCATCTGTAGTCCCTACCTACCATGCATGTCTTTATGGTGTGGGAGGAAACGTTAGGTTATGACTATAACCAAGTTCTGTCAATTAGGGGTGACGCTTGGCATCACTACTGCACTCCCTCGCGTACGCGCACGCGCACTGAATAAATTCCACAAATGTACCTTTAATACCAGTATTAGTCTGACCACACCCCTCATCAGCTTACCTTCATAAGCAGGTGTGTGGTCACCTGCTCTCCTCCTTCCCAAGCTTTCACCACAAGGTGAGGTCAAGGGCTGCAGCGGCCGTCTGATGCCAAGCGTCACCCCTAATTGACAGAACTTGGTTATAGTCATAACCTAACGTTCTGTTTCATTAGGGGCTCTGCTTGGCATCACTACTGCACAAGGGGAGGCCAAGCGGAGCCGCTGGCTGACAAATACACCCCGCTGACAGCCCCCCAAACCCCCCCTAATGGAGGGTATCCCCCCTATTAGGGGCTTCACGGGAAGGCGACGGACCCGACCGTGCGAAGAGGCACTCAAGCAACTCAACGCACAGGGTGAGCAGACCGTGGCTTGACCCCACGACTACACACACGCACAACCCGCATGCCACCCGGGAACGAACGGAGGAACAACCTCGTTACTGCCCCCAGAATCACAGGGTCAAGGGCAAACCCAACCCCGTGGCAAGGCCGTAGCAGCGGAGCGCGAAGGAAGACCCAGACCCACCAAAAGGACTGGACTCCCTGGAATGGGGGCCCGGAGAAGTCCATGATGCCAGCATCAAGACCCCACCAGGTGGGCACGTAGTGCCCCGCCCCCCACATCGCCAGCGTATTCGGACAAAGGCCCCTCAGTTACTGCACCTGGTATTCCCAGGCGGTATCCCAACCAAGTACTAACCAGGCCAGAACCTGCTTAGCTTCCGAGATCGGACGAGATCGGGCGTGTTCAGGTCGGTACGGCCGTAAGCCGAGCGGGCCCTGTCCCCCCAATAGTACACCGCCTGGCACACTGACCCTGCAGAACAGGCAGTCAGCATGGCCGTAAGCACACAAAAAAGGTTAACCAACGGAAGCAGGCAGCGCACCGGGGAAAAAACCAGGCAACAGGCTGTTAACCCTAGCCTGGAGACTGCGGACGAGACAGGCGCCAGAGGGGACAGCTGAACACAGCTGCCCCGGCGGAAGGGGCGCATGCTGGCGTCGTTGCATGACCAAGCCTCCATTTAAAAACCCCCACCCAGAGGGGTTGAGGCAGAGAAGGCTGACACGATCGGCAGACGTCATGAACGTGCAGGGTCACCCTCAACCGGGTAACCCGGGAGTTGACACTGCTCCAACACACCAGGGAATCAACCACCTTGGTGTTACCCAAAGCGGTGGTTGTTCCTATAACCCCTCAAGAAAAAACTCCAAAACACACCTGCGGTTATACACCGGCTATACCGCACTACAAGTGTCTCAGTTTCCAAAAAAGGGTTAACCCAGGCCTACGGGTCGACGAACATTACCTCGGACCGGGCCTGGCGATACGGGAAGCACAGGGTCACCAGAGGAGGTCAAAGACCACCCCCAACAGGCCCCTCTTCGCCATGCGTGAGAGAGGAGCGAAAAATAATGGAGAACCAGCCCCTAAGCACACCGTACTTGGTATTCCCAGGCGGTCTCCCAACCAAGTACTAACCAGGACCAACCTGTGTAGCGGCCGAGATCCGACGAGATCGAGCGTGTACAGGTTGGCATGGCCGTAAGCCATTACGACAGTGCTGAGTAAAAACGTACCCAACCAGGGTCTCCATAGCGCTTAACCCTGTGACACCCGGACCGACCTGGCATTTTTCCCCCTGAAAAAAAGCCCAAGTCCCTCAGGGTACCAGAACAGCAGATCTGCATCCCCGGCGGACAACGGGTTCAACTGATCCGGTCCAGCGTGACCAGAACCAGTCCCGTGCCCTAACCAGGCCGACATGCCAACTCCAGGAGAAAGGGCTGATATGCGTGTCGATATTAACATGAAAAAGAAGGCGCCACCCAGACGTTCGGCCGAACCGCGCCTGGTGGCCCACCCCAAGGGCGTGAGACCCCTCTACATATGTTCAGATCCATTCCGTCATCATCCCCCAGACATGAACGAGAATCCGTCGAAAAACCAACCCAGGTCGTGGGATTTGGTCGTCGGAAGAGGAAAAACCCCCATCTCAGTTGCTTTATAAAAACGCCGTTTCAACCACAAGCAACCAAGGCGTGCCAGTCAGTCGCCTGTTTACAGCGAGCTAGCACTATACGTGCGTCGGGACACACCCCCATCAATGAACAGGCTATTTAGACCTGTCATTGAATCCCCAAGGCGCCCAGGGGAACGACAAGAGGGGTGTGACACTCCCTAACTCCAAAACTTTTTGAATAGAAAAGAAGGAAGCATCAACAGTATGTATCCCAGTCTACACAGCCAGGGGTAAAAATGTTTCACATTTTTACATCCCACCACCCTCCCATAGGAAGGAGACGGGGATCCCCAGAGAGACTTCCCACGCGAGCTGTACAGATTGAAAAGAATATATTGCACCTTGAGCCATGTAAAAAATCGGTAGGGCTCTCCGGGGAAGAGGCACTGAACCCATACACACTCAATAATCGAATTGAATCGAATACATATACAATAGAATAGGACCCTTCTAGAGGGTCCACTCACTTTGACAATCTGAGGAGGAAGGCTCTGTACTCAGATGGAGGCTCCCTCACATGGAAGAAGGAGTCCGAACTCACAGAAGGCCCGAATAGGCGCTTGCTGAGGAGGAGCCCTGACCACCCCCCTGAAACAGATCCATCACATGGACCTGAACAGCACACGGAAGTCCTACCAACAGAGACGCGCACGGTGACGTACTCTATGGCGGGGGAATTCCTGCGGTGCACACGCCCAATATACCAGGCCGTGGGACCAGGAAACTCCCCCCCCCCCCCCCCCTCTCCCGTAACGTGCCCCGAACCGCCACGTGACGGGAACCTTGAAGGACAGGGGGTGTACCCCTGACCGACAGAAACAAGGGGGAGAGGAAAGGTTACCAGTTCACCCCTTTACGACCCCACACCCATGATACGATGTAATGACAAAAAGAGAATATGACACAGTCATAGTCAGCTCTATGAAGCGTTTGACAGCTCCACACAGCGCATGAGCTAACCTGCTATCTGATTTTTACTAAGGAAAAACACAGAATAGAGAGGGCTCTAAGAGCCCCGGTCCAACATACACATGTGCTTCTGTGGCCAGTCCAACCCAGTTGTAGGTCACATGACACACACAACCCATCATCACCTACAAAAAATGGCAAAAACACTCAACAGAGGAACGCCGTTTTTCACAATGAGAGAATACATCATTCTCGATTAGTATCGGCCACAGGCCTTGCTAAGCACACACGACAGCGACCAAACCATTTTTTCTTTTAGGAAAATAAAGTTTCTCCAGCAGATTTAGCACAACCTCAGCAATCAAGCTAAGAGTTACATCGCATCCCTACCACACAAAAGACACAAATAGTGCACAAACATGTCTGATAGGAGGATGAAAAAGTCCCCAGGGAACCGGGGGGAAAACACAATCCTCTTATTTTACCCTCAATACGGCCAGTTAAAACAGGAAAACCTGTTAATATGTGAACACACTGTTCATTGTCATCACAGGCTGAGAAAAGAACATTCTTTTACTCACTTGTCACCAAGCATAGCTTCATAGGTTAGTTACCTTAGTTGTGAGTACACGGTACATATAAACACCATGATGTTTCTCACACAACAACCAGATCATTACATCCCGATTTGCACGGAGAAGCTAACTGCCAGTGACAAAAACAGCTCACACATAACCCGCGCCGTATCCCAAATGCATTGCAGCAACACACGTTTTGGGAAAAACATCGTTATTCACAATACATTTAGAAAAGTAAAACCAGAAAACGTGTTATAAGGTCTGGTCAAACCTGTTCCTACCCGGAACGTAGATCAGCGAAGTGCAGTCACAGACACCGTAGGAACACAGCCGCTCCTGTGTTGTTCGAACTGGGCAGCGTCGCCGCTCCAACCCGCACTACAGTCCTTTGTTGATGCAACCTTGCCGTCCTGGCTCAGGGCAGGGTCGACGAAACATCCCCTGTCAAGGATGACGTCGTAGTCAAGAGTGTAAAACATGTTAAAATCAAAGCACGTTCAACAGAAATAGCATCAAGCTAACGGCCGCTCCAACCGTTCGGGTGCTACTGCTTCTGCTCGCGAGACGCCGAGCTAACGACGGACGCGATCAGAAGCGAGCTCACGGCGGCGCGCGAGAAGCTAAGCTACCCCGCGCCAGGCCATGGCCTATAGCAGCAAGCTAACGTTACCTAGCGATCACGACATGCTAGCACCGCAGCTAACAGCTGACTGGCTAACAGTAGGCCCAACCTGAGCAGGCCATGCAGCGATCCCAGCAGGCTAACGCAGCAGTTAACAGCTGACTGGCTAACCGTAAGCTAAGCAGCTATCAACTGAAACTGTAAACAATGACATAACACTCACCCAGACAGGCCGCCGTTCTGAACCTCTCCTCACTTTTTAAGAGAAAAGAGAAAACAAGATGTCAACACCGCTTCACAACGGTGATTTTACCAACACCCGACGGAATCAGCACAATACCAACTGGCCTGTGTAGCTGACTTTGAACATGGATCTGCCGCTATCGCACATCCATGCACATATCCCCTCGTGAAGGAATACTCTCATTTGGATATGAAAGATGGGGCCTTAACACGGTGACAGAGAGAATCCACTCGTCCAAAACACACAGGGATCACCAGTGTTAATGGTCGCGGCCCACTAGTTAAAACTATAATGGTCTTCAGACCAAGGCCTTCTGTCGCCTAGGTGGCTGAACAAAGGACCCTAGCCTGGGGCCGGTTTCCATAAACATTGTCAAGTAGCCCCCATAGCACTAACAGACAAGTGGAGCCTGCCAGCAAAAACACTACTCACCCAACCTGGAACGCACCGCTTCTCACAACAGCGGCATGTCCGACAGTTCAGCTGTGGCCTGACAGGTTTCACCCCAACAAACACAGCAAGGAACTGCAGTTGAGAAGCATGCAGCGGCGTGCTCCCAATACGAAAACCGGTGGAGGATTTTTAGAATGATCAACATCTTCCAGACACTCCAGTACGAAGACAATATCGCCGTATTTTCTCGAAAATAGTGAGAGAGAAAATAAAGATATGATGTCAACGTATCTCCTTCCTTGTAAAAAAATTTTCTCCACGTCAACTAACAACACGTCAAGTGGGGTACTACCGAGGCACTTCCTTGTGGTGAAAGCGAGAAGGAGGAGAGCAGGTGACCACACACCTGCTTATGAAGGTAAGCTGATGAGGGGTGTGGTCAGACTAATACTGGTATTAAAGGTACATTTGTGGAATTTATTCAGTGCGCGTGCGCGTACGCGAGGGAGTGCAGTAGTGATGCCAAGCAGAACCCCTAATGAAACAGAACCATAGAACCTGGAGGAAACCCACGCCAACCCAGGGAGAACATGCAAACTCCACACAGAAAAGCCCCACACAAGAAGCGTGTTGTCTTCGCCTTCCCGTCATATTTAATGTCAAGGATTGTCCTTACATCAACCTACCGCTAAGGGCATCTGGCCCTTTGTGCACAAACGGATTCAATACCCCCCCAACTAGCATGTAATCACCATATACACTAAGCTAGCAGGCCACTTTATCTTCTCAGAGGAACGTGCGGCCGTCGAACCCACACGGTATTGCTGATTACAAAATCCATGGAGAAATGCATTCCTCTCGCCCGTGTCTGAACCTATATTGATTGAACAAGAGACTATTTGTTTTAAATGATCGAGATGATTACACGCCGCGCTGATCGTGGTGCAATATTGCCTCGGGTATGACTTATGGGCAATCCATCAGCCTATATGTTTTTACAAGATAATATTGGATTTGGGAAGCCCCCCCCCGACCCCCTCCTCCCTCTCCCCTGCTTAAAATTGGCAAGCGGAGGAGTGAGTGAGCTCCCCCTGCAATTTATGAACGTTACAATAATTACATTTTCAAAACCGCAATCTAATCTGGCCTTGGATGGCCACAAATCCTTCTGTCCATGTCTTGTAATAACTGGGATTCTCTGTTGCATTACTTACGACCCCTATAGTGCAAAATGTTTGTTAGTATCATATGGTACACGAAGTGTTAACAACCTAAATGTTTGTTGTTAGTATCATATGGTACACAAAGTGTTAACAACCTAAATGTTTGTTAGTGTCATATGGTAAACAAAGTGTTAACAACCAGGGGCGTGCAGAGACAATTTGGGGGGCAGGGGGGCACTTGCATGCAGGGTTCTTTCTAAGTTGATAAGGTATATTTGTCTGTGGATAGTAGTATACATTTCCATCTTCATATTTGAGAATCAACTGACTGGCTTGCATGCGGGGTACTTTCTAAGTTGATAAGGTATATTTTTTGTGGATAATAGTATACATTTCCGTGGAGGGGCACTTTGGGACAAAAGGGTAGGGGCTCAAGCCTATCTGTGCACGCCACTGTTAACAACCTAAATGTGTGTTAATATTGTATGGTAAACAGTGTGAGGTACAGTAAGATGGGGGAAATGGCTGTGAAGTTGGTAAATGGACGCCATAATAGATCATATGAGCACAACAAACACAGCTGCAGTTGTTCCTTTCCCAACACCTATAAACCGCTTCCCTCGCATCTCAACGAGCACGGAGCCTGCTGTGCTGTCTTTTATGATGGGGGAAAAAACGTATCGAGTGACCTTGAAACTTCAGCCTGTGAGAAAAACAACAACATTTGCTAAGTGCATCCATAGGCCTAAATGGACACGTGCAGCTATAGCTTAGTGGTTTTTCAAAACAAACCACGATGCACACAAGCAGCACCCAGTACTTTGTGGAAACAGAATGTTTAGCCGGTGCTATTAGAAACACGGAAAGGAAAAAGAAGAGCTTCCTCTGGTAAAACGACAAAGCAATTAGCCTGACGACTCATTAGCTTTCAGGGAGCATTAGACAATAAGGCAGGCCACGGGATGGACTGCGCTGTGAGTGTTTTTTTTTGGTGGTCTTTTTTGCATTATTGATTGGGAATTAATGGCGGAAGTAGCCGTCATTAACGGGATGTGGGGGAGGATTGGAGAAAACCTTAGTAATGGCAACGTGGGCCATTTGAGAGTCAGCTAGAGGACCGTTAACCACTTAGGGCTTGGCTGGAGAGTGTGAGGAGGAGAAAGAGGTTCGGAAGAACTCCGGAAACAGGATGCAGGCTGAGGCTCAGAGGAGCATGTGGGGAGTTACTGTGGGCACGTGTCCCTGCCACTAGTTCAACCTAACTATCAATTCACTTTGGTGTTTGTATTTTGTTATTGCAAACTGTTGTGGAATATTTCAAAGTTTAAGTTTAAGTTTAAGGGAGGGAGGGAGGGAGGGAGGGAGGGAGGGAGGGAGGGAGGGAGGGAGGGAGGGAGGGAGGGAGGGAGGGAGAGAGATAGAGAGAGATAGAGAGGGAGAGAGAGGGACACAAGCATTTACACACAACCTCCAGCCTCGCCCGCGGGAGTGGGTGTGTAAATGTGTGTGCGAGCGGGGATGGAGCTTCCCCACTCGCATATCACTGTCAAAATATCGTTGTGCACGCTCCCACGTGCGTGCCCGTATTCCGATCCATGCAATAATATTCACAGGGGTATATATTGTAATTTGAAATAAGTTACCATTGCATTGTCCCATGGGATTATGCCCCCCTGCGGCAAAATTAATTAGTATCCCCCTCCTCTATCTCTCGCTCTCTCGGTCTGCCAGTGCAGACTTTGGGTGACTGTCACTCAAAGCGCTTATGGGCGGAGCCCAGCCCAAAACAGCTTGAAATCTTGAAGTGGAAAAATGCTGCTTTAGAGTACTTGAGTGTTCCATAGACTCACAGGAATTGTGTAAAGTTGCCCAAATAGTGAAAGGAATAGCAATGCACGTCCCCTTTAAGTTTATTTGGATCCCCATTAGCCACAGCACTGTTGTGGCTATTCTTCCTATAGCCTAAAATACAGTTACAGACTTTATACACTCACAAACATGCACATGGCATACAATTAAAACAACAATACATACTCCCAATCAAATTCATAATACAATACAACAATACATACAGGGAATGTCAATTTCTTTGGTTGAAAATGTTGTTTTACCAAGATTCTGAAATGACATTTACTATGCCCTGCCTAACATGTCTGGGAAGAGAGTTCCATTCCTGCATACCACAGAACATGACAGTTTGCTTCATTGCATTCGACCTCATTAAAGGAGCCAAGACAGTGAACTGTAGAAATTCAGATAGTAGTGCTGCAGTATAATAAAGTCTGTGTTCAGCAGTATAATAAAGCCTGTGGTGTTCAGCAGTATAATAAAGCATGTAGTGTTCAGCAGTATAATAAAGCATGTGGTGTTCAGCAGCAGGGGCGTTTTTAGGGTTTTTTACACACAGAAATACGCAATTTTAGAGTAATTAGAGATGAATACTGAATAACTAGAATCATTAGAGGTTCTCAAAGTGAGGTCCAGGTCCATGAGAGGGATCTGGGCAGTCCCCATAGAAAATTCAAAGTTAACAGGACCAAATCATCAGTTTCTTATTTATTTATTTAACCTTTATTTAGCCAGATAAAACATTGATCTGGTCCAAGAAGCCCCAACAGGAGTACAAATATACATATATACACATATATATATATATATATATATATATATATATATATATATATATATATATATATATATATATATATATATATACATATACTGTACATACATACACACATATACACCAATAACAAAATAAAAACACAATTAAGAATCATACACATAAGCAAATAAACAAACAAACATATGCACAGCCTATGTACAAAAGAAATAAACAGTTCATCTCTAGTCTTTACAGTTTTCTTCAATTGCATAAACACTCAAATCAAATGTATTACACAATTATCAAAACCTTACACTCAAGGAGCAAAATATAGGCCCAGATTTGCACCCCTACAATGTCAGCCTCACACTTTTTGCAAAACAATACACACAGTGATTTGCAAAACACTAAACACACTTACATTACATTAGACACAGAATGTCAAATTACCACACATATGAGCCAATTGGTTAAACACAGCCATCAGATGCACAAACACACCATTGCTTAATTGTAGATACACCAATCAGGTTTAAGCACTATAAAAATGCAGCAGGTGAGTTCACCTGTCTTCAACCAAAATGGTTTTGACAAGTGTTTAATTTAGCAAAGGATCTGATGTGTTCTGATAATTGTGTGTGTGGTTGTGCTAATTGTGTGTTTTGAAACACCGGGCCCCGTTTTCAAAATCATGCTTAGGCAATCGAAAAAAAACTGTATTGTGTGTTTCATTATATACATATGTTTCAGTCTTCTCATAAAAAAAAGATTTGATTTTTGGGTCTTTTCCTGCCTTTGGTCCGCTTTGCATTCACATCTCAAATGAACCGCAGCAGGGTTCACTTGCAAGAGTGAATGAGCTTTCACACCACCCCAAACCAACCGGACTATCCGAGGAAATGAACCAGGGTTCGATTAAAGCTTATTATAGGACACTGGACATGGGTATGGATGGCTCCAGGTGCTGCTGCGTTAAAGTGCACATCTTCAATATCTGTACTATTTAAAAGCACAGTGCAGGACACACTCAAAGGTTATCGCACCTCAGAGATGGCAGTGGACATGTATGACAGGACAAAGGCCATATGTAATGGCCTTTGGATTGAGGAACATACTACCAGCCAAAGGAGGAAGCAGAAAAGGATGGACGAGTATGTAGTTGTAGCACAAGCTCAGACCTCAGCTCAGAGACTGTTCTATCCAGTCGTTGACAGAATGCTGCAAGAGCTTGAGAGCAGGTTCTCATGAGTTGGATAACAACTTATGAGAGGCATACAGGCATGTTATCCATCCTCAGACCAGTTTCTCTCAGTGGAATTGCTGCAACCCCTCGCCACACATTACAATATCCAACTATTGCCAGAGGAGATCACAGTTGCAAAGTGTTTCCTGGTCAGGACAGGCAGAGATGCAGTCCCTACTATCCAAAGTGTCTTTTCCCTCCTGGATGATAATATATATTTTTAAACATATATATTTTTTTATCATTCTTTCCAAAAGAAAAGAGGCCTAGAAGCGTGGCTAACGCTAATGGCACGCATACAAGAGGCTAATTGCCTACGAAAACAGGCACAGAGGCACTGAAAGAGGATTTCACCCATCTAATGAACACACTAGACTAGACAAATATCAAGATGTATCCATCAGTGGACCAATTGCATGCTTTTGCAGAGGACAAGAAGCCTTCAATAATAATAATAATAATAATAATAATAATAATAATAATAATAATAATAATAATAATAATAATAATAATAATAATAATAATAATAATAATAATAATAATAATAATAATAATAATAATAATAATAATAATAATAATAATAATAATAATAATAATAATAATAATAATAATAATAATAATAATAATAATAATAATAATAATAATAATAATAATAATAATAATAATAATAATAATAATAATAATAATAATAATAATAATAATAATAATAATAATAATAATAATAATAATAATAATAATAATAATAATAATAATAATAATAATAATAATAATAATAATAATAATAATAATAATAATAATAATAATAATAATAATAATAATAATAATAATAATAATAATAATAATAATAATAATAATAATAATAATAATAATAATAATAATAATAATAATAATAATAATAATAATAATAATAATAATAATAATAATAATAATAATAATAATAATAATAATAATAATGCATTTGATTTATAAGGCGCCTTTCAGGACACAAAAAAAGTCCACAAATCGGTGAAAGAAAGAATTATAGGATCAAATGAAAACTACTTACTAAAAATGGTTTAAAAGTATTAAAAACCAACAAAAAATACCAAACACTAACAAACATTCAGCACAGACAATGGGAATGCTGACAATACAATTATTATTTCCTTTTTTTTTTAGATCCGGGGCTAGGAGAAAAACATCCCCCGGAAGCCCAGGGCTAACGACGCCACTGTTCAGCAGTATAATAAAGCATGTAGTGTTCAGCAGTATAATAAAGCCTGTGGTGTTCAGCAGTATAATAAAGCCTGTGGTGTTCAGCAGTATAATAAAGCCTGTGGTGTTCAGCAGTATAATAAAGCCTGTGGTGTTCAGCAGTATAATAAAGCATGTGGTGTTCAGCAGTATAATAAAGCCTGTGGTGTTCAGCAGTATAATAAAGCATGTGGTGTTCAGCAGTATAATAAAGCCTGTGGTGTTCAGCAGTATAATAAAGCCTGTGGTGTTCAGCAGTATAATAAAACATGTGGTGTTCAGCAGTATAATAAAGCCTGTGTTCAGCAGTATAATAAAGCCTGTGGTGTTCAGCAGTATAATAAAACATGTGGTGTTCAGCAGTATAATAAAGCCTGTGTTCAGCAGTATAATAAAGCCTGTGGTGTTCAGCAGTATAATAAAGCCTGTGTTCAGCAGTATAATAAAGCCTGTGGTGTTCAGCAGTATAATAAAGCCTGTGGTGTTCAGCAGTATAATAAAGCCTGTGGTGTTCAGCAGTATAATAAAGCCTGTGTTCAGCAGTATAATAAAGCCTGTGTTCAGCAGTATAATAAAGCCTGTGGTGTTCAGCAGTATAATAAAGCCTGTGGTGTTCAGCAGTATAATAAAGCCTGTGGTGTTGCAGCAGTGGAACACAGTCTCATTGAGTAACAACCAAAACAAAACAGGCATATACTTGCAGGGGAAGATATGCCGTACAGGGAGAAATATGTGCCGTAGTACTACACTACATTTTTGAGGATCCACTCACCCGCAAACCGCCCCCGCACACTCACACACACACACACACGCACGCACGCACGCACACACACACACACATACACACACACACACACACACACACACACACACACACACACACACACACACACACACACACACACACACACACACACACACACACACACACACACACACACACACACACACACACACACACACACACACACACACACACACACACACACACACACACACACACACACACACACACACACACACACATTTTAAACAATGTTATTTGGATCCACCTATTACAGGCTACATAAGTGTCCGAGGTTCAGCATGATTTAAAGGACATTTAAGGACACACACACACACACACACAGCAGGAATGCACGTGCACTCCCTCTCCCTCCTGGTTATACAAACTCTGGGCGGATTTTTACGAGCACTACATTGCTGTCATGTTCCTGTACATACCAGCAGCTTCTGTCATCTCACCCCCATCATTACCCTGCAGGCCGAGGAAACCCAGGCCGTCATCTGTGAGCGGCATGCTAGCAGTATGGTGGCGCTGAAGACAACACATAAAGAAACATACCAAGGAATGGGGCGTGATACCCCCCCTCCTCCAATACTTAAGCAAGTATGTATCTACAGCAATTGCAGTCAAATACTTTCTCACTGGTCATAGTAAATATTAAAACTACCCAGCCTGGTGGTAGGAGAGTGTTTAGACCTCTACAAGTTCAAGTTCAAGTTCCTTTTATTGCCACACGGCCAGGCCGGTGGAATTCAAGCAGCCTGGTGGTAGGAGAGTGTTTAGACCTCTACACTACCCAGCCTGGTGGTACTGTAGGATAACGTATAGACCTCTACACTACCCAGCCTGGCGGTAGGATAACGTATAGACCTCTACACTACCTAGCCTGGTGGTACTGTAGGATAACGTATAGACCTCTACACTATCTAGCCTGGTGGTACTGTAGGATAACGTATAGACCTCTACACTACCTAGCCTGGTGGTACTGTAGGATAACGTATAGACCTCTACACTACCTAGCCTGGTGGTACTGTAGGATAACATATAGACCTCTACACTACCTAGCCTGGTGGTACTGTAGGATAACGTATAGACCTCTACACTATCTAGCCTGGTGGTACTGTAGGATAACGTATAGACCTCTACACTACCTAGCCTGGTGGTACTGTAGGATAACGTATAGACCTCTACACTACCTAGCCTGGTGGTACTGTAGGATAACGTATAGACCTCTACACTATCTAGCCTGGTGGTACTGTAGGATAACGTATAGACCTCTACACTACCTAGCCTGGTGGTACTGTAGGATAACGTATAGACCTCTACACTACCTAGCCTGGTGGTACTGTAGGATAACGTATAGACCTCTACACTACCTAGCCTGGTGGTACTGTAGGATAACGTATAGACCTCTACACTACCCAGCCTGGTGGTAGGATAACTTATAGACCTCTACACTACCCAGCCTGGTGGTAGGATAACTTATAGACCTCTACACTACCCAGCCTGGTGGTAGGATAACGTATAGACCTCTACACTACCCAGCCTGGTGGTAGGATAACTTATAGACCTCTACACTACCCAGATACCCCTTCCAACAGTTTTCTGAATGATATAATTGAAACAGAGCTGACTCCAATCTCATTAGGTGCATCAATATGCACTCACATCAAATCAAGACAAACAGAGACCGTTGCACACCAAGGTCGTTGCACGACCGTTGCCTGCCGTATGAAATAGACTGGCCCCCCTTGCTTAAAGCTGAAATTATTATTTTCTCACAGTATTTTTCACATTTTCAAAACCTATGACCACTACACTCCTTTTGGCTGGGTAGTGAAGAGGCCTCCTTGAGTCATGGTGTCTTACTCAATCAACCCTGCAGACAGTCTGTTGTTATTTCGCCTATCTTATAAACCTATGCATTTCAGCAAATCTCTTAATTCCATTAATATTGTGCTGTTTGTAGGTGCAGTGTTGTAGTAGTAATCCTGTAATCCAGAGTCCTGCCACCTTCAGAAGTTTTCTGATGACTCTGCGATAGTGGGATGTATAAAGGACGGTGACGAGAGGGAATACCGGGAACTGGTAGTGGACTTCGTCACATGGTGCGATAAAAACCACCTGCAGCTAAATGTGGTGAAGACCAAGGAACTGGTTGTGGAGCTGGGGAGGAGGAGGAGTGCACCTGTGACCCCCGTTTCCATCATGTTATGATGGTAGGATAACTTATAGACCTCTACACTACCCAGCCTGGTGGTAGGATAACATATAGACCTCTACACTACCCAGCCTGGTGGTAGGATAACGTATAGACCTCTACACTACCCAGCCTGGTGGTAGGATAACTTATAGACCTCTACACTACCCAGATACCCCTTCCAACAGTTTTCTGAATGATATAATTGAAACAGAGCTGACTCCAATCTCATTAGGTGCATCAATATGCACTCACATCAAATCAAGACAAACAGAGACCGTTGCCATTTTATTCCCATAATGTACTGAAGGTTCTATAGTGTTAGAGATTTTGAAACATGATTTATGCCCCCCTACACCCCCTGCAGACATAAATCAATCCCCGGTTATTTTAGTAGTCCTGTGTCTTAATGTCCGTCGTCCTCCATTGACAACCTGCTAGGACTAATGATCAGTGCATTATTCCAAATGGACATCCATCCCCATATACATGACCGACACTCCGTCTCCGCACACCTCTGCCCGGTCACAATGCGAGACTAATGTATGTCATATGTTGACCGGTTCCCGTCATGACTAATGGCTAATGAATAACGCCCTGCTCCGGTTGGTGTGCCCCGGCTTTGCAATCGATGATGTCATGTGTCGTAATGACAGCTGCTGCTGGGTGGACGACGGCAGCTGGCGGCTTGGTGGGGCTGCGTCGCCTGCCGTTTCGAGAGGATTTTCTTCCTCTACTCGCCCCAAAAATGTGTAGTTCCGCACACTGCTTAACCCCAGGGGATGGAGAGATGAGGGGCCTCCTGTATTTGTTCCATCCATACACCCATCGCTATGCTCTCTCTACCAACCGCTACAAGCTCTCCTTCCTTCCTACATCCGCCACTCTCCTAAATAACACTAGAGGTCTATTCCTTTGAGGTGCCACTTAACAGTGGGCTGTCAGTCACCTCTTTCTTCCTTGTCCAAGTCCAAATCTTGTTGCAATTTAATTAGGGCAAGGTGCAATTTAAGGGAAAGGTGCAATATGAAGCTTTTTGAAGCTTTTGAAATTAGTTTACCTACTTATGAATTATGGTTGTATGTCTCTATGCATTGTCATATTTGTCTGAAGTCGGGCACTCCAGTAGCACACCACATAGCGCGCTGAGTCGCGAAGCGGTCGTCCCGGGTTCGTTTCCCAGTCCTGGTGACCATTTGCCGCATGTCTTCCCTACCTCTCCTCCCGTTCTCCCTCTCTCCCTCTATCGGTCCTGCGTGGCCAGAAAAAGCTGAAAATGCTACAAATAAAAGTAAAAAAATAAAAAAAATATATATATTTGTCTGAAGTCCTTTTTACTTAGACTGATGCAACACTGATGTTTATAGTACATTTTCCCCTCGGGGACAATAAAGTTTATTCTTATCTTATCTTATCTCTAAGATTTGATCACCCCACAAGGCAGGTCAGTAGCGTACAGGATCACCCCGCAAGGGGCAAATGCGTTACCGTAATCTCCCTCTTTAACGGTGTGGTCGTATTGGGAAACAAGATTCCCCAACGAGATTGCTACGGCTTGTTTTCCCCTGCTTGCCTGGTTCCTGTTTGCTGTCACATTGAGTTAGGTTTGAGAGTTTGAAGGAGGAGAGGAGGAGAGGAAACACACTGCTGACTGCAGGCTCACGCTGGGATGGTTCAGTCTGATGCCATTTCATTATGTTCATGGAGTGTGTGTCGAAATAACTTCCTCAGCACAAGGCATGTTGTGAACATTACAGTATGACTTAAAACCACAAAACAAATGTATTTTGTCCCACAGCCCACCACCCATGTTACATCACCCGTGTAGCCTGCCGTATGAAATATACTGGCCCCCCTTGCTTAAAGCTGAAATTATTATTTTCTCACAGTATTTTTCACATTTTCAAAACCTATGACTACTACACTCCTTTTGGCTGGGTAGTGAAGAGGCCTCCTTGAGTCATGGTGTCTTACTCAATCAACCCTGCAGACAGTCTGTTGTTATTTCGCCTATCTTATAAACCTATGCATTTCAGCAAATCTCTTAATTCCATTAATATTGTGCTGTTTGTAGGTGCAGTGTTGTAGTAGTAACCCTGTAATCCAGAGTCCTGCCACCTTCAGAAGTTTTCTGATGACTCTGCGATAGTGGGATGTATAAAGGACGGTGACGAGAGGGAATACCGGGAACTGGTAGTGGACTTCGTCACATGGTGCGATAAAAACCACCTGCAGCTAAATGTGGTGAAGACCAAGGAACTGGTTGTGGAGCTGGGGAGGAGGAGGAGTGCACCTGTGACCCCCGTTTCCATCATGTTATGTACCATGAGCTTGATCACTCCTGTGTCACTGGGCATGCAGGTGAGGGCTGCTAATTAGCTAATTGCTGATGATTGGTTACCTGCTGGCAGGTTAAAACCAGTCCCTGAGACACACATGCACTCTGTCTGTGGCTAGAGGGAGAGTTGTCACGTTCTCCCATTCTTTGTTCTTTAGTTTGTATCAGTATTTCATTGTTAGAGTAGTCTTTTGGGTTAAACACAGGTTTTGGTGTCTGTTTGCACATAGGTTGCGTTCCTTTGAGCCAGGGTCGTAACAGTTGGACGCTCGTCCAGGAGTGAATTTGGAAACAAATACCCCTAGAATTTGTTTGGTGTTTTTTTTGTTTTGTTTTGCATGGTGTGTCGTGGTGCTATAGTGTGGGTGGTGTTCGTTACATGTTGTGTAACGTGGGGGCTTGAGCCGATCATCAAGCAGGTGAGTATGCCCTTATTTGTTTGTAATTTGATGTGACTACTTATTGCTGTTAAAATATATAGTTTAGTGGACACCACATGTAGGTAGGGACATTATTTTCTGGTTGTTTGTTAGCTTCCTGTGCACCACATACTCCTGGGGCAGTCAGAGAAGTGATTAGCACCATCTACTTGTCTTGTACCATACCGCTGCTGTCGGGACAAAACCTCATAACTCCAAAAACCCAACTTTTCAGCAGATGAAAAAAACTAACACAGATTTGAGGGTGAATAGAGTTAGGAGGTTTAGACAGATGATCGGTTTAATGCTTTCCCATTGTTTAAACTTTGTAAAACCCACACACATATGGAGGATGATCTATGGAGTTGATTTATATAAAAAAAAAAATTAAAAAAATGGAGTTATGAGGTTTTGTTCCGACAGCAGCGATACCATATACTTGACGGGTGGATGGTCAATATGATCTTTGGCTGATAGCAGGTGTGGTTGAAGAGGGTTAGGTCTACAGGGCATTAGCTTAAGGGTAGGTAGGATAAGGGGCCAGAAAACACAGGTAGTGTGGTAGGGCTGATGTAGTTTTTTTAGGGTAGACATGTGGTGGGCCGTGTTGACTGCAGTTTAGATGTAGAAGATGTAAGTAGTCATATCAGGTTAAGGGGGGCACCTGTTTGAATTTGTTTGTTGTATTTATTTTGTTTGTTTTGAGTGTTTGGATAGCCTACCTGTTAGCACCTGACCTCCTGCGCGTATGACACATCTATTTATTTCAGGGTGGTTGTTTTATTATTTTTTGCAAACCAGAAAGATGCGCTCAGTAGAGCACACATTTCCACCGCGTCTCCTTGTAGTTATTAGTATTGGCATTAGCATGCTGACGCTAACAAGGGGTGCTTCAGCAGTCTTCAGTGGTTCTTTAGTGTTTCTTCAGTGGTTCTTCTGTGGTTCTTTGGTGGTTCTTCTGTGGTTCTTTAGTGGCTCTTCAGTGGTTCTTCGTGGTTCTTCAGTGGTTCTCAGGTAAATTGTGTGTATGCTAGGGTGTTTTTGGTGACTCTAAAGTGAGCAGGTTGTGGCGCTGGTGCAGTAGGGATGGCTTCCATAAAGGATTTTGTTGATCACTCTTCTGATGAGTTGATGGAAAGGTTTTCCAAGGAACAGCTTCTGGAGCTTGCTGTGCGCTACAAGGTGGAGCTTACTGCCAGTGAGAAGCATTTGAAACCGACTGCCTTGGGTGCTTTGAGGGCTTTGCTCGTTAGGGAGCAGGTGCTTGCGGCGAGGGTGGAGGAGCCTCCTTTGTCTGACGTGTCTCCGCTGCTATCTGCGGTGGCGGAGGGTGAGTGGAATGTTAGAGAGTTAGAATTTAAGGAAAGACAGCTACAGCAAGAGCATGAGGAGAGGAGAGAGGAGTGTGAGCATGAGCGTGAGCGTGAGCTTAAGGAGCATGAGCTTAAGGAGAGAGAGCGTGAGCTTAAGGAGAGAGAGAGGAGAGAGGAGCGTGAGCATGAGCGTGAGCTTAAGGAGCGTGAGCTTAAGGAGAGACAGCTACAACAAGAGCGTTACTTGAAGGACTTAGAGCACGAACGTGCGCAGAAGGAGCTTGAGTATAAGCATGCTGCCTTGCAGGCGGGTGCTCTGCATTCGGAGTCGCATTCCGGTTTTGATGTAGGCAAAAATATTAGGATGGTGCCTCCTTTTTTTGAGAAGGATGTCGATAGGTATTTTCCCCTTTTTGAACGGGTGGCAACCACATTGAAGTGGCCTGATACAGCCTGGACACTGCTGCTGCAGTGTGTTCTTGTTTGTAGGGCGCAAGAAGCCTATACTGCTCTGTCCCTTGAACAAAGTGCTGACTATGAGCTTGTTAAAGCTTCCATATTGAGGGCTTATGATTAGTCCCCGAGGCCTATCGTCAGTGTTTTAGAGGTTATCGCAGGTCGGAGGGACAGTCGTATGTCGAATTTGGAAAAGAGAAGGAGAACCTGTTTGACAGGTGGTGCACCTCTCAGAAAGCAGAGTCAAGAGAGCAGCTTAGACAGTTAATTCTCCTAGAGGAATTTAAAAGATGTGTTCCTGATACCGTTTCCACTCATCTAAACGAGCGTAGGGTGTTGAAGATAGGCGACGCTGCTGTCTTCGCTGATGAGTTTGTGTTGACACACAAGTCCGTTTTGTGGAGGACTACCGTGTTGAGTCCAGGGATAGGCGTCCTTTTCAGGGGTGCCGTTTCCCAAAACCTGTGTCTGCTGGTCAGTTAACTTCACCTCCTAGGCGGGGTGGTTCTGCTAGTGCATTCCCAGAAGGGATTATATGTTTCTACTGTAAAGAGCCTGGTCATATCGTTGCTGGGTGCCCGGTGCTTGAACAGAAACATTTCAGAACAGTGGCTATGGTAGAAACCATATGCAGAACACCTATGCCAACGTTAGAGGGTGATGGGGGAAGTATCAAACGTGTGGACAAAGAGCTCGAGGGTTCCTCAAGATTTATGATGGATGGATTTGTTTTCCTGACTAATGCACTAGAGTCCAAACAGGCTATAACAATTTGGAGAGATACCGGAGCTTTTCAGTCCCTCATTCTGGAGGGGATTTTGCCGTTTTCAGAAAAGTCTTCTTTGCATTCCGGTGTCGTTGGTCGTGGCTTTGGAGGTGGATTTGTGGATGCACCTTTGCATGAGGTCACACTCAATTCTCCCTTAGTATCTGGCAATGTTGTTGTGGGGGTATGTTCTCACATTCCCATAAGAGGGGTGTCCTTCATTCTAGGGAATGATTTGGCTGGTGACAAAGTGTTGGCTACTCCAGTTGTAACTCCCATTCCTGTGGTTTCTGAGGTCCCTAATGAGCTGGCACAGAAACATCCAGGAGTGTTCCCTGTGTGTGCTGTGACACGGGCAATATCAAAGGACAAAAGTGATGTTGTTGATACTTCGACTTGTGACATTACACTTAGTGACACATTCTTTGTTGAATTGAAAAGTGTACCTGTTGAGAATTTTGGAAAGCACACTGTGGATGTACCTCTGCATAATGATTCTCTTGATTGTGCCTTTGTGTTAGGCCCGGTGGTGAAACCAGAGTTGACATGCGTGCCGGATAGGCATGTGGCAGGAGATGATCTGGCAGCGCAGTGTCTCAAGGTCTTCCCAGCCTGTACGGTGGCTGAGGCCACGAACGAATTGGAGGTTGAGTGTGGGAAGGATGCTATGAGAGATGCTGTTGATTCATGTGACACCGTTCTAGTTGAAGAGGCTACAAGGCCTGGCTTAGGCTGCCAGCCTTCCCACAGTAGCTCTATTGTCCCTGATGTTTCACTTGTGGGCAGGGATGGTCCCAGTATGTCAGTTGATGATTCTGACATAGATTCACGTGTCCACACTGACTCTCTGCCATGCACTAGGTGTGCTAGTCAACCTAGTTGCCTGTGTCCTGTGGATCAGGAGCCGCCTTCGCGACCTGGTCTGATGAGTGGCAACCATTTTGATCAGGACAATGTTATTTTGTGTGACGCCATTTTAGATGGTGTTCCAGACGCTTTTGTGACTGATGTATTGCCATGTTCCAGGGACGGTGGGGCTGTACCTGAGGCGGTGCATCCTACTCTGGATGTTCACGGTTTGCAGTATCCTGAACTGCCAGTGCCAGGTGGGATGGATATGGGCGCTGTGGTGGTAGCAGAGATCTATGATTTTTGTTTTTCTGTGTTCTGTCCTGTTGAGCGCAGTGAGCTTAGCTCTCAAATTGATTTTGGTTTGCAGCCTATTTTTGACAGGTCGGTATCGGTGGAGGGGCCTGTTGAAATGGAGCTCATATATGATAAGCTCTTGGTTTGTCGATGGGGTCCTAAGTCTTACGCCTCAGTGGAGGAGGCGCCTGCCCCACTCCAGCCATATACCGCAGTGGAGGAACCTTTTGTGAGGTCTAGCTTGCCCGAGAGTCGGGACAGGGTTGTTTTTTGTTTTACACAGCATTGGCGAATGTTCCACAGTGGGGAGCATGCGACACGGTTGGTGGTCGTGTTTGACAGGGGCCGGCTCGTTATCGCTGTTGTGGTAGTGGCCCTGACAACTAATGGGTCACAATATTTTTGTTTATGGGTTTGATGTGTAGTGGTTGCCTCTTGGGCAACCATTTTGGTGAGGGAGGTGTTATGTACCATGAGCTTGATCACTCCTGTGTCACTGGGCATGCAGGTGAGGGCTGCTAATTAGCTAATTGCTGCTGATTGGTTACCTGCTGGCAGGTTAAAACCAGTCCCTGAGACACACATGCACTCTGTCTGTGGCTAGAGGGAGAGTTGTCACGTTCTCCCATTCTTTGTTCTTTAGTTTGTATCAGTATTTCATTGTTAGAGTAGTCTTTTGGGTTAAACACGGGTTTTGGTGTCTGGTTGCGTTCCTTTGAGCCAGGGTCGTAACAGGGGAGTTGATGTGGACATGGTTGAGGTGTACAAATATCTCGGTGTGCACATCGACAACAAACTGAACGGGTCAAAACACGCAGAGGCACTGTACAAGAAGGGCCAGAGCCGACTCTACTTCCTCAGAAGGCTGAGATCCTTCAATGTCTGTACAAGGATGTTGAGGATGTTCTATGAGTCGGTGGTGGCGGGCACCTTCTTGTACGCTGTGACCTGCTGGGGCAGCGGACTGAGAGCAGGGGACACAACCAGGCTGGATAAGCTGGTCAGGAAGGCCAGTAGCGTGGTTGGGGTGGAGCTAGACTCCATAGCGAGGGTGGCGGAGAGGAGGAGCCTTGCTAAGCTCCAGGCCATCAGGGAAAACCCCTCCCACCCACTATACACAGACTTGGCTGACAGGAGGAGCATGTTCAGTGCTAGGCTCACACTACCCAAATGCAGCACTGAACGGCACAGGAAGTCCTTCATTCCAACAGCCATCAGACTATACAATGCATCACTGTGCCTCACTGCATCACTGAGCACAGAGTGGCAGTTACCATCTTCCTGGCCCCTCATTCATCAACGTGGCGTAGAAAATGTTCTATTTCCACACGTAAGCACAGAATGTAGAATCAGTGCACGCACAGAAGAAACGGGATTCACCACACGTGCGTACGCAGGTTCTACGCACACCTGTCATGATGAATATGACTTTGATCCTACGTTTGAGCTCGTGCACTGTTTTAAGTATTTGCATAACAGAACCGCCCCGATTAACCATATACGGTAATGGAATACCCCCATGAAATGTGGAAAAATGGACTAAGCCAAGGGAAGCGTGTTATGAGACAGGCTGACAGACGTGTACACTTACGGTGATGTCGGATATGATATCTATTAACCATTGCTGCCTGGGCAGCGCAAACACTAATAAAGACTGTGCTGGAATATGACTGCCTTTTCCCGTGTTGTTTGATTAATACCCAGGGATTAAAGTTCTCCTCAATTTTATTCCAAATCGCGATGGATCTTCCGTCAATTTTCTACCTGCTGCATATGATTTCTAGAGGCATACTACAATCTATTTTGATGTCAGTATTGGGTAGCCTATATAAACAATAATACGAGAGCATATACAAGAACAATGAATCTCACTGCATGTATGATGTAGCCTGCCTTTCAATACATGAACTTGAATTCCATCATGTTTGTGTGCGGGACTCACAAGGCTGTTGTCACAATGGGTGGTACCGGTACACTAATAACAGTCTACACAATATCACGATGGACCATGCCATAGCCTATGTTCTATTATGACATGATCTGTGAGACAAATGTTCTAGAATGTTTGATTAAGATATCATACTCTGACAGCATGCCTATGATCAACAAAAACGCGAACTTGAATCCCATCATCATATTTACATAGTCTGTCCACTATCTGGTGTCATTGCAATGCGTTTTTTATTCTTTCTTATACAGTAAAAAGGGGGAAGAACACTATATCGTGGGTGTTCATATGACTTGTATTCTGCTTACAGCTTCGAAATTCCACTTGTTTCGTTTAACGTAAAGCCTTTTAAATATAATCAAAACGTTCCCGTGTTTCTGCGGTCTGTGCGCAAAATAATAACGAGTTGAGCTACGCGGAGCGCAGTCAGTCAGTACACCCCGTATATTCCGATAACGCTATATAAACCATGCTGCATTCATTCTGAGAGAAAGATCTATTATTCCAAATGCTATTTATAGGGTTTTGACCATAATTACACTACTGTTGCTATTTTACAATGAACTATAATGAATTACGGTTCATACTGAACATGCCAGTGTTGAAACTAATGCACAGAAGCTCATTTCCTTGTTGTAATAATATATTCTACCACTGGGCGTCAGCTAAGTGTGCTTTGAGCTGTGCGTACACATAAGCACAAAGTCAAGTTCAAGTTGAAATTGATGAATCCCACTCTTTGCTTATATTATGGGGGTGGTTGGCCAGGTTATTGTCATTTTGCTACTGTGGTTTGAGTTGAAACAGTAGTTTATCCTGTGCTGAAAAGTCTCCATTCCAATAGAGAGAGTATATTTGTGTTTATTTTATTATTGTTTCACTGCCTTTTATTTATACATAATAATAGCCTCTCATGTCCTAAAAAGTTCATATTTGATGGGAACAGACAGAGGACAATTCAGAGGGAGGTACAGATAGATATACATAGAGAGAGAAAGATAGATAGACATATATATATATATATACAGGGTGCGATCCACGGGGGGAGCTGTGGGAGCCATGGCTCCCTTAGATCAGACATCAGCTCACCTGAATACATGATTTGTGTATCTTTGGGGGGTCTCTAAATTACTGAAAATAAATGCTACTTTTGCCATGCATTTCTCATTTTTCTGTAATTTTCTGTATCATCATCGTGTATAATAATAAACGTATGCTATTTTGGATGTATGATTAATGATTTGCGTGTAGTGGCTACTTACTGGGACATAATTCACGGCATTCTAGCCTTTTGTGGTGTTTACTACATCTCCCATGACCCTTAGCGGGGGATGACGTAGTTAAAGAGAGACAGACGAGTGAAAGTTGAATGGAAGTGTTGTTTGTGCGTAATAAACTAGTGTTTTTGCATCGGAACACGACTCCGTCTACGCTATCATTACTGCATTCCTACATTTGTGACCCTTGGACGTATTTCGGAGATTATATCGAACATGTCAACTGAACAACAGAACGCAGATCGCAGAACTTTGAACGCAGTTTCACTCAAGCTGCGCAGAGTGCCAACGCTTGGTTCGCGCAAGCCGAAGCCCAATTCGCTCTCAGGGATATTACCGCGGATGCCACCAAGTACTACTACGTGGTAACAGCCCTTACGAATTCAGCGGCAGCGAGAGTGGTGAGTTTGCTGGAAAACCCTCCTACACATGACAAATATGTGACTATAAAAACACGCTCTGAGTTTTTTTTTGCTGAAAAGTCTCCATTCCAATAGAGAGAGTATATATTTGTCTTTATTTTATTATTGTTTCACTGCCTTTTATTTATTACGTTTCCACAGTTCTTTCCTCATGTTAAAAGGATGACACAAAAAGCCAGACCGAGGGCTTGTTTCAGTTTTATAATAAACAATCAAACTGAGCTATTTTTTCGCCTGCCTATTTGTTTGGTGTAAACTTGATCACAAAGTTAAAAAAAAAAAAAAAAGTAGTGCCGATGTAGCTAGCTATTTTTGCCATGTTCTTGTAGTGTAGCTTGCTACATTTCTCTGGGGATAGCTTCCATTGTAGTTTAGCTATATTTAATCGAGAGTAACTTGTAGTGTAGCTTGCTACATTTTCCAAGTAGCTTGCCCATCACTGATTGTATGTACCTAATATGTCGTATCATTGTTTGTACATTGTCTGTACATGTCTGCTGTACATATTTAGAAATGTTGTGTTAACCTGTTCTTACTTAACTGTATGCCATATATATTATGCTTTCTTTTTGTATTGCCTTTTTAACACCAGGCCGAGGGACAACAGTTGAAAATTTGCTTTGGCTAACACTGTCTCACACATGTTCATTAATGTGTGCTATCCCTGTTCAAATAAAGTCTAAACTAAACTAAGCTAATCCTCTGGCCGCCTCAGACCTACAGTACTCCTATCCGAGCTCCGGGAGGGTCATCAAAGAGAAGCTGGCCATTCTCAATCCTTGCTCCACAATGGTGGAAAGAACTTCCCATCACAGTTAGGACAGCCGAAACCTGTCAAATCTTTCGCCGTCGACTAAAAACACACTTCTTCAATCAATATCAGAAATTAATAAAATGTTTTATAAATACAAACCTTTGTACTGTCTTTTAGTAGCATGCACTCTGCTATTAAGGAATCTACCTTGCCTGTATTATTACCTGCTCAAGTCTGTAGCACTCAAGTCCGAAACTGTTTGATGTTACAGTGTTGTTACTTACCCTTAGCTGAGTTGGACCCTTCCTGCTGACTTGTTGTACAGAACTTGTAAGTGGCTTTGGATAAAAGCATCAGTTAAATGACTAAATGTAAATGTTTAACAACCAGAAAATGCCCAAGAGAAAGTTGTACTTATTGGAGTTGAAATTTAGTAATCCATGCATGACATTTTTTATTTTATCAGCACATCTCTTGATTTACAACAGGATTGTGCCAGCAAGGCAGTGTTATGTTTATACATGATGTATTTGCAATGACCACTTTGGCGAGAGAAGACAAGGGTTTCATTTTGGTAGGAGAGGGAGTGTTGTATTTAAAATTATTATTGCAACTTTAATATCTTGACACCTTACTCATCTGAAAACGTATACTTAACTTTGTCTCAATTAATTCAGGGCATACTTTTAAGCATTCCCAGTGTTGTGTGTTTTCATTAACTTTTGGTCCCACAGTGTAAATAACGCCACCCGGGGCTGAGGCTTGTCAATCATATTTGCATACCGTTCTGCTAATGAAATGGTGTGCAAAGAAAAACATCTGGCCTTGCACAGTATGGATTCTGGTTGACAACATTGGTTTTGAAGGGGACGTATTATGGGAAATGGGTTAGTGGAGAAATGACACCGGTGCTCCTTGCCGTTTGGCCAGGGTGTGCGGTCTTCTGATTAACAAGCTGTGCAGAATTATTACCCTTGGTGATGTCACACCAAGGACACATGGGACAAATTACCATTATTTAATGATTTAGCTGTGCTTTTTGGAGCCAGGAACACTGCCTGCCTACAGTGAGCTGTTTGTAAAACAATGTTTACTCATGGGTGTGGGGTAGTCAGGCAGGGAAGGGAATCTTGCATTATATAATTCATAATTCAAAAGTATAATTCAATAATTATAGAAATTGGATTCAGACTATAGTTACTTTGCAAAAATAATTTTTTAACATATTCCACAGATTCAAGAAAGTCATATAAAGGTGACATGGTGGTGCAGTGGTTAGCACTGTTGCCTCACAGCCTCAAGACTCTGGGTTCAAATCCTGGCCTTTCAACAGGGGGGCTTTCTGTGTGAAGTTTGCATGTTCTCAGCATGTTTGTGTGGGTTCCCTCTCCCACCAAATACATGCATGCTAGGTACTGTATAGTGTAGTATACACTCCTACCATTACAATGTACTGGCATTACAACTGGAGTTGATCCGTTGACAAAGGTACTGGCATTACAACTGGGGTTGTTCCCTTGACCAAGGTACTGGCATTACAGGTGGGGTTGGTCCCTTGACCAAGGTACTGGCATTACAGCTGGAGTTGGTCCCCTGACCAAGGTACTGTACTGGCATTACAACTGGAGTTGGTCCCTTGACAAAGGTACTGTACTGGCATTACAACTGGAGTTGGTCCCTTGAACAAGGTACTGTACTGGCATTACAACTAGAGTTGGTCCCTTGACCAAGGCACTGGCATTACAACTGGAGTTGGTCCCTTGACCAAGGTACTGGCATTACAACTGGAGTTGGTCCCCTGCCCAAGGTACTGGCATTACAACTGGAGTTGGTCCCTTGACCAGGGTACTGTACTGTCATTACAACTGGATTGGTCCCTTGACCAATGTACTGGCATTACAACTGGAGTTGGTCCCTTGACCAAGGTACTGGCATTACAACTGGAGTTGGTCCCTTGACCAAGGTACTGTACTGGCATTACAACTGGAGTTGGTCCCTTGACCAAGCTACTGTACTGGCA
>NC_140168.1:167937308-168024518 GCF_963971535.1 Notolepis coatsorum
ACTCAGGTGCTTTACAACCTGAAGACATCTTCTTTAGTGGAGATAAGATTTTCCCATATCTGGTGAGTTCCCTCAAGATAAGTTCATCGCCTATCAACGGGGGAACATTCGCCAACGACACCTTTTTCGCAGGTGTCGTGAGCGGCATCACCGATACGAACGTGTCATGTATTACCAGGCCGTCTATTATTAGTTTATTTACTTTCATCAAATCGTCCACAAAGATTACGACACCGCCGTTCATCCTTGCCGCAGATTTAACGCTCGGAGCCCCCACTACTTTTGCAACAGCCGAACTACAGTCTTCGACCGAGCATGGAAAAGACAGCGAGACCTTAAACCCATGTTTCCTGGTCAGCTTTGCGAAATCCATGTCGTTGGCAACAGACCATTGACCAAACAAACACTGACTTCAACCCACCAACCACACACAACCAGTCAAATAAAAAGCACTCTAATTCACAATTTGACACACAACATATAAATAGAAAAGTTAGAAAACTCACTTTCACACCGCAGACTCTCCTCACTCAAAAACACTGCTCCGTCCCCAAACACACGCATGCGCACAGAGAGAGAGAGAGAGAGAGAGAAAGAGAGAGAGAGAGATACCTTTGCAACACCAGCCTTCTCCAAACCAGCCAGTAACAAGCTAGTGCCTTGACTCTGGAGCCCTCTTCACTTGACAGACAGCCCAGTTTTAGCTTTCCCTCCTGTGTGTCTGCAGTCAGCATGCTCTTTACTGCCCAACACTGCAGCCAGTATGCTCTTTACTGCTCACTGCAGCCAGCATGCTCTTTACTGCTCACTGCAGTCAGCATGCTCTTTACTGCTCAACACTGCAGCCAGCATGCTCTTTACTGCTCACTGCAGTCAGCATGCTCTTTACTGCCCAACACTGCAGACATCATGCTCTTTACTGCTCACTGCAGCCAACATGCTCTTTACTGCTCACTGCAGCCAGCATGCTCTTTACTGCTCACTGCAGCCAGCATGCTCTTTACTGCTCACTTCAGACATCATGCTCTTTACTGCTCACTGCAGTCAGCATGCTCTTTACTGCCCAACACTGCAGCCAGCATGCTCTTTACTGCTCACTGCAGCCAGCATGCTCTTTACTGCTCACTGCAGCCAGCATGCTCTTTACTGATCACTGCAGTCAGCATGCTCTTTACTGCTCACTGCAGTCAGCATGCTCTTTACTGCCCAACACTGCAGCCAGCATGCTCTTTACTGCTCACTGCAGCCAGCATGCCCTTTACTGCTCACTGCAGCCAGCATGCTCTTTACTGCTCACTGCAGTCAGCATGCTATTTACTGCTCACTGCAGTCAGCATGCTCTTTACTGCTCACTGCAGCCAGCATGCCCTTTACTGCTCACTGCAGCCAGCATGCTCTTTATGCTCACTGCAGCCAGCATGCCCTTTACTGCTCACTGCAGCCAGCATGCTCTTTACTGCTCACTGCAGCCAGCATGCTCTTTACTGCTCACTGCAGCCAGCATGCCCTTTACTGCTCACTGCAGTCAGCATGTTCTTTACTGCTCACTGCAGTCAGCATGCTCTTTACTGCTCACTGCAGTCAGCATGCTCTTTACTGCCCAACACTGCAGCCAGCATGCTCTTTATTGCTCACTGCAGTCAGCATGCTCTTTACTGCCCAACACTGCAGTCAGCATGCTCTTTACTGCTCACTGCAGTCAGCATGCTCTTTACTGCTCACTGCAGTCAGCATGCTATTTTACTGCTCACTGCAGTCAGCATGCTCTTTACTGCTCACTGCAGCCAGCATGCTCTTTACTGCTCACTGCAGCCAGCATGCTCTTTACTGCTCATTGCAGTCAGCATGCTCTTTACTGCCCAACACTGCAGTCAGCATGCTCTTTACTGCTCACTGCAGCCAGCATGCTTTTTACTGATCACTGCAGTCAGCATGCTCTTTACTGCTCACTGCAGCCAGCATGCTATTTACTGCTCACTGCAGCCAGCATGCTCTTTACTGCTCACTGCAGCCAGCATGCTCTTTACTGCTCACTGCAGTCAGCATGCTCTTTACTGCCCAACACTGCAGTCAGCATGCTCTTTACTGCCCAACACTGCAGTCAGCATGCTCTTTACTGCTCACTGCAGTCAGCATGCCCTTTACTGCTCACTGCAGCCAGCATGCTTTTTACTGCTCACTGCAGTCAGCATGCTCTTTACTGCTCACTGCAGCCAGCATGCTCTTTACTGCTCACTGCAGTCAGCATGCCCTTTACTGCTCACTGCAGCCAGCATGCCCTGTACTGCTCACTGCAGCCAGCATGCTCTTTACTGCTCACTGCAGTCAGCATGCTCTTTACTGCTCACTGCAGACATCATGCTGTTTACTGCTCACTGCAGTCAGCATTCTCTTTACTGCTCACTGCAGACATCATGCTCTTCACTGCTCACTGCAGCCAGCATGCTCTTTACGGCTCACTGCAGTCAGCATGCTCTTTACTGCTCACTGCAGTCAGCATGCTCTTTACTGCTCACTGCAGCCAGCATGCTCTTTACTGCTCACTGCAGTCAGCATGCTCTTTACTGCTCACTGCAGCCAGCATGCTCTTTACTGCTCACTATAGTCAGCATACTATTTATTGCTCACTGCAGTCAGCATGCTATTTACGGCTCACTGCAGTGAGCATGCTCTTTACTGCTCACTGCAGTCAGCATGCTCTTTATTGCTTAACACTGCAGTCAGCATGCTCTTTACTGCTCACTGCAGTCAGCATGCTCTTTACTGCTCACTGCAGTCAGCATGCTCTTTACTGCTCACTGCAGACAGCATGCTCTTTACTGCTTAACACTGCAGTCAGCATGCTCTTTACTGCTCACTGCAGTCAGCATGCTCTTTACTGCTCACTGCAGTCAGCATGCTCTTTACTGCTCACTGCAGCCAGCATGCTATTTACTGCTTAACACTGCAGTCAGCATGCTCTTTACTGCTCACTGCAGTCAGCATGCTCTTTACTGCTCACTGAAGACAGCATGCTCTTTACTGCTTAACACTGCAGCCAGCATGCTCTTTACTGCTCACTGCAGCCAGCATGCCCTTTACTGCTCTCTGCAGCCAGCATGCTATTTACTGCTCACTGCAGCCAGCATGCTCTTTACTGCTCACTGCAGTCAGCATGCTCTTTACTGCTCACTGCAGACATCATGCTCTTTACTGCTCACTGCAGCTAGCATGCTCTTTACTGCTCACTGCAGTCAGCATGCTCTTTACTGCTCACTGCAGCCAGCATGCTCTTTACTGCTCACTGCAGTCAGCATGCTCTTTACTGCCCAACACTGCAGACAGCATGCTTTTTACTGCTCACTGCAGTCAGCATGCTCTTTACTGCTCACTGCAGCCAGCATGCTCTTTACTGCTCACTGCAGTCAGCATGCTGTTTACTGCCCAACACTGCAGTCAGCATGCTCTTTACTGCTCACTGCAGTCAGCATGCTCTTTACTGCTCACTGCAGCCAGCATGCTCTTTACTGCTCACTGCAGTCAGCATGCTCTTTACAGCCCAACACTGCAGTCAGCATGCTCTTTACTGCTCACTGCAGCCAGCATGCTCTTTACTGCTCACTGCAGTCAGCATGCTCTTTACTGCTCACTGCAGCCAGCATGCTCTTTACTGCTCACTGCAGTCAGCATGCTCTTTACAGCCCAACACTGCAGCCAGCATGATCTTTACTGATCACTGCAGTCAGCATGCTCTTTACTGCTCACTGCAGCCTACAAGCTCTTTACTGCTCACTGCAGTCAGCATGCTCTTTACTGCTCACTGCAGACAGCATGCTCTTTATGCTCACTGCATCCAGAATGCTCTTTACTGCTCACTGCAGCCAGCATGCTCTTTACTGCTCACTGCAGCCAGCATGCTCTTTACTGCTCACTGCAGCCAGCATGCTCTTTATGCTCACTGCAGCCAGCATGCTCTTTACTGCTCACTGCAGCCAGCATGCTCTTTATGCTCACTGCCGCCAGCATGCTCTTTACTGCTCACTGCAGCCAGCATGCTCTTTACTGCTCACTGCAGTCAGCATGCTCTTTACTGCTCACTGCAGCCAGCATGCTATTTACTGCTCACTGCAGCCAGCATACTCTTTACTGCTCACTGCAGCCAGCATGCTCTTTACTGCTCACTGCAGCCAGCATACTCTTTACTGCTCACTGCAGCCAGCATGCTCTTTACTGCTCACTGCAGTCAGCATGCTCTTTACTGCTCACTGCAGCCAGCATGTTCTTTACTGCTCACTGCAGACATCATGCTATTTACTGCTCACAGCAGACATCATGCTCTTTACTGCTCACTGCAGCCAGCATGCTCTTTACTGCTCACTGCAGTCAGCATGCTCTTTACTGCTCACTGCAGCCAGCATGCTCTTTACTGCTCACTGCCGCCAGCATGCTCTTTACTGCTCACTGCAGCCAGCATACTATTTACTGCTCACTGCCGCCAGCATGCTCTTTACTGCTCACTGCAGCCAGCATGCTCTTTACTGCTCACTGCAGCCAGCATACTCTTTACTGCTCACTGCAGCCAGCATGCTCTTTACTGCTCACTGCAGTCAGCATGCTCTTTACTGCTCACTGCACCCAGCATGCTCTTTACGGCTCACTGCAGCCAGCATGCTCTTTACTGCTCACTGCAGTCAGCATGCTCTTTACTGCTCACTGCAGCCAGCATGCTCTTTACTGCTCACTGCAGACATCATGCTCTTTACTGCTCACTGCAGCCAGCATGCTCTTTCCTGCTCACTGCAGTCAGCATGCTCTTTACTGCTCACTGCAGCCAGCATGCTCTTTACTGCTCACTGCCGCCAGCATGCTCTTTACTGCTCACTGCAGCCAGCATGCTCTTTACTGCTCACTGCCGCCAGCATGCTCTTTACTGCTCACTGCAGCTAGCATGCTCTTTACTGCTCACTGCAGACAGCATGCTCTTTACTGCTCACTGCAGAAAGCATGCTCTTTACTGCTCACTGCAGCCAGCATGCTCTTTACTGCTCACTGCAGACAGCATGCTCTTTACTGCGCACTGCAGCCAGCATGCTCTTTACTGCTCACTGCAGCCAGCATGCTCTTTACTGCTCACTGCAGCTAGCATGCTCTTTACTGCTCACTGCAGTCAGCATGCTCTTTACTGCTCACTGCAGTCAGCATGCTCTTTACTGCTCACTGCAGCCAGCATGCTCTTTACTGCCCAACACTGCAGTCAGCATGCTCTTTACTGCTCACTGCAGTCAGCATGCTCTTTACTGCTCACTGCAGTCAGCATGCTCTTTATGTTCACTGCAGCTAGCATGCTCTTTACTGCTCACTGCAGACAGCATGCTCTTTACTGCTCACTGCAGACAGCATGCTCTTTACTGCTCACTGCAGCCAGCATGCTATTTACTGCTCACTGCAGACAGCATGCTCTTTACTGCTCACTGCAGCCAGCATGCTCTTTACTGCTCACTGCAGCCAGCATGCTCTTTACTGCTCACTGCAGTCAGCATGCTCTTTACTGCTCACTGCAGACAGCATGCTCTTTACTGCTCACTGCAGCCAGCATGCTCTTTACTGCTCACTGCAGCCAGCATGCTCTTTACTGCTCACTGCAGCCAGCATGCTCTTTACTGCTCACTGCAGTCAGCAAGCTCTTTACTGCCCAACACTGCAGTCAGCATGCTCTTTACTGCTCACTGCAGTCAGCATGCTCTTTACTGCTCACTGCAGTCAGCATGCTCTTTACTGCTCACTGCAGCCAGCATGCTATTTACTGCTCACTGCAGTCATCATGATCTTTACTGCTCACTGCAGTCAGCATGCTCTTTACTGCTCACTGCAGTCAGCATGCTCTTTACTGCTCACTGCAGTCAGCATGCTCTTTACTGCTCACTGCAGCCAACATGCTCTTTACTGCTCACTGCAGTCAGCATGCTCTTTACTGCTGACTGCAGACAGCATGCTCTTTACTGCTCACTGCAGACAGCATGCTCTTTACTGCTCACTGCAGTCAGCATGCTCTTTACTGCTCACTGCAGCCAACATGCTCTTTACTGCTCACTGCAGACAGCATGCTCTTTATGCTCACTGCAGCCAGAATGCTCTTTTATGCTCACTGCAGCCAGCATGCTCTTTACTGCTCACTGCAGCCAGCATGCTCTTTACTGCTCACTGCAGCCAGCATGCTCTTTATGCTCACTGCAGCCAGCATGCTCTTTACTGCTCACTGCAGCCAGCATGCTCTTTATGCTCACTGCAGCCAGCATGCTCTTTACTGCTCACTGCAGCCAGCATGCTCTTTACTGCTCACTGCAGCCAGCATGCTCTTTACTGCTCACTGCCGGCAGCATGCTCTTTACTGCTCACTGCAGCCAGCATACTCTTTACTGCTCACTGCCGCCAGCATGCTCTTTACTGCTCACTGCAGCCAGCATGCTCTTTACTGCTCACTGCAGCCAGCATACTCTTTACTGCTCACTGCAGCCAGCATGCTCTTTACTGCTCACTGCAGTCAGCATGCTCTTTACTGCTCACTGCAGTCAGCATGCTCTTTACTGCTCACTACAGCCAACATGCTCTTTACTGCTCACTTCAGTCAGCATGCTCTTTACTGCTCACTGCAGACAGCATGCTCTTTATGCTCACTGCAGCCAGAATGTTCTTTACTGCTCACTGCAGACATCATGCTCTTTACTGCTCACTGCAGCCAGCATGCTCTTTACTGCTCACTGCAGTCAGCATGCTCTTTACTGCTCACTGCAGCCAGCATGCTCTTTACTGCTCACTGCCGCCAGCATGCTCTTTACTGTTTTAAATCTTTTTATTTTTCATGAGGTTTCACATTCAATCGACAGATCTACAGAATGTTCAGTGTCACTCTCATGAACAATTTTTAACAATTTTCCTTGTGCTCCCCACTCAATCCTGTGAGGTTCGCCTTTCCCTTGACCTTTAATTCCCTGTCTCCTCACCTCACTAGCCCCCACCCTCGCGTTCGTTTACTCTCGTTTGCTCTTCAGCAGCCACACCCTTGGACTACCTGTCATTATGTGTTTGATTGGTCTGGTGCCGAACACACACTTCTAGTTCGAGTATCAATTACCATCACGCACCTGATGTGTATTCTAATTAGCACCCCTGTGGGCTTTAAGTACCTCGCTCTTCCCCTCAGTCCTGGTCAGGTCGTTCCGTATCATATCTCTATCACCAAGACCCCTACGGGAGGTTCTCTGTCTGTAGGCTCCTACGGGGGTTTCTGTTTCTGTCTTTATGCTGTTTTCATCTCCGGCGTGAGATGCGCTCAAGCCTTCGCCTCCTGTCGCCGTTTGCCTGGAGGGAGACACTGTACTGCGCTCTCTAAACCTCTACGGGAGGTATTCCAGTGTTCCACTCCAGACCTCCAAGCCAGACGCGCTCTTCACTCCAGACGCGCATCCAGACGCGCATCCAGACCTCCGAGCCAGACGCGCTCTTCACTCCAGACGCGCATCCAGACGCGCATCCAGACCTCCGAGCCAGACGCGCTCTTCACTCCAGACGCGCATCCAGACGCGCATCCAGACCTCCGAGCCAGACGCGCTCTTCACTCCAGACGTGCTCTTCACTCCAGATGCGCATCCAGACGCGCATCCAGACCTCCGAGCCAGATGCGCTCTCCGTACCGGCGCATACTCAAAGCAGACGCGCACCACTCAGACCTCCGCGCCAGATGCGCTCTCCGTACCGGCGCGTACTCCAAGAAGACGCGCACCACTCAGACCTCCGCGCCAGATGCGCTCTCCGTACCGGCGCGTACTCCAAGCAGACGCGCACCACTCAGACCTCCGCGCCAGATGCGCTCTCCGTACCGGCGCGTACTCCAAGCAGACGCGCACCACTCAGACCTCCGCGCCAGATGCGCTCTCCGTACCGGCGCGTACTCCAAGCAGATGCGCACCACTCAGACCTCCGCGCCAGATGCGCCCTCCGTACCGGCACGTACTCCAAGCAGACGCGCACCACTCAGACCTCCGCGCCAGATGCGCTCTCCTCCAGACGTCTAGCTTGCGCGCTCCTACTCCTCCCTGTAAGCAGCTCCAGCCCTCGCCCTGTTCCAAGGCCTTACCCTGTTTTCTCTATCCCTGTCCCCAGCCCGCCTCCGCGGGCCTTTGTCCCTGTTTCCCCTCTCTAGTCCTCCTAGTCCTCCCTGTCCAGTCCTTCTAGTCCTCCTAGTCCTCCCTGTCCCCAGCCCGCCTCCGCAGGCCTCTGTCCCTGTTTCCCCTCTCTAGTCCTCCTTGTCCTCCCTGTCCAGTCCTTCTAGTCCTCCTAGTCCTCCTTGTCCAGTCCTCCTAGTCCTCCCTGTCCAGTCCTCCTAGTCCTCCCTGTTTCCTGCCCTGTTCCCTTGCCCTGGCCCTGTCCGTTAGCCTTCCCTTTGCCTTCCCCTTAGCCAGCTCGCCTCTTAAAGGCACTGTGCCTATTTTCCCAAGTTCATGTTTTCCTGTAATTTGTGTTCTCCCTTAAAGGGACAGTGCCGTTTTCTGTTGTTTTCAATAAATGCCCAGTTCTTGGCTTACTCTCATACCTGTCTTGTGTTGTGCGATTGGGGTCGGTTACAAACCATAACAGTACGACCTGACCCGTCGACGACCCCAGCCAGCACAGACGGTGTATGTTGAGTTTGCCTTTTTTTTTTGTTCCCTCTAGTTCCCCTGTTAGTTCCCCTGTTGACTCCCCTGTTAGCTTCCCTGTCAGCTCCCCTGTTTAGCCTGTTAGTCTTCCCTGTTAGCTTCCCTGTTAGCTTCCCTGTTAGCTCCCCTGTTAGCCCTGTTAGCTTCCCTGTTAGCCCTGTTAGCTCCCCTGTTAGCTTGTTAGTCTCCCCTGTTAGCTCCCCTGTTAGCCTGTTGACTCCCCTGTTTGCTTCCTTGTTAGCCTCGTTAGCTCCCCTGCGGCTTGTTAGGCCTCTACTACCAGCATGGCCCCAGTCTGCTAGCTTAGCCCCGGCTGCTAGCACAGCCTCTATGTTGATGCAGCCTTGCTGCTGGCATAGGCCCTGTAGCTACCCATGCCCAGGCAGCTAACCCAGTCCCTCTGCATGGCCCCAGTCTGCTAGCTTAGCCCCGGCTGTTAGCACAGCCTCTATGTTAATGCAGCCCTTGCAGCTAGCATAGGCCCTGTAGCTAGCCATGCCCAGGCAGCTAACCCGGTCCCTCTGCATGGCCTCCACTTTTCGTGTAGTTTTCCCACTGCTAGGACTGCCCTTTCAGCTAGCAAGGTCAGTTTTCTCCCACTGCTAGGACTGCCCTTTCAGCTAGCAAGGTCAGTTTTTTCCCACTGCTAGGACTGCCCTTTCAGCTAGCAAGGTCAGTTTTCCCACTGCTAGGACTGCCCTTTCAGCTAGCAAGGTCAGTTTTCCCCACTGCTAGGACTGCCCCTTCAGCTAGCAAGGTCAGTTCCCCACAGCTAGGACTGTCCTTCCAGCTAGCTTGTTCTCTCATGCTGGTCCAGCCCTGTCTGCCAGCCTAGCTCCGGCAGCTAGCGCAGCCTCTATGTTAATGTAGCAGTACAGCTAGCATGGGCCCTGTAGCTATCAGTGCCCTGGCAGCTACCCTTTCCCTCTGCTAGCCCCTTCCCTGTTCCCCTCTCCAGTGCCCCTGTTCCAGCCCTGTCTGCTAGCCTAGCTCCGGCAGCTAGCGCAGCCTCTATGTTAATGTAGCAGTACAGCTAGCATAGGCCCTGTAGCTATCAGTGCCCTGGCAGCTGCCCTTTCCCTCTGCTAGCCCCTTCCCGGTGCTCCTCATAGTTACCCCTCAGCTTCCCTAGTTACCCTTCGGCTACCCTAGTTACCCCTCTGCTACCCTGTTCCTTTGCTAGCCCCACTTTTGTTGTAGCTTCCCCTGCTAGCATGGCCCGGTACTTTTTGTTTGTTGCCTTGTTTTGTCCCCTGCCACTCTGTCTGTATTTTTGGGTCGCCCGGTGGCTCCCGTGGAGGGGGGAGTACTGTGAGGTTCGCCTTTCCCTTGACCTTTAATTCCCTGTCTCCTCACCTCACTAGCCCCCACCCTCGCGTTCGTTTACTCTCGTTTGCTCTTCAGCAGCCACACCCTTGGACTACCTGTCATTATGTGTTTGATTGGTCTGGTGCCGAACACACACTTCTAGTTCGAGTATCAATTACCATCACGCACCTGATGTGTATTCTAATTAGCACCCCTGTGGGCTTTAAGTACCTCGCTCTTCCCCTCAGTCCTGGTCGGGTCGTTCCGTATCATATCTCTATCACCAAGACCCCTACGGGAGGTTCTCTGTCTGTAGGCTCCTACGGGAGTTTCTGTTTCTGTCTTTATGCTGTTTTCATCTCCGGCGTGAGATGCGCTCAAGCCTTCGCCTCCTGTCGCCGTTTGCCTGGAGGGAGACACTGTACTGCGCTCTCTAAACCTCTACGGGAGGTATTCCAGTGTTCCACTCCAGACCTCCGAGCCAGACGCGCTCTTCACTCCAGACGCGCATCCAGATGCGCATCCAGACCTCCGAGCCAGACGCGCTCTTCACTCCAGACGCGCATCCAGACGCGCATCCAGACCTCCGAGCCAGATGCGCTCTTCACTCCAGACGCGCATCCAGACGCGCATCCAGACCTCCGAGCCAGACGCGTTCTTCACTCCAGACGCGCTCTTCACTCCAGACGCGCATCCAGACGCGCATCCAGACCTCCGAGCCAGATGCGCTCTCCGTACCGGCGCATACTCAAAGCAGACGCGCACCACTCAGACCTCCGCGCCAGATGCGCTCTCCGTACCGGCGCGTACTCCAAGCAGACGCGCACCACTCAGACCTCCGCGCCAGATGCGCTCTCCGTACCGGCGCGTACTCCAAGCAGACGCGCACCACTCAGACCTCCGCGCCAGATGCGCTCTCCGTACCGGCGCGTACTCCAAGCAGACGCGCACCACTCAGACCTCCGCGCCAGATGCGCCCTCCGTACCGGCGCATACTCCAAGCAGACGCGCACCACTCAGACCTCCGCGCCAGATGCGCTCTCCTCCAGACGTCTAGCCTGCGCGCTCCTACTCCTCCCTGTAAGCAGCTCCAGCCCTCGCCCTGTTCCAAGGCCTTACCCTGTTTTCTCTATCCCTGTCCCCAGCCCGCCTCCGCGGGCCTTTGTCCCTGTTTCCCCTCTCTAGTCCTCCTAGTCCTCCCTGTCCAGTCCTTCTAGTCCTCCTAGTCCTCCCTGTCCCCAGCCCGCCTCCGCGGGCCTCTGTCCCTGTTTCCCCTCTCTAGTCCTCCTTGTCCTCCCTGTCCAGTCCTTCTAGTCCTCCTAGTCCTCCTTGTCCAGTCCTCCTAGTCCTCCCTGTCCAGTCCTCCTAGTCCTCCCTGTTTCCTGCCCTGTTCCCTTGCCCTGGCCCTGTCCGTTAGCCTTCCCTTTGCCTTCCCCTTAGCCAGCTCGCCTCTTAAAGGCACTGTGCCTATTTTCCCAAGTTCATGTTTTCCTGTAATTTGTGTTCTCCCTTAAAGGGACAGTGCCGTTTTCTGTTGTTTTCAATAAATGCCCAGTTCTTGGCTTACTCTCATACCTGTCTTGTGTTGTGCGATTGGGGTCGGTTACAAACCATAACAAATCCATTCTCCCATCTCTCACTCACACTCACACACTGGGACATACACACACGTACACGCGCACACACGCGCATACAGGCATACACACACACACACATACACACATACACTTGCCCACATACACACAAATAAACAATTAGACAACAAAAAAAAAGAAAATAATAATAATACAAATAAAGTAAAATAAAATAAAATAAAGGGACAGTAGGTAAATCATAAGTAAATAAGGAATAAGGAATAAAAGTGCAAATGTCGGTATTGTAAACAGTGACATTTTATAGCACCCAGTTGCTCACACCCGCTTATCGATAGCTACTCCGACAGAGAAGGGTCCGGGCCGCTGCGTGTTCAGCTCCCTTTCCCAGACCCGACCCCGTGGGGGCAGAGTTTGACAGCCATGCGCAGGCAACCAGGCACTTACACGCAGACAAAGAGCCTCAACAGATCAGCTAATCTAATCTGCTAAAACTCCACGTCTGTTATTTAGATATGACACATTTATAGGACTACATTATGAGTTTCCAGTTGAGTATAGAGTGGATTCCAGAGTTCTTGAAATAAGTGACCCTGGTTGTGCTTTTCAAGCGTTATCTTTTCTAAGGGAAGAAACTGAGATATTTGTTCTATGAACATATTGAATGTTGGTGCGATTTCATTTTTCCATAGAAGAAGTATACATTTCTTTGCAAAATATGTTATGTATACCAACAGTCTGCATTTCTTTTGGTCTAAGTGGCAGTTTGTTATATTATTTAATAGATAGACACATGGTGATAACTCAAATTCCAACTCCATGACAGATTTAGTAAATAAGTGGATCTTGTTCCAGAAATGCTTCAATTTGCTACATTGCCAGAACATATGCAGAAATGTTCCTTCTTTAATTTTACATCTTGGGCAATTTGGTGAGTTTTCTTTCGAGATTTTGTGCATTTTTACAGGAGTAAGGTAGAATTTATGAATAAATTTGAAATTACTTTCTTTGATCTTACTGCTTGTAAAGGGAAAGAAAGTTCGATCACAGATATCTTGCCAATTGTTTTCTTCAAATTTCGTTGCCAGGTCCGTCTCCCAGCATCTTAATAGAGCTGGGAAGACTGTTTGGCATTCATTAGTTAGAATTTCATATAGTTCACTGATTTTACCTTTAATTGTGGATGAGGTAGTTAGTTTTTCTTCCAATTCTGTCATTTCAAAGCTTAACTTGTTTTCTTTAGTAAGTGAACTTAAAGTGCTTTGAATTTGCATATATTTTAAGAAGTCTGAGTTAGGAATGTTGTATTCTTCTCTTAGCTCCTGAAATGCTTTTAATTTCCAGTTTTTATGAAAAAGGTCTTTAAGTTTAGTTACCCCCAAGTGTCTCCACTTGTTTATATCAGTTGAATGAAAATATTTTTTTAGGTCAGGGTTTTGATGAATAGGTGAATAAACAGAGATGCATTTAGTTATGCCAAACTTTTTCGAGCAATCTTTCCATGCAGATAGGGTATTCACAACCGTGAAATATTGCTTTATATTTTCTATTTTGTCAAAATTCTTTATAAAAAAAAGAGAGTTTAGAGGTAAAGGATCAACCTGTCCCGCTTCTATCTGTATCCAGTGTGAGTCTGGTCCTCCCAATGACCATGATACTATAGTTCGAAGTTGGGCTGACCAGTAGTAGTGTTGGAGATTGGGAAGACCTAGACCACCCATGGACTCAGGTTTCATAAGAGTCAGTAATTTAATCCTTGGTTTTTTATTGGACCAAATAAATTTTGAGATACGTTTATTCAATATGTTAAAATATGTTATAGATAGGTAGCAGGGTACATTTTGAAAGAGAAAGTTCAATCTCGGAAGGATATTCATCCTGATGACGTTTATCCTTCCTAGAAGGGATAGGGGTAGTTTGTCCCATCTACCTAGATCTGTGTTAATTTCAATTGTAAGAGGAGTGTAATTTTTTTCAAATAAATCATTTAATTGCGGTGTAAAGTGTACTCCCAAGTATTTGAAGCCTCCTGGTGACCATCGAAATGGGTAGGATTTCTGCATTTCGTTTGTTGGTTTCATATGTAGGAGACATGCATTAGATTTATTATAATTTATCTTGTATCCTGAGTACTTTCCAAATTGTTCGATTGTGTTATACAGATGTAATAAGGAGTTTTCTGGTTGCTCAATGTATAGAACAATGTCGTCAGCATATAAAGATATTTTGTGTTCAACCTTATCGATATACACTCCTTTTATGTTAATGTTGTCTCGTACAGATGCAGCCAAAATTTCTATTATTATTGCGAATAATGAGCTTGACATTGGGCAGCCCTGTCTTGTTCCTCTCATTAAGAGAAACGGATCAGATGTATTGCCATTAGTAATAACTGCTGCTTTTGGAGTTTGATAAATTGCTTTAATCCACTGGATAAAATTTGACCCTATATTAAGTTTTTGCAACACGTTAAAAAGAAAGTTCCACTCGACTCTGTCAAAAGCTAGAGTAGAGAGGGCCTCTGTTTTAGATTCAAATGATTGGTTATATTTAATAACCGTCTGATGTTATCGGTAGCATATCTTCCCTTAACAAATCCAGCCTGATCTGGGTTTACCAATTTCGGCGTGATGGTTTCAAGTCTTTTCGCTAATGCTTTGGTGATAGTCTTATAATCATGATCTAAAAGACTTATAGGTCTGTATGATGAACAGTCTAGTGGATCCTTACCACTTTTATGCAGTACTGTGATGTTTGCCAAGCTCATTGTTTGAGGAAGTGCCTTGTTGTGTCCAAAGTTGTTAATCATTCCCATAAAAATGGGTTTCAAGTCATTCCAGTACTCCTTATATAGCTGTGCCGGGAAGCCATCTGGTCCTGGACTTTTGTCTATAGGCATTGAATTAATTGTTGCTAGTATTTCTTGTTCGGTAAAGGGTGCATTAAGACTCTCTTGATCTGATTCTGAGAGCTTTGGCATTTTGATACCTTCTAAGAATCTATCCAGTTCCTCCTGTGTGTAATTACTTTGAGATTTGTATAGTATATTGTAATACTCCTGGAATGCCTGATTGATTTCTTTTGGATGATGTGAGATGTTGCCCTTGAACCGAATTGCTTTTATAGTCCTTTCGGCTTGTTATTTTTTTAGTTGATGGGCTAATAGTTTACTGGGTTTGTTGCCAAATTCATAGTGTTTTTGTCTAACCTGATTCATTTGTTGCATGATTATATTTGTAGTCTTGATATTTAATTTGGCTCTGGCAGTTACTAAATGTTTCCAGTTGTCTTCTGTTGCTGCAACTTTATGGAGGGCTTCGCATCTTTCAATTTCTTTTTCTAGTTCTTTTGTGTGTGCGATTTCTTCCCTTTTACTAAATGATGTGTATGAGATAATATGTCCTCTTAAAGTGGCTTTTGCAGCTTCCCAGATTATGTTTGGGTCCATGCTAGGATCATTGTTTTCATCTATGTAATTTTTAATCCATACCTTCATTTTTGATCTAAATGTTTCATCCCTCAGCAATGAGGTATTGAATCTCCATTGCCTACGAGTGAACTTTTCTCCATCCAGACGAACGGTCAAGTCAATTCTCGCATGGTCTGATAGTGTGATTGGATTGATACAACAGTTTTTTACCATGTGAAGATGTCTTGAGTAGATCAAAAAGTAATCAATCCTAGAATATGAGACATTGGCGTTTGAATAGTAAGTGTAGTCTTTAACCTTTGGATTTAGTTCCCGCCACACATCAACTAGGCCACTTTCTTTGCATAAACCTTTGAGTACTTTTATGGACTTTGGTTTGTTACTTTTAGACTGTGTGGTCTTGTCCATCTTCTGATTCAGTGCACAGTTAAAGTCTCCGCCTATGACCCCAAATCCTTTGCAGTTTTCGTTGAAAAGCAATACCATATCTGACATAAATGCAGGGTCATCTGTGTTAGGAGCGTAGATATTAAGGAAAGTGGTAGATATTCCATTAATAGAACCTGAAATCAAAACATATCGCCCATTTGGGTCAGTGATTTTTTTCTCTAATTTAAATGGCGTGTTTCTATTGATTAGAATAGCAGTTCCCCTACTGTGACTTTTGTATGAAGAAAAATACACTTGTCCCACCCAATCCTGTTGTAGCTTTAAATGTTCAATTTCTGATAAGAATGTTTCTTGCAGGAAGGCTATATGTACCATCTTATCTTTTAGAACAGATAATTTTTTTGCCCTTATAATGGGATTACCCAAGCCTTTGACATTCCATGAGTTTATTATCAAATCCGACATAATGGTTTCAGATTCAGATTCAGAATTTTTATTTGCCACATGGAAGCAATACAATCATACAGTTTTCATACAAAATCATAAATAGAGTTCTACCATGGGCAAAAGGAGCAGGAAGAAGAATAAATCTTATGGTTACCTGCCCCCTATTCTTAAACTAAACAAGTATCAGTATCAGTTTCATTTTTCATTTCAAACCATACAACCTATACAATACAAGACAACCACAAAACAACACTACAACCACCACAAAACAATAGACAACAGCAACAACAGACACCACCCATGGTCTGAAAAGTGGGATGGAAGAAGCCAATCCTGTGAACTTCCATTCCCCACACCCCGGCCATCACCCTCTCTACAGTACATACAACATGTAACACAGCTCCGCTTCCCACATCCCCCGACATCTCAACAAGACACACATGAGTCTGACCAGTCAATACATATTTTATATACATACTCCTTTTAATGCCAAACATCATGTTCACCCTCCTCCTTATACCTTTCCAATATTCCTTTTTTTAACTTTCTTTTAAACTGGTATATGTTTTTACTCAGTTTAACGTCCTCGTCCAATCCATTCCATAATTTTACTCCACAAACAGATATACACATAGATTTTAGAGTGGTTCTTACACCCGGTTGCTGTAGTTTCTGTTTCCCTCTAAGATTATAATTCCTGGTTCCTACCCTCTCAGTGAACCGATATTGGATGGGGGTTGGAAGAGAGTTATGTGAAGCTTTGAACATGATTTCGGCAGTTTTAATTTTGATCAAGTCCCATAATTTAAAAGCTGATGCTTGTAAAAACAATGGTGTAGAGTGTTGGTTGTACTTAGCACTGTACACAATCCTTATGGCCTTTTTTTGCAGAATATAAAGAGGTGATATATTGGAACGATAAGTATTTCCCCATACTTCCAGACAATAATTTAAATATGGGACTACAAGTGCATGGTAGAGGATGAGAAGTGACCTTTGGTTGACAAAATTCTTGGCTCGATACATAATCCCCACACTTTTGGCCATCTTGGATTTTACATGACTGATGTGAGGTTTCCAGCATATCCTGTCATCTATGATTACACCCAGGAATGTGGTTTGCTTTACTCTTTCAATACATACATTGTCTATCATAACTTTCACTGTTAAATCACTATTTCGCTTTCCAAATAACATTAATTTAGTTTTACTCAAATTCAACGACAATTTATTCTCATCAAACAATTTTTTTAACTTTATCAACTCCTGTGTGATCACCTGTAAAAGATCCTGCAAATTTTGCCCTGAACAAATTATATTAGTGTCATCTGCAAAAAGGATGAATTTCATGATTGATGATACTCTACATATGTCATTAATGTATAATAAAAACAGTATCGGACCCAAAATTGACCCTTGCGGTACTCCGCAGACTATGTTCCTCAATGATGACCTATGTTTGTTAATTTGTACAAATTGTTTCCTGTCTTCCAAATAACTTTCCAACCAATTTAGAACTGTTCCTCTAATACCACATCGATCCAGTTTTTTTAATAATATACCATGATCTATAGTATCAAACGCCTTCTTAAAATCTATAAATATTCCTACAGCTAATTTCTTATTGTCCGTACATGTGGTGATTTCCTCAATTAGGTCTGTAAGCGCCAATGAAGTTGATCTATTTTTTCGGAAACCATACTGACTGTCGGAAAGCAAGTTATTTTTTTCAATAAAACTGAAAAGTCTTATTGAAAAGAGCTTTTCTAGAATTTTTGAGAACTGAGGTAGGAGAGAGACTGGCCGGTAATTTGTAAAAATATGTTTATCCCCTGATTTAAATAATGGTATTACTTTTGCTATTTTCATTTTATTTGGAAATGTTCCTGTTTGAAAGGATAAGTTGCAAATGTGAGTTAGTGGTTTTATAATTCCCCCAACAATTTTCTTAATCGTCTCCATATCAATATCATTATAATCTTTCGATTTTTTATTCTTACAGTTCAATACAGTGTCCATTACTTCATTTTCATCTACCGGATAAAGAAACATTGAGCTTGAATTGAAGTCTATTAGTTTATCCAGTGACCCAGTTGTGAATGTAATTTTCTCTGCCAATTCAGGTCCAATACGTACAAAGAATTTATTAAAACCATCAACCACCTCATCCATGTTGCTTATGGACTTTTCATTTACAATAAAATGATCTGGATAGTTCTCACCATTAGACCCCTTTCTGATAAGATTATTAAGCACCTTCCAAATACCCTTAATATCATGTTTTTTACTTTCTAGTAGATTGGCATAGTATTCCTTTTTACAGTTTCTCATAATAATAGTTAACTTGTTTTTATACATTTTATATTTAGACTCCGTTTCATTAGTTCTGTATTTAATAAATTTTCTATACAACCGGTTTTTCTTTTTGCAAGCATTTACTAGCCCCTTTGTTAACCATGGATTATTTGTGGTATTTCTTCTCTTGTCCTGTTTTTTTATTGGACATTTGTTGTCATATGATGCTTTAAATATTTCCAGAAAGGAGTCATAGGCGACATCGATATTATTTGCTTGGTATACTGTATTCCAATCCTGTTCAATTAAGTTATTTCTCAGAGCAGTCAATGACTCCTCACTTCTTACACGGCTATAGTTTACATTTTTTGCCTCCATGACTTTTCTATACATAGTATCATACACAACAAAAATTGGTAGATGGTCACTAATGTCATTAAGTAATAGCCCACTCACAGTATTGTTATCTATTATGTTTGTAAAAATGTTATCTATCAGTGTGGCACTATGTGAAGTTATTCTGCTGGGTCTGGTGATTTTAGGATATAGGCTCATGCTGAACATAGTGTCAATGAATTCCTCTGTCAATCTATGTTTCTGTGGATTTAGCAGATCAATATTGAAATCCCCACATATGAATACATCTTTTTGATTATTTATAGAAAATAGTTTTTCCATCCAGTTGTTAAACACATTAATATCTGATCCTGGTGTCTTATATATACAGCTAACAACTACATTCTTCTTTTTTGCCAAGCATATTTCAACTGTTACACATTCAAACACATTTTCTACTGCCAATGACATCTTATCCAACACTTTACAATCCATTTTACTATCAACATATAATGCCACACCCCCTCCACTTTTATTTTGTCTGTTTGTGTAAAACATGTCATAACCAGGCATTTTAAGATCTGTACCTCTGTCAAGGTTTAACCAAGTCTCTGAAATGGCTATTATGCTAAACGGTGAATTAAATTGCATCAAGTAATCCTGAATGTGCTCATAATTAGCATACAGGCTCCTACTATTAAAATGAATTAATGATATTTTGTGTTTCGCATCAATCATTTCATTAAATTTTGTTTCTGTATAATATTTGCAGTCTTTCTTAATATCTATAAAGATGTTATTATCTGGATCAATTTCATTCACCGTATTTTGAGATTTATAGTCAGTATACTCAAACGTTTCAAATTCTAGACTCTCGTAATCAAAATTCGTGGAGGTTTCGTTCAAATTCTCACCCTCTATCAGGGATGAGTATTCATCATCATCGTCACCATTCATACACAACTATCCAAGTAAATTGGAACTTGGAAAGTGGACATCAGAGCGAATATCAAGGGGTTGAAAGCGAGAGCCACGGACAAGACCAACCAGCGGACAGACAACCGACGGGCAAACAGAGAGACGAACAGACAGACAGACAGATAGACAAACAAGCATACACACTCTAACAAAAGAGAGCCACCAAGGCTAGCAACAAAATATGGATACAAGACAAACACAACAAAAACAATCAAGAAAATCCAAGCGGCCCCCGCCATATCAAGCTAGAGCACACCAGACAATACCTGAAAAGTAATATACAAAGAAAAGAAAAGAAATCAAAATTATTAGGCCACTCCCTAGCCAAAATGTTCACTTAGACTTACCCAATTATTCTGTATAAATAGATTAGATATGAAGAGAAAAGGAATGTAATAAAATAATATAATACAATATTACAGGTAAAGGAGGGGAAAATTATATATATATGGAAAAAAATATATATACAAATCTGAGAGAGAGACAAAGAGAGAGACACGCACAACGAGAGAGCGTGACAGGTAGAGAGAGCAAAAGGATCACACTCAATGTATATTTGCATAAGAGGAATCAGAATGGTAATAATACAAATAGTGAAAATAATAAAATAGTAAATACTAGTAATAATAATAAATAGTAATAATAAAAAAAGAAAAAAAAAAAAAAAAAAAAAAAAATGTATAATAATAATATATATGCGTATACATTCAATATACACGTATATACTATACATTCATTAATTCCATCCCTTCCTATATGTAGTCACGGCAATGTTAACTCTCTAACGTTTGATGATGTCATCATCGTGCGACCGTGTTTTCATCGGTAGTGGAGCCATGCTGCAAACCGAACGCACTACTGGGGCAATCCTCCTGCTTCCGTGTTGACAGCAGCTGTGGAAACATTCTGGATATTCGGTAGAATCTCCTGAGCATCATGGAAGATGTTGTCGTCGCCACCGCTCAGCCAGTATGTTACCCGAGGATTTCTGTACAAGTTGCCGTCGATGTAGAGACGATCAACGATGAGACGGGCGTTCTTCTTGTTCTTTCTAGCCTCTGTCAGTATCGGATAAAGCAGCCTCCTCCTACTCATGATCTCAAATGGAAATTGATCACTGACGGAGTAGTTGGTATTTTTTAGCTCTTTACCCTTGGACATGACAGCATACTTCATCCTGGAATCTGTGACTTTTGCCACGATCGGTCGGGGCCTCTGCTGGTCGCCTCTAGCTTTCCCCAGGCGATGCACTCTGGAGAAGCGAATCGACTCTGCCTCCTCCGGCTTCATTTTCAATTTGTTGACTAAGAACTCCTTTAGAAGACCCTCAGAATTCTGGTAAGTTTCATTTGGGACCTCTGAAAGTCTGTGTATTATAATATTGTCCCTCATGCTCCTGCATTGTAGATCGAGAATATCCTTTGCCATGATATTGGTATCCTTCCGAAGTTCACCTGTTAGACGCTTGAGGCTGTTAACCTCGATCCTGAGTGAGGCGTTGTCAGCCTTTAATACTTCAATTAAAGAGTTGTTGAACTCCACGGAGGCTTTTAATTCATTAACATCGTTTGTTAATTGGTCAAGCAAGTCAAGCTTCTTGAGTTGTTGATTTATGGATGATAAAGACTCACGGATGTCAGGCGAGTCTTCCTCACTGGAGCCCATCTGGAACCGAAGGCGTTTGTCAGCTGGGGCCTGGCCCGGCATTTCGTTTTTATGAAATAATTTATCTATGAATGCTTCCAAACCTCCCACTGTTTCCTCCTCAGGCGAATCCAGTTTGAAAAAATAAGTGTCAAACAATGATCAAACTAATTGTAAAGGCATTTTAGGGAGGTATAGGGCAGAGTGTAGCTCAGCACTTCATGCCGTCGGCCATCTTAGAGCAATCACTGTATGCATTGAGATATTTAGAAAAGAAAATAACAAACAATAAAGAAAAAGACAATAACATACAATTATACACCCTTGTTGTGGTTCCCAGACCCACAACATTGTGTTGGCTTCACTTTTAGTAGGCCAGAGAAAGAAAACAGTAGAGAAATAAAAACTAAAGAATACTAACGTTTTCATAAATGGTGTGGTGCCCGGAGCTCCTACCCTCATTTATTTTAACCCCCCCCCCCCCCCCACTTCCATCATAAAAATAGTTCTTCAATTTCATCCATGCTTAATTGTGTAGAATTGAAAGAAGCAGTCATTGCAATAGTATTATAGCTTACAAGTGTTGACGTCTTATCGTGGGGTAAACCCCTTTCAAATGGTACAGTCCGCGTGACGTCACTCTTTGTTGCAGGAAGTATGAGCGCAAACGTGACTGCAGGTCAGGACGGTGTATACAAAACAGATTCACGTGGATCTTGACTAAACCATCAACACACACGCTTTTCATAGATGGATATTTCTACTACACGATTTTCATGAGGAGGGGACCTAACAACGTCTTACCTCCACTCTTGGTGGCAGAATGCAGAGTTAATGTGAAACTTACTGCGACAGTTCGATTGTCTCGAGAAACTCCTTCACCGCTGTTGGGTTGTTGAAGAGGACGATGCTGTCCTCGTGAAGGACACGCAGTCGATTTGGATATGCAAATCCTCTGAAGATATTCTTTTGGATGAGTACTTTGATCACCTCGTCGAATTCTCTGCGTTTGATCCGTACTTCCCTTGGCAGATCCTGACGGATGGTGAGTTTGATTCCCTTTTCTTGCATCTGTGTCTTCTTTGCAGTTTGTAGTATTAGTTTCGCATCTCTGAACCGTAGGAGACGAATCAGTGTTGGTCTTGGTGGTTTTCCTGGCTCAGGTGGGGTTCGGCCGGAGCGCATGACTTGTTCTATGTCGAATTGTTTGCCGGGGATTTTGAGCCAATGTGGTAACTTCTGTTCAATATAGTCAATAAGTCCATATTCAGATTTTTCTGGGAGACCCAATAGAACCAAGCTCTTCATCCGTTCTTTGTTTTCTAGTATGTCCACTTTTATTTCCAACGATTGTATTTTCTTATTTGCACTGTCTGCTGTCTTCTTGTTGGTTGTCAGAGTGTCTTCAGCTGTTGAGACCCGGGTTTCTACTTCATCCAGGCGTAGCTTCTGTGTCTCCAGTGCTTTGTTGGTTTTTTTTAGCGTGACTTTGATTGCCGATACTTCGGTGGTCATATCTCCCAAGCGTGTGTCGATGCCATCCAGTCTTTCTACTACCACAATATGTTGGTGTTTTAATTCTGACATAATTGCCTGTAATGTAGGTTCAGGTTCCTCCGTTTTGGTTTCTTGTGTTTGGTCCTCGCCGAATTGTTTGCCTTTGCCTGTCGTTCGACCAGTGCCACCACGACCACCACGATCTAATGACATCTTGTTGTCTGCACTTTTGACTCCTAGTTGGGATAAAGGAGTAGTTAAATTATTTACCGAGTGGAGGTAAAAAATGTAATTAATGTCGAGGTAATGTGGAGCTCTCAGCTCAGGCAGCCGTTTTCTATTGCACTCTGATTCTTCCCACTTTTGCTCACTGCAGCCAGCATACTCTTTACTGCTCACTGCCGCCAGCATGCTCTTTACTGCTCACTGCAGCCAGCATGCTCTTTACTGCTCACTGCAGCCAGCATACTTTTTACTGCTCACTGCAGCCAGCATGCTCTTTACTGCTCACTGCAGTCAGCATGCTCTTTACTGCTCACTGCAGCCAGCATGCTCTTTACTGCTCACTGCAGACATCATGCTCTTTACTGCTCACTGCAGACATCATGCTCCATACCGCTCATTCACTCAATGCTGCTCACACACACACACACACACACACACACACACACACACACACACACACACACACACACACACACACACACACACACACACACACACACACACACACACACAGAGAGAGAGAGAGAGAGAGAGAGAGAGAGAGAGAGAGAGAGAGAGAGAGAGAGAGAGAGAGAGAGAGAGAGAGAGAGAGAGAGAGAGAGAGAGAGAGAGAGAGAGAGAGAGAGAGAGAGAGAGAGAGAGAAAAAACCCTCCTCCTTTTTTCCATTTTTCATCTTCAACAATTTTCTGTGGCATTGCAATATTGACATAAAGGACCATGGACTGCTGCACTCAGGCCGGGGGAGGAAAAGCACCCAGATGTAGTGTTGTTTACCGGGGACTCAACGTTTGACCCGGCCCCTCCGAAAGACTCCAGGCCAACACAGAGGAGACGGGGACACGGTGAATACGGTTGCAGTTTAGGTTTCTGTTCAGATATCGCAGCTGTGTTTGTGTGAGAAACGAGATACAGGTGCACCGTCTGCACCACGGCGGTCGATCCCAGTTTCTGTACGGAGTCTGTGAAGAGAAGACGAGGCCGTCCGAAGGCGTGAGCTCACGTGGGACGCACATGTGGAAGGCGTCGGTATTTTCATAATCAGATTCAGATTCAGATTCCTTTATTGTAACGTCATTCAGTACCTTACAGCAAAATTCACTTCGTTGTGGTTCGTCGACCATAGCAGCATCCAATATAATGTAAATAAACTAGAATAGAAATAGCATAGTGTGGGATATTTGTAGATATCCTGATGAAGAATGTTCTCAGTCAACCGAGGTTTGGATAATAACAAGGTTTATTAACCAAACAGATAGAATACATAGAGAGAATGGCTGAGGGCTTCCCCCAGGTGATCAGCTGAAATGACCCAGGTAAAAGACCTCGATTGTGGTCGGGAGGAGCCCTATATAGTTCAACAAGGGGGGGTGTGTGGTCCCATTTGATAGGTCAAATGGGGGGGGGGTACAGGTTTGGGGAGAAAGGGGAGGGGAATGTCTTATTCCACAGAGAGGGGGGGGCACAGGTAAGGGGGACACAGGGGAGGGGAATATATTTACATGAGGACATTATATTATACCACCAATAGAATAAAATAGAATAAGATAAAATAACAGCAAGATGACTATATCTAGTTCTGCAGTAGATATAGATACAGATGTAGATATTATACTATATAACATTTAAATAACTAAATGGCTAGGTACAGTTCCAACAAAAAAGGTTATATGACTGCATTTATAGTAGGTTTTGAGGCTACACATTTGCTTGAGTAATGTGAGAGGGATTTTGATTCCAACCCAGTGTCCAATATTGGATTCATATTTCAACTTGAGTGACAGAGGACTAATTGCTTATCTTGGTGTACAATTACAAGTTGGCTGTGCAGCATTGAGGTGGACTGCCAACAGTTTCAGTTCAATCTCGTACTAAATACAGTACATGTTGAGAAGGAATGTTTGACACTACAGCCCAAGAAAAATAAAATCACTTTTCAAAATAAAAGCACTCGTTAGAGACAGTCCAAAATGTACCTTGATTTCTATGGTAAAGAAAATTATTACTGCTCTTTATGATAGACTCTCTTTTTCAAGAAAAATAGTCTCAAATTCCACAAGCTTCAGTGGTACAACCCAATTCCTCCCTGTTTCATTCAAATGCAGGACCATTTAGGGTTATTCCTCGGGTGAAATGGACCCACAAACAGTTAAGCACCTTGTTTGCGAGCTGTAAAATGTAATTCCAGGCCGGCTTGGTACCAGTACTTTTACACACGTGGTTTTTCCGCAGTAAACTGACCCCATGCCAAATTCACACAGTCTGGAGACAGTAATGCCTTGATCAAAATGGATTACCCTTTGAAGCGGAAAATGGAAGGATAATGTGCCATATATCCATACACTGTGAAAGAAAAGTCTGAGCTGACGTTATGGCTTTATTCGTTTTATGGCGGTGCATTTTTAATAAGTTCATTATGTCAATTTGCATCGCTAACGAGGGAAAATAGATGAGATTTGTGGTTCATGCAGAAGCCTTGTTTTCAGTGATAGGATTAAAGTGAACCTGTATTTCACTGTGGCAGATATATACGCGTCTTGTGTCCAATATAAGCGGCGGATCACGCGGCCAGTGCGTCAATGAAGAATGCGGCTAGCGGCAAGAACTATAATGTGAATTGCAGGACACGTTTATCATCAACACTTTGAACGCACCTTGCGGCTCTGGGTTAAAAAAAGAACAGCCTACATTTCTTATTCAATGTTTTTCAAATAAAGTAATTTACTTTATAAAAACAAGATTTGGCCTTCAAAAAAGTATTTTTCCAAAACATAGTCTTATAATGAGGGTCGTCTTACATTCAATACGGTGTATGTATGTATGTATGTATGTATGTATGTATGTATGTATGTATGTATGTATGTATGTATGTATGTATGTATGTATGTATGTATGTATGTATGTATGTATGTATGTATGTATGTATGTATGTATGTATGTATGTATGTATGTATGTATGTATGTATGTATGTATGTATGTATGTATGTATGTGTTGTGAAGGATCAGATTAAACCGAATATATATATTTATTTATATATATATATTTAAATAGTATTTGTATATCGTTTGATATCCCCTGTATATTCCTTGTACAATATGCACTGAATATCCCTTTAGTCTACTAAACAGCCCATAATAGTTTCATTCTACCATTGGACGAGAACCTGGCGCCAGCAGCCATACCCCTAGGTTCAAGTTCAATCGTGCCGCCCAACATGTCGTGGCAAGCCCGGTTCCGCGTAGGAATACGTCTGGCGAAATACGAATGGTACTATTTGTTCACAGCGCATATATATATGGCGCAAGTAAAGTAGAACTTTCTTTTAGTCCAGTTCTTTACCCTCCAACCGAGTAACAGACGCGAAGCCTCACCCACGACGCACGTGTGGTGCAGTAAGGCCTACTTGGCCTCAGAATAGGCATTGAGATATCGTGTGGATTAATAGTTGAATTGTCATAGTTTGGCACTATACCGTCGAGTTGGACGTATTCTATTAAGCTAATAATAGTCTATTTATGTATGGTGCATCGTGTCGGTTAGAGTTATAAAGTTATCAGTACCCCCATCGTTCCTGACGTTATCTGGAGTCTTAACCAGGCTGGGCAGACCACTAGTGGTGCTTGCATCCGAGGAGCTCCGGGCCAGGGCGACTGGACCTGTATATTGGATTACTCTACCCGGACGACGGCGAGCCTTCCACGGCTTGGATTATGCTTTGGGTGCTTTGATTATTCCATGGATAACGGCCAACACTGCGGAGTGTTGGAACTACCCCCCGGAGAGGACTCCAGGTGAGACGGCGCTCTACACCAGTGAGGTCGCCTCACGTCTCTCCGTTGTGGACCGGCAGCTACCGTCCACCAGAGGGTCCAGCTGTATTCGTCTGCGGACCGAGGTTCTGTGGGCACCGTGTTCAAGACTTTGAATTCTCCCAAGAAATCGTCGGCCAGATGGGATACCGCCAGCGGCTTCTCTAACCCCCCTCCTACTGTCTTACAACCAGCGGGACCCCCCCCCCCCCCCCCTTAGTGTATCCAGCTATAATCATTTAAGTACCATCGCTATAGTTTCCTAAAGAAACAGGTTGTATACTTACTCCCTGCGTAACCAGAGATTGGACATTCAATGTTGATTTACCTACGAATACTCATTTGCCATACAAGTGCATTTCAAATCATAAGTGTAAACAAGTGAACGTTGTATATACCTTTTGCTATATTAAATATTCGATTTGTACATTTGTGTGGACTTCGTTTCATCAGGTGGGAAAGTGTTCATCATATTTATATCATGTACTGGATGGCCAGAAGTTAAAGTACAAGAGGTAGTGGTTTAATACAACCATACTTAACAATACAGTCAGGGAATTGTACCCCTCAGTTACAATTGGTCCTTCGAGCCGGAGGGTAACTAGTGTAATATTAATATAGTGTTATTAATATTGAAATGGCCTATGATGAACACTCCACGAAACGGTCCTCCTAACCTAGAACGCCCGCGGCGCAGACGACAGCCACCTCAGTACTTAGAGGATTACACTGTCAGTCAACTACCTAGCCTTCGACAAACGGTAAACGCGGTAAAAGTAGAAAGTAAAATTATGTCTGACCTTAACGACCAGGTTTCCCCGACCACAGAGGCCCTAGTAGGTCCTAATGTAACTGACCAAGCTCACGGTGGGGACCAGGAGGGAGCTGACATGCCTTTAACCCCCCGCCACTACCGAAGAAGTAGTCCCCGACCAGCCCCGGGAGGAAGACAACCCTACAGAGAGAGAACTCTGCACGGAAGAAGAGGAGGAGAGCGCCGAGGAAATAGAGCTCCAGGACTCCCCAACGAGTACCCCCAGGAGCGGCTCACGCAGGAGCGGCTCACCTCCACAACCGCCTTCCCCCAGCGAAGCGGAGAGGATGCTACAACAGGCGTTCCTCGTCAGCCTGACAGCCTCTACCGAACGCGATCGACTTCAGGGTGAACGCGATCGTCTCCAAGCACAGGCGATTAGCGAGCGCGAACAACTCCAAGCACAGGCGCTCAGCGAGCGCGAACAACTCCAAGCGCAACAACGGAGCGAAGAAGAGCGCACACGCCTGGAGATGAGACCAAGCGCGAAGTCGAGCGCGACAAGTTACAAGCGCAGCTAATGGAGCAGCTGATCCGCAAGGCAACACCCTCTCCCTCCGCCAGGGGTTCAAGGAACTCGTCGAGACAACAGTCAAGGGCAGCGTCTCCTCAACGAGCAAGCGACCCTGAACTTGACCAACAGACCGAGCCTATACCCCCCGCAGACCCCCTTCCCAGACCGGTCCAAGCGAGACCCAGCTACAAGGAAGCGGCATACACGGCATACACTGCGGAGAAGCTAAATAAACGATTACAGGATCTGGAAGATCTGATAGAGGAAGAAGAGGGAGAGGAGGAGAACCAAGCCCGACGACAGCACAGTACTCCACCGGACCAGGAGGTCCAGTACAGCCCAGGCTATACCCCCGCGGCGCTGCGCTACAGACCCCCGACTCTATTCACGGGTGAGCACGACGCACGACCAGCCCCGAGGAATAGCACCTGGACCAGCGGGCCATGGTGCCCTGTCAGTACCAGCCCACAGAGAGGCGCAAGAGGGGACTCGCCTAGGAGGTCTCTCCCCCAACGCTCGCCGATGTATCAGCCATCCACGGCGTCATACATTGCCACGCCGTCATTTCCAGACTTCGCCTATGAGAGTCGAGCACAGTACACGGAGCTCCGGATGTGCTTAGAGACAATGATGGTGGATGTCGCTGATGAACGCCACAAGTATGCAATATTACTGAAGCACCTGAAAGTACCGCGAGCGCACAATATAGCGCTAGCCTATGCCACCTCTTCGACCCCATACACAGCGGCCCTGGCAGCGCTGGACCAGAGATATGGACGTATATGGGATTACGTAATCCAAGAGATAAGGCATATTGATCGCCTACCCCCAGCAACAGACAATCGCTCATTAGACGACCTGTCAATCAAAGTGCAGTCCCTGGTAGGGATGCTGGGAGCGCAACGGGAAAAGGGCATGCATGAGCTATACGCCAACTCTAACGTCGAGAGGATTTTGGAGAAGCTGCCACCCGCAAGACAAGAGCGTTTTAGGCGGCAGAGAGACTACCGGGATCCCAACAGCCCCGAACCATCCCTCCTTGATCTAGCCTACTTCCTGGCGAGAGAAGTCAGCAGCTTACGACTGGATACGTTCGGGCGGAGCACGCCAAGCTCCAGAGAGGGACCCAGGAGAATAAATGATGGAAGAAGATCGGTGACTGTCATGCACCAATCAGAGTCAGTACCGAGCAGTAAGAGCCACAGTACCCCCTCGAGAAAGGAGAAGTGGAAGATAGTGTGTCCCTACTGTGAGAAAGAACACTGGCTGTCACAATGTGACCTATTCACAAAGATGAATGCAGAAGAAGTGAGTCAATGGATAAAGTCCAACAGGCGCTGTTACCGATGTGCGCGACCACACATGGCAGCCGAATGCCGCCTAAAGAAAAGGTGCAGTCGGTGCGACGGAGCCCATCTAGATATACTACACGACAGTAACAGAAGACGGCCTTTACCTGCACCATCGAGCGGCACCAAGGCAAGTGTCATGTACATTGACCCCGCCAGCAGCAGCGGCGCCCAAGTGCTCTTAAAGGTAGTCCGTGTGACATTGAGCTACCAAGATAAAGTCATGGACACTTACGCCGTCCTTGATGACGGGTCAGAGAAGACCCTTCTGCTCGCGTCCGCTGCGGCCCAGCTGGGACTGCGGGGGAGCAAGAACGAAATGACGATTCGGACAATAAGAAGAGATTTAAAGACGATAAAGGGCGAGAATGTCTCCTTCACTATCGCAGCAAACGGGCAGCCAGAGCGACGGTATAAGATTACAAATGCTTTCACCAGCCAAGAAATAGGACTATCGCAGTACACCTACCCCATCGCCAAATTGATGGATAAATATGTGCACCTGCGTCAATTACCTATCCCGCTCATAGACGGCGCTACCCCGACCCTGCTGATAGGCTCCGACCATGCAAAACTCATAGTCCCGATTGACCGGGTCCATACAGGACCCCGAGGCTGTCCTGCAGCAGTCGAGACCCGCCTAGGGTGGACCCTACAAGGCCCCCTCGCTAAATCTCTCAACCGAACAGCAGCCACTAGCTGCCTCCACTCCAGAACGACAGAAGAAGACACCACTCTCCTGCAGCATGTCGAGAGGCTATGGACACTAGAGACAATGCCCTTTAAGAACGAAAAGAAAGATATTCGTTCTAAAGAAGACATTTACGCCATCAACCTACTCGAGCAGGGGACAAAGAGAGTCACAGTCGGCGGAGTGATGAGATACGCAACTCCACTCCTGAGGCGAGAGGGAATGCCCACCTTTCACGCAAAGAAAGACGCCACGGAGCGCTATCTACTGAACACAGAGCGGCGCCTAGCCAAAGACCCCGCTCAAGAGAGTGTGTACCGCGCTGAGATTGAGAAGCTAATCACTGCGGGACACGTGACAAAGATTGACATTAAAGAGGCCGATCAGACGACCGAATCATGGTACGTGCCGCATCACAAGGTCCACCACAACGGCAAGGATCGCATTGTGTTTAACTGCAGCTACCAGATCGGATCCCAAAATCTGAATAAAGAGCTCTTGCCCGGCCCCACACTCGGCCCCTCCCTACTAGGCGTGCTACTGCGCTTCCGCCAGGACAAGGTGGCTATCAGCGGGGATATCAAAGGGATGTTCCTGCAGGTGAGACTAGTGGAGGAGGACAAGCCCCTGCTGCGGTTCCTATGGAGAGAGAGGATCGGAGATGAGAACCCAGCCATCTACCAGTGGGAAGTACTCCCCTTCGGAACCACATGCAGCCCGTGCTGTGCTACATTTGCACTACAGAAACACGTCGCAGAGGACCCAACAGCAGATGAAGAGGTCCGACACAGTGTGAAGAACAGTTTCTACGTGGACAACTGTTTACAGAGCGTTTCGACTCAACAAGAAGCCGAGGCTCTCCTAATCAAGCTACGCGCCTCCCTGATCAAAGGCGGCTTTGATCTCAGGCAGTGGGCCAGCAGTGACCCGCACGTATTGTGCAGCCTCTCCCCCGCGGACAAGGCTGCCAGCAGCGAGACCTGGATGGCGACCATCCCAGGAGAAGCCCAAGAAATGACACTAGGACTAGTCTGGCGCTTCAAAACAGACTCGCTCCACTATAGACACAAACCCCTGACGGAGCAGGGAAGGTCGACGGCTACACCGACCACCAGACGGAGTGTGTACAGAACACTCGCCAGACAATATGACCCGTTGGGATGTATTCTACCTTACACCACCAGGGCAAAGATGATTGTACGAGCACTATGGGACAAGGACCAGGGCTGGGACGACCCAATACCCGCACACCTTGCCTCAACATGGAGAGAGTGGGAGACGGAACTCCGCTCACTCCCAGGCGTCAATACACGCCGCAGCTACTTCCCATCCACAGTGAGGCCAGAGATATGCAAGATTTATCTACACGTCTTCAGCGACGCCTCCGAAGTAGCCTATGGATCGGTGGCCTACTTGCGTGCCCAAGAGAAGGAAGGAAAGATACACACTGCTTTCATCCTGGCCCGCTCAAGAATAGCCCCACGTAAGCAACAATCTATCCCGCGTCTAGAGCTCTGCGCAGCCCTAGCAGGAGCGCATCTAGCCACATTAATCCAACGTGAACTCACCATTCCGGTGCACAGAACAATCTTGTGGTCAGATTCCACGACAGTACTCACATGGATCAAGTCTGATTCATGCAGATACAAAGTCTTCGTGGGAGTCAGAGTCACCGAGATTCAAGAGTTAACAGAAGCAGTGAGCTGGCGGTATGTGGACACCAAACACAACCCAGCTGACGTCATCACCCGGGGAATGTCTCTGGATGACCTCACCCGTCGCAACATCTACAGTGACGGACCAGAATTCCTCAAGCTCCCCGAACAAGAGTGGCCTACGCCCACCCCACGGGAAGCAAGTAACGAGGAGGCTGAGAACAAGAAACCTATGTTCTGTGGACTGAGCACAGTCGCCTCCACAGACCCCAACATAGATGACTGCATTACCCTAGAGAGTGCGCAGCAGAGGACATTCCTGTGGCACCACCCAGAGATTCAGTCCACCACTGACATGTCAGCAGCTGACTACGAAGAAGCAGAACTTCTTCTACTACAACGAGCCCAGAGAGACTTGTTCCCCGATGAGCTAGACTGTCTACAGGGAGGGAAGCCCGTCCCATCAGACAGCAGACTGCTCCACCTGGCACCCGAGAGTGACGCCCATAACCTCATCAGAGTGGGTGGTCGCCTGCGGAGAGCCCCCGATCTACCGGATGACATTAAGTACCCGATAGTCTTGAACAGCCGACACAAGGTCACAGAGCTGATCATAAAGAAATACGACGAGGATGTACACCACGCAGGAGCAGAGAGAGTCTTCGCGGAGATCAGACGTCGTTATTGGATACTGCAAGGGAGCTCCTTCCGACCATGAGCACAGACTCATTCCTTATGGCCTTCCGAAGATTCACATCACGGAAAGGAAAACCGTCTACATTGTTGTCTGATCACGGGACAAACTTCAAAGGCGGAGAAAGAGAGCTGAGAGAGAGCTTCCAAGCTATGGGCCCAGAACTTAAGACCCACCTCGCTCCATCCCAGATTGACTTCCAGTTTAATCCCCCGAACGCACCCCACTTCGGTGGAACCTGGGAATGAGAAGTACGTTCTATAAAGACAGCCCTGTACGCCGTGCTTGGGGCCCAGACTGTGGCGGAAGAAGTCCTAATGACAGTCCTCACGGAGATCGAGGGAGTATTGAACTCAAAGCCCCTCGGTTACGTCTCCAGTGATGTAGCAGATGTCGACCCAGTCACCCCCAACACACTCCTAATGGTGCGGCTGGACCCCGCGCTACCCCAGACAATGTACAGGCCTGAAGAAGCGAACAGCCGAAGAATGTGGAGGTACAGTCAAGTACTAGCTGACAAGTTTTGGAGCAGCTTCCTACTCCACTACCTACCGTCTCTACAGACCCGCCAGAAGTGGGTAAAAGAGAGAGACAATTTGACAGAAGGAACAGTCGTCATGATTATCGACCAGTCACTACCCAGAGCTATGTGGCCGGCTGGCCGCGTAAGCAAAGTGATCACCAGTGCCGATGGCAAGGTCCGAGCAGCTGAAGTACTCGTCCAAGGGCGCACTTACACACGACCGTGGCGAGGCTAATAGAACTGCCCCGACTCCCAGATACTATCGATGATGACCATGACCCCATGACTTCGTGAGTTGACTGACCCTTACAGCGGACCTTGAGCGGTAGACAGTGCGGTTAATCTGTCTCTGCTTAGCTAATTAGGTGGGACTAATTAGGGGGCGGCTGTTGTGAAGGATCAGATTAAACCGAATATATATATATTTATTTATATATATATATTTAAATAGTATTTGTATATCGTTTGATATCCCCTGTATATTCCTTGTACAATATGCACTGAATATCCCTTTAGTCTACTAAACAGCCCATAATAGTTTCATTCTACCATTGGACGAGAACCTGGCGCCAGCAGCCATACCCCTAGGTTCAAGTTCAATCGTGCCGCCCAACATGTCGTGGCAAGCCCGGTTCCGCGTAGGAATACGTCTGGCGAAATACGAATGGTACTATTTGTTCACAGCGCATATATATATGGCGCAAGTAAAGTAGAACTTTCTTTTAGTCCAGTTCTTTACCCTCCAACCGAGTAACAGACGCGAAGCCTCACCCACGACGCACGTGTGGTGCAGTAAGGCCTACTTGGCCTCAGAATAGGCATTGAGATATCGTGTGGATTAATAGTTGAATTGTCATAGTTTGGCACTATACCGTCGAGTTGGACGTATTCTATTAAGCTAATAATAGTCTATTTATGTATGGTGCATCGTGTCGGTTAGAGTTATAAAATTATCAGTACCCCCATCGTTCCTGACGTTATCTGGAGTCTTAACCAGGCTGGGCAGACCACTAGTGGTGCTTGCATCCGAGGAGCTCCGGGCCAGGGCGACTGGACCTGTATATTGGATTACTCTACCCGGACGACGGCGAGCCTTCCACGGCTTGGATTATGCTTTGGGTGCTTTGATTATTCCATGGATAACGGCCAACACTGCGGAGTGTTGGAACTACCCCCCGGAGAGGACTCCAGGTGAGACGGCGCTCTACACCAGTGAGGTCGCCTCACGTCTCTCCGTTGTGGACCGGCAGCTACCGTCCACCAGAGGGTCCAGCTGTATTCGTCTGCGGACCGAGGTTCTGTGGGCACCGTGTTCAAGACTTTGAATTCTCCCAAGAAATCGTCGGCCAGATGGGATACCGCCAGCGGCTTCTCTAACCCCCCTCCTACTGTCTTACAACCAGCGGGACCCCCCCCCCCTTAGTGTATCCAGCTATAATCATTTAAGTACCATCGCTATAGTTTCCTAAAGAAACAGGTTGTATACTTACTCCCTGCGTAACCAGAGATTGGACATTCAATGTTGATTTACCTACGAATACTCATTTGCCATACAAGTGCATTTCAAATCATAAGTGTAAACAAGTGAACGTTGTATATACCTTTTGCTATATTAAATATTCGATTTGTACATTTGTGTGGACTTCGTTTCATCAGGTGGGAAAGTGTTCATCATATTTATATCATGTACTGGATGGCCAGAAGTTAAAGTACAAGAGGTAGTGGTTTAATACAACCATACTTAACAATACAGTCAGGGAATTGTACCCCGCAGTTACTGTATGTATGTATGTATGTATGTATGTATGTATGTATGTATGTATGTATGTATGTATGTATGTATGTATGTATGTATGTATGTATGTATGTATGTATGTATGTATGTATGTATGTATGTATGTATGTATGTATGTATGTATGTATGTATGTATGTATGTATGTATGTATGTATGTATGTATGTATGTATGTATGTATGTATGTATGTATGCATGTATGTATGTATGTATGTATGTATGTATGTATGTATGTATGTATGTATGTATGTATGTATGTATGTATGTATGTATGTATGTATGCATAGATGCCTGACCAATGGAGCATTTGGAGCAGCTGCTCCCCCACTATTGAACTTGGGGGACCAAACGTGTGCTTTTGCACCCCCACTTTTTGATCATATGAAAAATATGATATATCCCCCCCAATATATAAATCTAACCATAACTACGTAATTTCAATCAAATTAATAATACGCAATGACACTTAATAGCAAGTTTTTAAGTTTCCAAAGATTGTGAACCCCCTGCCCCCCCATATGGTTTGATCCAGTGCCTCCCACCCCCAGCAGTCAGTGGCGCAGGCTGCAGGTAGGCTGAGTGCGAATGTGTCATTGGTGGCAGGCTTTTCCAGTAAGTTGTTCAAACAAAGGATTATGTTAGACATGTCTTTACTATTGAGTGGTAGAACTTCTACCACTCAATACAATAAAAGTGTTCCACGGTCCCGAAATGCCATCTGGTCATACCGTAAATCCTCTAATAGTGGAGGTACATAATAACGTTCCCATCGCGTTAGCATTAGCTTTAGCGCTAGCCGCTAGCTAACGTTATCATAATATCTAGATATGTGGTGTCAGCTGGATGATGTTGACTTCGTTTGCAAACGTTAACGTTCGCTATCTATATGGCAGACGAAGCAGTTGACACATTACAGACGCTATGATAATCGTTAGTAGCTAAAGCTACTGCATGTCAATGTCAACAACTCAATTCGACTGAGGAAGTCGAGCAGAAGGTACCACACGCTGAACGTGGAACGTGGAACCAAACATGGGTTGGGATAAGAATTTAGGCTCCCCGGACCCCGCAACCTTTAGACAGTTCCAACTTCAGTGTTTGAATTCAGTGTCAACAAAAAACGAATTGCAGTATGCAAAACGTGCGGCTCGAAAACAACTTCAAGCAACAACAACAAGCAACAACTTCCAACTACTTCGTTCGACATTTGAAGCTGCACAAATTGGTAAGTAACTTGGCTCGCTATTGATTGATTGATTGCAAACGTTATTAACAGATTGCAGAATGGGTACAGTACAGTGTTCAAAAACACTCTCAAAGAACACCTACGGGAGACTGCAATTAGAAACTGGCCCCTACAAATGTCCTAACCCAGTTGTACAGTAAATGACCAAGTATGGCTTTGTCAGTATTCCAATGTACAGTTTTACCTGTTATTGTTCCTTGTTGGTATTTTTACATTACAAGTCATTTAAATTTTCTTAAGTTCTTACATTTTTACTTGTGCCTAGGGCTGTGACAATTATTATATATTTGCCTCATGATAATTGTCATACAATAAAATGTATGTAAAGTATTCTGTACTTCTGTATGACAACTATTAAAGAAACTTGAAACTTGAAACAATATATGGTATAATTATCTTTTTTCTCTTTCTTATTAAAAACTTGGCCTATTTGAAAGGAGATTGATTTGAAATAAAAGAGTGAAAAATCAATATACAGTATATATACAGTATATATATATTAATATATTATTATTATTATTATTATTATTATTATTATTATTATTATTATTATTATTATTATTATTATTATTATTATTATTATTATTATTATTATTATTATTATTATTATTATTATTATTATTATTATTATTATTATTATTATTATTATTATTATTATTATTATTATTATTATTATTATAGTAATTGGCTATCTGCAATATAAACTGAGTTTTATAGTGAAAAGAGCAGCTTTATTGGTCAAGATTGAAGGCTCTATATTGCAGGAAATTGCACGTACAGGTGTTCATTAAATAAATAAATAAATCTGCCGTGGAGGGGGTCATGCCGGACACCCTCCAAACCACCCCTTGCCTGTCACTTAATAATCTTGCACCCCCAAATAAGCAAAAAAAAATAATAAATAAAAAATTCTTGCACCCCCACTTTCAACTATAACTAATGTACGGCCATGTTGTATGTATGTATGTATGTATGTATGTATGTATGTATGTATGTATGTATGTATGTATGTATGTATGTATGTATGTATGTATGTATGTATGTATGTATGTATGTATGTATGTATGTATGTATGTATGTATGTATGTATGTATGTATGTATGTATGTATGTATGTATGTATGTATGTATGTATGTATGTATGTATGTATGTATGTATGTATGTTTAAGTTTAAGTTTATTTGGATCCCCATTAGCCACAGCAGTGCTGGGGCTATTCTTCCTGGGGTCCATAACACATAAAATACAGTTACAGACGTATACACTCACAACATTTACATGTCATACAGACAATTAAAACAACAATAAAAACCCTTATACACTCATAACATTTACATGTCATACAGACCATTAAAACAACAATAAAAACCCTTATACACTCACAACATTTACATGTCATACAGACAATTAAAACAACAATAAAAACCCTAATCAAATTCATAATACAAGATAAAAATATATACGCCTTATGAATTCATAATACAATACAATAATACCTACTCATAATTAATTCATAATACAATACAGCATAATATACTATTTAGCTTTTACATACATTATCTATGTTCATATCAGCCAATTATACAATATTTTAATAATATATCCCTATCAGACACATGCCTTTTCATCCATATATACCTATCTCTTTATCAGACACATAGTATGTATGTATGTATGTATGTATGTATGTATGTATGTATGTATGTATGTATGTATGTATGTATGTATGTATGTATGTATGTATGTATGTATGTATGTATGTATGTATGTATGTATGTATGTATGTATGTATGTATGTATGTATGTATGTATGTATGTATGTATGTATGTATGTATGTATGTATGTATGTATGTATGTATGTATGTATGTATGTATGTATGTATGTATGTATGTATGTATGCATGCATGCATGCATGTATGTATGCATGTATGTATGTATGTATTATGATTATGATGTACACACGCCAGTAACACTATTGTGGCACAGTGGCTCGGAAGGTAGAGCAGTCGTCTGGTAATCCGGAGGTTCCCGGGTTCGATTCCCGCTCCTCCTGGACAGCTTGTCGATGTGTCTTTGAGCAAGATACTTAACCCCTAACTTCTCCCGATGAGCAGGTTGGCACCTTGCATGATTGCCTCCGCCGTTGGTGTGTGAATGTGTGAGTGAATGGGTAAAATGTTTGGAACAAATTGTAAAGCGTTTTAGATAAAAGCGCTATATAAATGCAACTATTTACCATTTACTTCAGGGGACAAAAATATGTGGAGCTACAGTATATTTTAACAAACTATTTATTAACCATTAAAGGCATATTTCACTTTAGCTGAATTTGTCAACATTTACAAAGTAAAAGATATGTCTACAGTCCACGCACACTGGCCACTCTTCGGACATTGGCAGTGACAATCAATCACATTTCTATGGCTTTTTGGGGCTTTGAAGTTTCAGTAGTAATCATCAGTGAATATTCAAAGCTTCAGGCGTTGGGTATTATGGGGGGGGGGGGGGTTATACACACTCCTATGCAGAGCTGTCCCAAAAACACATCCATGACCAAATTTGATGCAGTAAGAAAATGCAGTAATAACTTTGAATTGCATGTATACAGAGTATCATAATTAACACTAGCACAGCCATGGAGAAAATGCCACTGATTCCCGCTGGGAACGGGTCAGATGACCCGACAGCTTATAAGAAATATGAGAAAAAGAAACAGTGTAAACTATATAATTACCTCTGAATATAAAAATATGAGGTTTACCACAATGAAATGTAGGTTTGAATGACATAATTAAATTTTTTTAAAGATATATAATAATATATATATATTTTTTTTATGGAAGAGCCACACATTGACGGGCAAAGAGCCACATGCGGCTCGCGAGCCACGGGTTGGCCACCCCTGCACTAGATGCTCGCAAAGTGCTGTGACTTTCGTCTGTTTCAACGGCCCATTATGTGGAATAACATTCTAATTACATTTTCCTGAAGTCATTTTGAAATTTCAGAAACCGTGCCAGATAAAATGGGTACTTTTAGGAAAAGTAATGGGCCTCATTCAACAATACTCTCTTATTATTTTTCTTATATTCTTGCTTACCTGTCTGTTAAGAGAACAATAAGAAAAGCCACCCGCACATTCATCAAGCCATTCTTAACCTCGAAATCTGTGCGTACCCAGGAGATTTGAATGGTGAATCCCACTCATTCTAAACTGGATGCGCGTTCTCGCGCAAGTCATTTGCATACAGAGACACGCCTCGCGGGCTCATTATAATACGAGAGCCGTGGGTCTGCATTGTATAGAGCGGGTCCCCCGGCCGTATTCAAGCGCTGGAGCGCTTTGCGATGGATCAAAATGAGATAGGAATCAAATGTATTGTCATCATACAGCACCTATAGCTATAGTGGAATAGACTGTATTAATATAGTAGTAATATAATAGTAGTTGGCTAGTTGCGCGCTTCTGGCCACCTCCCACAGTGCGTGCATACACACGTACTGTACAGTACGTGCAAAATTAATCGTTCCAGCAAAGTACTGTAGGCTTTGTCAACTCAATACTGAACGACTGTGCGTTGTCAAGAGCCAATCGCACAGGTTGCCTCATCTCATCTGGCTCTGCAAATAGATCTAGAGTCTGAATATCTCAGCATATAGCCTGCTGATGACTGACACATCTCTCTCAAATCCATTCTGAGAACGGAATGCAGTGCCCGCGGTCTTGATTGATTGATTGATTGATTGAAAATTGTATTAACAGATTGCAGAATGGGTACACTACAGTACAGCTCAATACACACAATTGTTAAGGGGATGCAGACCAGAGAACGACTTTCTTCTTGTTTACATGGGTCCCCCATTTTCAATTCATCATAACATATATGACATAGTACATGACATACGGATAGACAGTACTGCTACATCTATACATTTATGACATACCAGATTTACAAATACAGTACTGTTTGTGATACAAAAAGAGTAAAAAAAGAGTATCAGTGGAGGTTTCTCTATGACAACACGTGAAACACAAATTCACTCATAATTCATAATTATTATTAATTTACATATACCTATATATAAAACAAATATATATATATATATATATATTTTTTTTTTTAATTATTATTTTTTTGTTTTTATTATAAATGTTTTCCTCTGTAAAAAAAATGCCAGTGAATTTTTCTTTCTTCAAAAATGGCCAAAATTGACAGCTCTGAGCAGGCCTGCACTGCAGTATTGCCTGCAGTAATTATTCGTGAAGAAAACTTCACAGGTGTGACCCATTGTTAAATAAATAATAAATAACAGCGAATCAAAATAGGCTATTAACTTCATCTAAGCACGGTCTGTGCAGTTAAACACTTGCCATTGAATGGAGGTTTGATTGATTGACAGCCCTTGCCATCCAATACACGGAGGTTGAATATGATTGGCAGCCTTGCAAATCCAATCAGAGATTTCTGCATTGCAAAGTCAAAATGGGTCCAGCTGCATGTCCGGAGGATAGGTTTAGCTCGGGCCAATCTCAAGTCTCTCAAGTTTCTTTATTAGTTGTCATACAGAAGTACAGAATACTTTTATACAAAATGTAACATAAAGAAGCATTTTGTATAAAAGTATTCTGTACTTCTGTATGACAACTAATAAAGAAACTTGAGAAACTTGAGATTGGCCCGAGCTAAACCTATCCTCCGGACATGCAGCTGGACCCTTTTTGACTATGTGAAAGTTGAGACTATGAGAACGTTGTTGTTTAGTAGTTAGTAAGCTGTACAGCTATAACAAGTCAGGCTAAATTAAACTTTGCGCCAACATTAGGACCGAAGTATAAACCAGCAACTGAGCAACATGAAGAAGTGGATTTATGCATCTGGATCAGAAAAAACGTTGTGGATGAAAAAGTAAGTAGGCTACAGTGCTTGTATGCTAACAGTAGCTAGGCAGCTTAGCCTACATCACAATGATAATCACCAAGCTAACTTACTGTACACACTGTAGGGCTGGGCAATTAATCGAAACAGAATCGCGATATCGATTCATAGACCTATGCAATCTAATTTCTAAGTTATGACTATTTTCTTTTATTAAAAAAAGAAACTTTTTTTTTTTTTTTTTTACTTTTTAAATTATTTTATCTGGGTTGAACATGATTTGTGGAACTCCCTCTGGTGTTGTGGTCGTGGTATTCACTGACCTTTGGGAAGTATTTCGACATGCACATGGGTATCTTAGTGGTGTAGTAGATTGTCTTGTAGACCAGGCCCATTGCAAGTTGCTGTACTCTGTCGTCTACTCTAAGCCATCCTAGGTTGTCAAAGTGGACAGGGGTGAGGTGGGTTTTAGGAGTAAGGTCAAGCAGTAGTCTGACCAGTTTGTTTTGTGATGTTTGTAATCTTGTTTTTAGTGCCTTTGAGGTGCTTTGGTACCATGAGGTGCAAGCATAGTCGTAGTACCATTGAATGAGTGCTCCTGTTAGAGTCTTCAAGGTATTTTTGTTTACCAGAGAGGAGATCCGGTACAGGAATCTAGTTCGTTGGTTGACTTAGTTTTATTACATTGGATCCCATTTTGTCACAGGAAAGATTTGCCTCTATAGGATGGAACCCAGGTAGGTAATTTCATCTTTCCTTTTAAGATAAGATAAGATATTCCTTTATTGATCCCCTTGGGGAAATTCAGGCATCATAGCAGCATGGGGGAAGGGGGGGGGGGGTACAGGTAGTGAAAACAACACAAGCAGTGTAAACAAATAGGTCAATATAATTTACTATCTAACTAACTGAAATATACATTATTCATTATTCACAGTATCACAGTATCCACATAAGGTGCAGTATGCATAAGGTAGTGTTATTGTCCTACTTGGGTTCCTATTAGTTCTAGGTTGATGTCTGGCAGCAGTCGCTGCCCACTGTTGTGGAGCCTGATGGCCACTGGTATGAAGGACTGTCCGAGGCGGTTAGTTGAGTGTCGGGGGGGTATGAGTCTGTGGCTTCCTTGTCACCTTCACCTAATATGTTTTGATCTGGTCAGGTGCGCTGTCACCTAAAATGTTTTGATCTGATCAGGTGCGCTGTCACCTAATATGTTTTGATCTGGTCAGGTGCGCTGTCACCTAATATGATTTCATCTGGTCAGGTGCGCTGTCACCTAATATGATTTCATCTGGTCAGGTGCGCTGTCACCTAATATGTTTTCATCTGGTCAGGTCCGCTGTCACCTAATGTTAATATGTTTTCATCTGTGTCCACTGACCACTGACACACAGTGGGGGATGTTTTAAAAATATTATTTAATATATAATATAATATAATAATTTGTGCTTCACCTAAAAATTTGGTCAGCAGCCTCCACTGGAGAGTATATACATTTGACGAAAAAACTGTACATTGGAGGAGGTGGGGGGGGGGAACTGTACATTGGAGGTGGTTGGGTGGGTGGGTGGGGTGGGGTGGGGGGGCAATGGGTAGGCGGGGTGGGGGTAACTGTACATTGGATTATCGACTAAACCTTACTTGGTCCAAGAAGAGGGTCTCGTGTATTACTGGGTTTAAGTCAGTTGTTTATTTATGTTTTACTGTTTGCATACGAGGTGGTCCGCAAATGTTCTTGATAACAATCTAGTGGTCCACATAAAACAGAAGTTTGGGAACCACTGATATAGACGATCTCTAAATATGCGTTCTATGCTACGTATACAGTACTGCATAAATGTCATGATATATATCTGTATATCTGTATGTTGTGTAGGTCATAAATGTCATTATGAATTGAAAATGGGGGACCCTGATGTAAACCAGATGAAAGTATTTCTCTGGTCTGCATCCCCATAACAATTGTGTGTATTACGATGCAATTGTCTTTTATTATTATTATTATTATTTTCTTTTTTCTCTTTTTGTCTACTTTATTTTTCATTTATTTTAGGTATTGTGTGGTTATATGTAGTCATGTATTGTATGTATGTTTGTATGTATGTATATAATGTTGTTGAACCTTAAAAAAACCAATAAAAACAATTTAAATTATAAATAACAATTGTGTGTATTGAGCTGTACTGTATTGTACCCATTCTGCAATCTGTTAATAAAATCTTTAACACTTTAATCGCCGAAAACGCTGGAACTCGTCTTTCCCCGCCATGCTCATTCTGCCGAAGACGCCGTAACACGTCTTTGATATCAATATTTCAAAAATCTGTGATCGAAATCATATTTCTCCTCCGGGGACCTGAGATATACTGCTGAGCTCCAGTCAACTGTCTAACGGTTCAAGAGCGCCATCTGGTGGCCGATCGGCAGATCGGCCAACAGGAAGTGACGCGCCAAACAGGAAGTGCTCATCCATATTTCGTCCGGGCACTCGCGATCGTTAGCCGGACTGGATAATCAATCGCTCGCCCTAACTCAATAAACAACGTTATTTGGACGTATATAGTATTATACAACCTGGAAATGGTTCATCTAGATCAACATCCCATAATCGAAAACTGTCTACTCCAAGCTGATCGTCCAACGGCGCGAGGAAGATACGGTAAGATCCAGCGTTATTTTCCAACGTGTTCTTTACTAACTGCTCTGATGACCATATGACCCACACTAGATGAATGATATAACGTTGCCCACGGAATTATAAACGACCCCCCGCCCATCCGGTCAACATCAGATGATACGTAGTAACTTCTAGAAGTACCTCCAGTTGAAATTTTTTATCTGGCACCGATCGCTACCAAACTGTATTTGATCATCAATATAATGCATTTGGGGCTATAAATCAAGTTCTGGAGAAAGCTGCAGAAAACGATAAAAACATACTTATACTTTAGACCATATTTTAGTATGAATATGTGAATGAAAAAGTATAACGTTGCTACACCCTGAACAATAGATATAGGACATTGAATGGGCCATAATAATGTCAATTTAGCAATAGAATTTAAAAAGTTATAGCCCTGCAAAGAAGGGGAACTTCTCCATAGACAAATAGAGCTGGCTAGGGATGGTAAATTATGAATTTAACCATGGCGATCAAAGTGTTAATCAATCAATGGCCTGGGCGTCCAGAGCATAACTGTTCTAACAGTAATATATAATCCATTTCAGACAGAACGCACGCAATAAGTTATAATAATAATTATTATTATTATTGAAAAGTTCTGTATTTTTAAAGTCGTATTTGGGGGCAATTATTTATTTATTTATTATTTTGGGTAAGAGTTTCTTATTTCGGTAAGAGTGCTCTCGACCACTCTTATAATTTGTTCTTGCCTGAGAAAAAAGCAACAATAAGAAAACGTTGCTGAATCCCAAGTAAGAACAAAGTAAGCGGAAATGCTAGTTAAGAACGAAATCTGTTCTTATATCGCTTCATGCATGAGGCCCATTGAGTGACAGAGCTGGAGCTCGACCGAGTGACGAGGATCATTTGACCCCTTGTCGGCTGTGCTAGTGTTAACAGAATATTAAGCTTGTCTGAACAGGAGTTATGCAGTTTTGTAGTTATCAGAAAAGTAAACAGACTATCTCTTCTGCATTAGGACCCATACCTTTACGGCTGAGTTCATCCTCGTTTCCATGGACACAGTGAATAAACACATACACACCATGAAATACAATTATTTACAGCACATTTTCGGTTCTTATTTGTAAAGTAGACACACAAAAAAAGGATAGAGATAACAATTAATAAAACATTTATTTAATATGTAAAGATTACTCACTTTCCACAGTGCAACATTGTCTGTACTATCTAACCTAGCTGTGATGATGTCACGCTGCTTCATTCTTCCTCTCACTGACAGTATGGGGAAGAAAGTTCTGAAAGGAATGAATGTCCTTGTCTGAAATAACCTGGTTTACATAATCCATGTTGGATAAATATTTATGTAAATTTTATCTTTTCCTCAAAGCATTAAAATATAGATTTTGACGTCGATTGAAGCTTGGAAAAATGTTGTAGTTTAGTCAGCCTTATACCCATGTGATGAACTCCCCTTGTTATCTCAGAAGTGCAGACTTCCATTTCCTCTACATGACCCATGGGGGGGGGGGTTAGCTCCTCTGGGAAGGTTACTCCACCACCATGTCCATGGCATGGATGGAGAAGGATGAGGGGGCGTGGGTGAGCCAACCACACAGACACACACGGGCTCCGTCGCTCAGGCTCAGCTCGCCACAGCTGTTCCGCACACCCACATACGGAGCACAGTGCACAAGGAATATCAAGTATTTTTGTAGCTATAGCTGCAGCACTGAAAGAAAACGAAAACCTTCTTCTCAGCCATGTGTTGCCGCAATATGGCGGGGTATCATCTGAGAGAGTGTTGCTTATAAACCCACGCTTACATTTGCATTATTCGTACAATATTTCATGGAAAGATAAGTTAAGATAAGATATTCCTTTATTGATCCCCTTGAGATCATGGGGGAGGGGGGAGGGGAGGTACAGGTAGTAGAAGACATAGTACAGGTCATAGAATTATAGTACAGTGGAGAAGTACAAATAAAAATTGAATAAAAAGGCAGTGTAAACAATATAAATATATATAATTAACTCTGGACATGCGCATATGGGCAACAAGGTGCAAGATGTGGGTATGTATGCCCTCTCAGTTATATTTGCCCTACAATAAATATAGTTACAATATATAATCTAATAATCCAATCATCTAAATCGAATACAATATATAATCAAAAAATGCTAGATGCTAAAATGCTAAATGCTAAAAAAGGAAGAAAGCGACTTTAATAAAATTCCCTGGATGCTGTCCTTTCTTTGACGTTCTCGAAGGGGAGGGGATGTGTTTTCGGATTGCTTGTGGAAATCACAACGCTCTTGTTTTGGTGGGTTGAGTCCAAATCTGTGGGCGGCAGGGTAATTTTCCCCAACTCTCTCTCTCTCATCTCGGAGACCACTTTGCACAGGAGCTTTTCTGTGTGCCGTCCCAGCGTGCAGATTCAATGAGTGCGTCCAATCAGTGGGCATTGTGTGCCGCTCGCTGTCGCAGTGTGTGTGGGTTCTCTCTCTCTCTCTCTCCGGCCCACTGGGCACACTCATTCTGGTTGGGGGGGGGGGGGGGGGGGGGTCGTGCTGGTCCCATTATCCCAGTGTGTGTCTTCGTCCAGACACTGGTCTGCCGCTCTCCATCCTGCCCTGTCTGTCTGCCAAACAGCCTCCTTGAAAACCCTCTTCGGTATGTCACATGGAGCCTGGAAGAAGCCTCTCTCCCTCTTGAGACGACCCCCCCCCCCCTATAGGGAGGTGTAGTCTGACATCGCTTCGGTACGGACAGGGTGCAATGGTTTTTTTCAATACATAAAAGAAAATTATGATTTGAGAGATATTTAAAAATGTACTGTTCAAAAAGCTAAGAAAAGGATTAAAAGGAGGTGTATTTCTATTATTGGGGTTAACTTGTGGAACAATACTGATATACATTTAAGAATGAGTCATTCGCTTTTGTTTTTTAAGAAAATGGTTTGTAAAGCTATTTTTTTTAACTACAAAGGTGAATAAATACAGTTTTTTTCTGCTATTTTCTTTTAGAATACTGTTTTGGAGTCTTAATTTTTGTTAATAATATAGGACAGGCATGTATAAGCATTATGCTTCAGTCTGTACCTTTTGTCACTGTAAAATCTGTGAGGATTGGTCCGATTCCGCACGCTTCAATGTACCAATTTCCTTCGCGCACCTGAAGTGAGTTCTAATCAGCTCGGTGGAGCCCTTATATACTCTGGTGTTCCTAACGTTCTGTGTCGGGTCGTTTTGGATTACCACTGGCTGCTGCTTGTTTCCTCCCGTGTTGTACCTCGTCTGTTTTTCTCCAGGACGTCTATGGAAGTCGCCGCTGTTGCTTTTCTCTGCCATCCGTTGGATCTCTGCCTCATAGACCGATTTGCGCAATTGAGCCTTGGTGAGTTTTGGAACGTACTTTTTTTGGATACTCTGTTTTTCTCGCATTTTCCTGGACTCGGGACCTTTCTGTTTTTTGTGTGTTTGGGTAACACTGAAGAGGAGCCGCTTGTTGTTGTTACTGACTCAGCTAAACATTCTGGACTGCCTTGTATTCCGTTCACACGTCTTGTTGACATTATCTCTCTCTCTGTTTCCTTCCCGAGTGGATCGTCAAGTAGCTGCAGAGCCGCAGAGACAGAGGCGCAACACCACAGTGCCGTCTCTGCTCTGAAGACGAGCTGCAGAGCCGCAGACAACTCTGCCAAGAACATTTCTCCCCTTGTGCTTTTTGTTGTTTTCGCTCATTTCTGTTTTGTAAATAAATACGCCCTGGTTTTTGGCTAACTCTGAACTACCTGTCTGTGCCGTGCTGTTGGGGTTGTTTACAAACCATAACATTACGACCCGACCATGTCGACCCCAGCCGACACAGACAGAGTTAGGGCAGCGTTGGCGGTCCAGATCGAGTTGACCAACGACCACACCCAACAGTTAGGTGCGGCTGCGGCTGCTGTGCAGCACCTCCGGGCCCAGGTCCAGCCTATTCAGGAGTCTCTTAACACTCTGGCCACCCAGCAGACAACCCAGGGTAATCAGCAGGCTGATATTCTGCACCAGCTACAGGCTCTCAGTGCAGCATTTAACACCCTGCTTTTAACCCCACCTGTGCCAGGAGTCCCAGCCAGATCACCACCCGCCGCCGCGACAGACCCCGCACCTCCCGACCTCGCACCTCGGGAGCCCCGTCTCTCCGAACCACGTTTGTTCGACGGTAACTTCGAGGATTTTGCCACATTCATAGTAAGTAAGTAAGTAAGTAAGTAAGTAAGTAAGTAAGTAAGTAAGTAAGTAAGTAAGTAAGTAAGTAAGTAAGTAAGTAAGTAAGTAAGTAAGTAAGTAAGTAAGTAAGTATTTATAAAGCACCTTTCATACATGTCATGTAGCTCAAAGTGCTGTACACAAACATAGGCATATATAACGATAAAAGCAATAAAGTCACAGTGATCAGTTAAGATCAATGTTTAAAAAAAATTATAATAATAACGTAAAAATGAAAAGAGTAATTTGCTGACCAGTTTGGGAGAACAGGTCCGCACAAACATGTCCGTTCAGTAGCAACCGGAAGTAGGAAATGCACTAAACCAGGGCTATTCAACTAAATTGTTCAGGGGGCCACATTGTCAGAACCCCAAGGGGCCAGGGGCCGGACTGCCATGGCGCCTCCCCGTGCTATGACTATATGTACACTTGACACAAAAATAAAATAAAAAACAAACAAGTGCATGATGTGCATCTGAACATTCTAACATCAACACTTGAAAGAAAAACACATTTATAGTGCAGCTGAGCTTGTGAAAAAGTGCTTCATGTCTGTGCAACAACAGCAAATCACAGCATCTTATTAGCACTTATTGTCCACTCTTAACTCTCAAACATCAGGGGGGTGGGGGGCAGACAGGCCTAGCCTACATACACACATCTAATGAGAGCGATTGCACTTCTTTGACTGGGCAATGGCAGAGAAAGAGGGTTCATAGGAAGTGAGGGCTACCCGCAAACAGTGATGCAAATGCTCATTTGTCTAGGAGGCATGTTGCTTGTTTTAATGGCATTCATGTGAGAGAAACTGGATTCACAGGTGTATGTTGAGCCAAACATTGTTAGCACAGATATTGCCAGCGTTTTTATTTTGGGGAATGTCTTGACATGAATACACTTTATCCAAAATGTTGTGGTGGATTCATTCTCAAGTGCCTGCTTCAGAGCAGATGATGCTTGCATGTCAATTATTTCAAGTTGCAGGAGACCTTCATCAATGTGAAGTGATGCAAGGAACTCTTGTCCTTTTGTGGAAATAGCAGCTACATTGGCAAATGGGTTGCTCACAAAATGCATCAATTCTCTGGACAAATTCATCAAATCGACTTGCAAAGTTTTCCCTCAATTTATTAATGAAATCTGTCATTAATTGAGTGACTTTGGCTCAATTGTGCGTGTTAACGTTGACATTAAAAAAAAATATAAAAAAGTTAAAAAAAAAAAAAAAAAAATTATCATGTAATCTTTGGCGGGCCGGTCAGAATCATCCCGCAGGCCGGATCTGGCCCGCGGGCCGCCAGTTGAATAGCCCTGCACTAAACCAATGCACTTGTACAGTAGGTAGCAATGGTAGCTCTCATAACGTTAGTGTAGTTACGTTTTTATTAGTGGTCGCGTATTGTGTGCGTATGTACCCGTTCCCTCATCTAAAGAGTTGGGTCCATAAGGCTTTTCCAAGCCTTATGGATCCATAAGGCTTATCCAAGCCATAGTGTCTTTGTGTTATGTCTCATAACGTAGCCAGTTAGGAAGTAGGAAATGCACTAAACCAATGCACTTGTACTTGTTTAGCAGCAACTGGAAGTAGGACGTGCACTAGACCAATAACTAGTAGGTAGCAACGTTAGCTCTCATAACGTGCACTAAACCAATGCACTTGTACTTGTTTAGCAGCAACCGGAAGTAGGAAGTGCACTAAACCAATGCACTTGTACAGTACGTAGCAACGTTGGCTCTCATAACGTCAGCTAGCCAGCAGCTCCGGGTACAGCAGGTAGCAACGTTAGCTCTCATAACGTGCACTAAACCAATGCTAAACCAATATCTAGTAGGTAGCAACGTTAGCTCTCATAACGTGGACTAAACCAATGCACTTGTACTTGTTTAGCAGCAACCGGAAGTAGGACGTGCACTAAACCAATGCACTTGTACAGTACGTAGCAACGTTGGCTCTCATAACGTCAGCTAGCCAGCAGCTCCGGGTACAGCAGGTAGCAACGTTAGCTCTCATAACGTTAGCCAGTTAGCAGCTCCGGGTACTAAAAATAAAGCATCACATTAATAAGACAACAGTAATAAAAGTACGGCAATAGGCAAAGTACAGTAAAATAACATTTCAGTAAAAGATCAATACATAAAAAATAAAAACATAATAATAAAAACATTTCAATAAGATACTCGCTTTCCCTAAGGCATGGTACACTATTTGTAAGCTAGACTGTATAGGTACGTCTTTAATTTTCCTTTAAAAATGTGTATGGAGAGGGGCGGCTACGTGGCGCTCGCCACGAATGCGGAGACGCTGGGCTCGCCTGTTCGAGCCCAGCGCTCCACATTGCTTTCAGTTTAGCTGGTCGTTCATACTAATACACATTGGCCGTATTAGGGGGTGAGAAACTGATGGGTGGGGATCGGGCGTTGTGGACAGCGACTCCTACAGGTCGGTTGGTGCGCCTGCGCAGTAGAATCAGGAAGTGTCGGGGGCAGCGTGAGCCTTCCACGCGTTACTCCTCGCCACTGAGAGATCGAGCTGCGCAGGTGAAAAGATGCGACTGCTGTTACCTCAAGTACCGGAGGGGACTTGTGCTATGTATGACTTAGTCCACATTGCAGCCGGCTTGTGGGAGGCAAGAAACAGCGTTCGTGACAGGGGAGGGTTGAATTGGATGATACGAAATTGGGATGGGAGAAAATATAGAAAATGGGAGAAAAAGTGGATAAAAAAAAAAAAATTGTATGGAGCTGGCGTTTCTGATGTGTGTTGGTAGTGTGTTCCATAGTTTTGGGGCATAGTTGGCAAATGCCATACTTCCTATCCTCTTTTGGTTTCTGGGTGTGTCTAGTAAACCTGTAGTGGATGACCGTAGCGTTCTTGAGGGCAGATAACTAACTAGAGAATTTGCTATGTATTTTGGGCCTTGCTCATTAAGAGCTTTATATGTCAGGAAAAGGACCTTAAAATCAATTCTATGAGTTATTGGAAGCCAGTGCAGAGTGGCTAGGACTGGAGTGATATGTTCTCTTCTCTTTGTATGAGTTAGTAATTGAGCTGCAGAGTTTTGGATGAGGTGAAGCTTCCCAATGGTTGCTTTGGGAAGACCAGTGAACAGTGCATTACAATAGTCAAGCCGGCTTGAGACAAAAGCATGAATCAGTGTCTCTGCATCCTTTTTATTTACGAAAGGTCTTACTTTCGCTATGTTTCTTAGGTGGAAGAATGACGTTTTCATGGCCCTATTAATATGAGACTTAAAGGTCAGGTCTGAGTCCAAGATGACACCTAGGCTTGTAACCTCAGTCTTTACATAGGCTGACAGACTCCCCAGATTTTCACACATCACTTCCCTTTTCGCTTTTGGGCCGATCAATAGGATTTCGGTCTTGCTTTCGTTTAATTTTAGGAAGTTATTGTTCATCCACTTGTTTATTGCTAACAGACAGTTTGTAATGGACTGTATGGCTGTAGTGTTATTTGGTTCTGCGGAGATATATAGTTGTGTATCATCAGCATAACTATGGAAGCATACATTGTGGTCTCGAATGATGTCCCCGAGGGGCAAATGTGAGTTGGTTTACGTCAGAGGGAGCCCGAGTAGCTTACATGTCTAACCTGCTCACAGGCAGAGCAGCACAGTGGGTTACTGCTTCCTGGTCTATGAGTGCTGATTTTTGTTTCTCCTACCCAGACTTCGTGGCAGAGCTCCGAAGGGTTTTCCACCACCCAGCTCGTGGCCAGGACCCAGGAGCTCGGTTGGGCACCTTCCGGCAGGGCAGTGGCAGTGTCACCGACTACGCGCTGGAGTTCAGACTGGCCACAACCGAGAGCGGTTGGAATGATCGGGCGCTTCATCTCACCTTCCTGAGGGGGCTCAACGACGCTGTAAGGGACCAGCTCGCGACCCGAGAGGAGCCCGATTCTCTCGAGGGCCTAATCAGCCTCGCTATTCGCATCGACGGATGCCTCCGGGAGAGAAGGCGTGAGAGAGCCCGACTGGGACCCCCAGACGTTCCCCAGACCCCCCGTACTCGTGACAGTACTGCTGACCGTCCTGCCCCCTCCGCGACTGGTGGCCTTTTTCCCTCCCGGTCTATGGCAGAGGAGGAACCCATGCAGCTGGGACGCACACCTTAGCCAGGCTGAACGGGAGTCCAGGCTCAGGTCCGGCCTTTGTCTCTACTGCGGCCGGGATGGCCACTGTATCTCCAATTGCCCTACCCGGCCAAAAGACCAGGCTCGCCGGGACCCCGGGAGATCCTGGTGAGCCGTTTTTCCTGTTCCCACACCCGTGCACCACCTAACCGTCTGACGAGCGTCACCCTAGCCTGGGCGGACCAACGGGCGACGGTGGAGGCACTCATTGACTCGGGTGCTGACGAGAGTTTCCTGGACGTTGAGTTTGCCACCCATGACAACATTCCACTTGAGGACCTTGAGAGGCCCTTGGAGGTCTTCGCGCTGGATCAGCACCGCCTGGCTGACATCACTCAACGCACCTGTCCTGTCCTCCTCACCATTGCTGGTAACCACGTTGAGAGACTCCAGTTTTTTATTACCAGATCCCCTCTTGTCCCAGTAGTCCTGGGTCGGCCCTGGCTCGCGCTGCATGAGCCCCACATCGCCTGGTCCTCCGGCACCATCAGGGGGTGGAGCTCTTCCTGTCATGCCCAGTGTCTTCAGGCGGCGTCCAGTCCTTCGCCCCGGAATTCCCCTTGTGTGCCGCTCCCGGACCTCTCAACTATTCCCCCCGAGTACCACGACCTCTGGGAGGTTTTCAGCAAGTCCCGGGCTCAGGCCCTTCCGCCTCACCGGCCTTACGACTGTGCCATCGACCTCCGCTCAGGGGCCCCCCTTCCCGGCAGCCGCCTCTACAGTCTGACCGTCCCTGAGAAGGCAGCGATGGAGAAGTACATCTCTGAGTTCTTGGCAGCAAGCCTCATTCGGCCCTCTTCCTCCCCGGTGGCGGCCGGTTTCTTTTTTGTTGGGAAGAAGGATGGAGACCTTCGACCCTGCATTGACTATCGCCAACTCAACGAGATCACCATTAAGAACAAATATCCTCTTCCTCTCATGAACTCCACCTTCGAGCCCCTCACCCAGGCTACCGTCTTCACCAAACTGGACCTCCGGAGTGCCTACCATCTGGTCCGTATCCGAGAGGGCGATGAATGGAAGACCGCCTTCAAGACTCCCAGGGGTCATTACGAGTACCTGGTGATGCCGTTCGGCCTCACCAACGCTCCGGCAGTATTCCAGGCGCTCATGAACGACGTCCTCCGTGACATGCTCAAGGAGTTTGTGGTTGTATACTTGGACGACATCCTCATCTTCTCCAAGACCCTCGAGGAACACATCCAGCATGTCCACCGTGTGCTGGAGCGCCTCCTCCACAATCGGCTCTTCGTTAAGGGAGAGAAGTGCCGTTTCCACTCCGACTCCGTCGATTACCTAGGCTTCATCGTGGAGAGCGGCCTGACCCGAGCTGACCCTCGCAAGATCCGGGCCGTGGAGGAGTGGCCGGAACCCACCTCTCGGAAGGAGCTACAGAGCTTCCTCGGGTTCGCAAACTTCTACCGGAGATTCATCCGGAACTACAGCCAGGTGGCGGAACCACTTACCAGGCTGACCTCTCCCTCCCTGCCGTTTGACTGGTCTCCAGCGGCCTGCGCTGCATTCCGTTCCCTCAAGAAGAGGTTCACCACCGCCCCGGTCTTGCTCCACCCAGACCCCAAGAGGCAGTTCATTGTGGAGGTGGACGCCTCGGATACTGGACTAGGGGCTATCTTGTCTCAGCGGTCGGCGACGGACCAGAAGGTCCATCCGTGCGCCTTCTACTCACGTCGTTTCCTTCCTACCGAGAGGAACTATGACATTGGCAATCGGGAGCTGCTGGCGGTAGTGGCTGCCTTGGAGGAGTGGCGTCATTGGCTGGAAGGGGCCGAGGAACCGTTCACCATTTGGACGGACCATAAGAACTTGACATACATCCGTGCATCCAAGCGCCTCAACGGCCGGCAAGCAAGGTGGGCCAGCTTCCTCAGTCGGTTCGACTTCTCGCTGACCTTTCGCCCTGGGTCCCGCAACACGAAGGCCGACTCTCTGTCCCGGTTACACTCCAAGGGGTCTCCAACCACTGAGGATCCGACTCCCATCCTCCCAGAGGCCAGGGTGGTGGGAGTGGTCACCTTGGGCATCGAAACCGTGGTCAGGCGTGCCCTACGTTTCCATCCCGCTCCCAGCAACGTACCCGTTCGTCGCCTCTTCGTCCCCGACTCAGTCCGGTCCCGGGTTCTCCAATGGGGCCATACCAGCCGGTTTGCCTACCACCCCGGCGTTCATCGCACTTTCTCCTTCCTGGCTCGTCGATTCTGGTGGCCCACCATGAGGAACGACGTCAAGAAGTTTGTTCTGGCCTGCACGGTCTGCACCCGCAGCAAGGCCTCCCACCAGGCACCCTCCAGGCTATTACAGCCACTTCCCATCCCGAGCCGCCCTTGGTCCCATGTGGCGTTGGACTTCGTCACGGGTCTTCCATCGTCCCAGGGAAACACGTGCCTTCTGACTGTGGTGGATCGGTTCAGCAAGGGGGTTCACCTCGTGGCCCTTCCCAAGCTTCCCTCAGCTTCCGAGACAGCGGACCTCCTGACAAGCCACGTGTTCTGCGTCCATGGTTTTCCCCAGGACGTCGTCTCGGACCGGGGTCCCCAGTTCACTTCCCAGGTATGGCGGGCCTTTTGCAAGGGATTGGGGGCAACTGTCAGTCTTTCGTCTGGTTATCATCCCCAGACCAACGGACAAACAGAGAGGATGAACCAGAACGTGGAGTCTGCTCTCCGTTGTGTTGCCGCCGAGAGACCCGCTTCCTGGAGCCGGTTCCTTCCCTGGGTCGAGTACGCCATCAACTCCCTGGTCAGTTCCGCCACCGGCCTCTCGCCATTCGAGGTATCCCTGGGCTACCAACCCCCTTTTTTCCCTGCACAGGAGTCGGAAGTGGCAGTTCCCTCCGTGCAGGATCATCTCGACCGGTGTCGTCAGGTCTGGGAGATCACCAGGACTGCGCTGCTCCGGTCATCAGAGCGCGCCAGTCGTGGAGCTGACCGGCGCCGGATCCCTGCGCCGACGTACCACCCTGGGCAGAGGGTATGGTTGTCCGCCAAGGATCTTCCGCTTCGATCCTTGGCCAAGAAGCTTAACCCCCGGTTCGTCTGCCCTTTTGAGATCCAGAAGGTGCTCAGTCCCGCGGCGGTGAGTCTTAAGCTTCCTGCGTCCATGCGCATTCACCCCGTTTTCCATGTGTCCCGGGTTAAACCTGTCTCTCTCAGTCCCCTGATGCCTCCTGCTCCAGATCCGCCTCCTCCCGAGATGGTGGACGGACACCCCCAGTGGAAGGTCCGTCAGCTCATGGACGTCCGACGGCGGGGACGGGGGTTCCAGTACCTGGTGGACTGGGAGGGATACGGTCCGGAGGAACGGAGCTGGGTCTCCCGCCAGCTCATCATGGACCCAGCCCTGATCACCGACTTCCATCGGTCCCATCCGGGGAAGCCGAGGCCGGGCAGGTCGCCGGGTGGCTCCCGTGGAGGGGGGGGGTACTGTGAGGATTGGTCCGATTCCGCATGCTTCAACGTACCAATTTCCTTCACGCACCTGAAGTGAGTTCTAATCAGCTCGGTGGAGCCCTTATATACTCTGGTGTTCCTAACGTTCTGTGTCGGGTCGTTTTGGATTACCACTGGCTGCTGCTTGTTTCCTCCCGTGTTGTACCTCGTCTGTTTTTCTCCAGGACTTCTATGGAAGTCGCCGCTGTTGCTTTTCTCTGCCATCCGTTGGATCTCTGCCTCATAGACCGCTTTGCGCAATTGCGCCTTGGTGAGTTTTGTAACATACTTTTTTTGGATACTCTGTTTTTCTCGCATTTTCCTGGACTCGGGACCTTTCTGTTTTTTGTGTGTTTGGGTAACACTGAAGAGGAGCCGCTTGTTGTTGTTACTGACTCAGCTAAACATTCTGGACTGCCTTGTATTCCGTTGTATGGATTGTCAAAAGTGAGCACTGCTCCTTTAATCTTGAACACTTCGAGCCAGGGGTGAAGTGTAACAAAATAATCCAATTTAAACAGAGGGCAGCAACAAAGATATTTATAAAAATACGTCCAAAGGCAGCAGCAAAGATATTTACAAAAATACGTCCAAAGGCAGCAGCAAAAATACAAAAACAAGGAATAGCACAGCTGAAGAACTGGCAGAGGGCTAAATACGAAAAACAAATAATAAACTCATAAAGAGAGCAAGTCCAAAAGACACAAACAAAACACTGCAAGGCAGGCTAGGAAAAACATGAACAACTGACTACAAATTAAAACCCTAACAAACAAAATGAACATTCCACGAAAAACAACGAAGGGAGGAACAAACAAAATAAACACTAGGAACACTTACTACAAAAATACTGGAAGGAGTAACAGGATCACAGGAACAGAGGAACAGAGGAACTAGACAGCAAACACTAGTAGGGAATCCAAACAATGAACCGACAAAGAGAGAAAGGCAAACGAGGCAGATATACACACACTGATTGACACAAGAGGGTAATTGGGAACGAGACACACCTGATGGGGAAAGCTGAACTAACACACAGGGGTAAGGAAAACAAAAGGCCAAACACACACTGGGGAATAAACTAGACTAGAATCAAAATTACAATTAAAGAGAGAACACCATACAAGGGACAAATAAAACAATTACAAAGGGAATGAGACTAAAGACAAAACAAAGTTAAAATACACGGGAGACAATACAAACGCCAAGAGTACAAGAATGTCCAAAGGTGGGGGCTGGTGAAGAGTAGAGGAGAAAAGTCCTCGTAAGGGTGGGGGCTGTTGAGGAGAGGAGACAGGGAAAAACGGTCCAGGGACAGGCAAACCCTCACAGCTCTGATTAATGATTATGTTAAAGTGGTATGTGGTCCAGTTATGCTGCTCTGATTAATGCTTATGTTAAAGTGGTATGTGGTCCAGTTATGCTGCTCTGATTAATGCTTATGTTAAAGTGGTATGTGGTCCAGTTATGCTGCTCTGATTAATGCTTATGTTAAAGTTAAGTTAAAGTTAAAGATGAAGAAGGGACTTGATATTCACAGGTGTTTACATTTTTACATTTTTATTTTGTTTCTATTTTATTTTATTTTATACATATATAGTTTTTGTTTTTTTGTTTTGCATATATATATATATATATATTTTTTTTTTTTTCTTTTTTATGTTTAAAATAGTACACTCATTTGAGTAGTGGAAAAGGGGTAGGATTAAATAAGTGTATACTTCTTCCTACTCCTTTTCGAACATGCAGATTGAGTTGTTTTTCTTTTTTGTTATTGTTTGTTGTATTCATTGCATGTTCGAAATAAAGACTTCAAATCAAATCAAATCAAAATCAAATCAAAGTGGTACAGTATGTGGTCCAGTTATGCTGCTCTGATTAAATGTTATGTTAAAGTGGTATGTGGTCCAGTTATGCTTCTGATTAAAGGTCATTTTAAAGTGGTATGTGCTCCAGTTATTCTGCTATGATTAAAGGTTATGTTAAAGTGGTATGTGGTCCAGTTACACTGCTCTGATTACGTTATCTTGAAGTTGACAGGCTTCAAATGTGAAAATACATAATCTTCATACATTTTTTATTTTGTATATATTATGTTTTCTATGCTGCATCCTTTTCTTCAAAGTAACTAGTAACTGATGGGTTCAGATAGATGTAGTGGAGTAAACAGTAAAATATTTCCTTTGAAATGTAGTGGAGTAAGAGTATAAAGTTCCCTAATATGAAAATACTCACATCAAGTAGAATTAGCTCGAAATTGTACAGTACTTGAGTAAAAATACTTTCCACCACTGATAACATGTCTTTCTTTTGCTTTTTGAAGTCATCTTTTTAACTTGAGTACTGTTATACTGTTGCTGTTTTTTATGGAATTATGCAGTGCTTGGTCTAATCGATCCATCGTGTACTTTGATTGAACATCACTAGTCTGTTTTCCAAGGCCTCCCACGTTTCTCCCTTCTGACTCATCTGAATGAATGGATGAAGCCAACGGAGCTTTTGCAAATACCCAGACTCACAATGACACTCAACAGGAGCTCTGGTTATTCTGCTCTGGTCTTTGGGTTTCACTGCCCAAACTGTGTCACGTTAATCTGGCTTCGCTGAAAAGGTCTGTTGGAGGTCGGCGCCTTTCGATGGTCTGGGTTGCAGTTGGAATTTTTGCTGAAAAGGCACAACATTTCAATCATCTCAAACGTTTGTTACCATAACAATATAGGAATCTGACTAGAGTCCCAGATTTGATGACTTCAGACTTGTGACTTTAACATTAGAGACTTGTGACTTTAACATCAGAGACTTGTGACTTTAACATCAGAGACTTGTGACTTTTACATCACAGACATGAGACTTGTGACTTTTACATCACAGACTTGTGACTTTAACATCAGAGACTTGTGACTTTAACATCAGAGACTTGTGACTTTTACATCAGAGACTTGTGACTTTAACATCAGAGACTTGTGACATTAACATCAGAGACTTGTGACTTTTACATCACAGACTTGTGACTTTAACATCAGAGACTTGTGACTTTAACATCAGATACTTGTGACTTTTACATCACAGACTTGTGACTTTAACATCAGAGACTTGTGACTTTAACATCAGACTTGTGACTTTAACATCAGAGACTTGTGACTTTTACATCAGAGACTTGTGACTTTTACATCAGATACTTGTGACTTTAACATCAGAGACTTGTGACTTTAACATCAGAGACTTGTGACTTTAACATCAGACTTGTGACTTTAACATCAGACTTGTGACCTTACTCGGACTTGAGCTTCATGAAAGTCTTGATACTCTCCCCAACCCCAAAATGTAAAAAAACAATGCCATACAAAATGTAAAGCGAATCAACGCAAATGAATCATCCCTGATTACAGTTCCACTTTGGACCGATATGTCAGCCACCAATGAAGTTGTGTGAGCAGAGACGGAAGTTGTGTGTCGGTGCAGAACCAAATATAATATACTACTACTGTAACTATTACTCTGTTGGCATTAACCCTTTTTTTTACTTTTTTTTATGGCATTACATTAATAAAGAATGCATTAGAACTTGTCTCAGCATTGTGACTTGCTTGAGACTTGCCTGTCGTAACTGGGGGCTGGACTCGGGACTTGACTCAGGATTTGAGTGTAACGACTTGACACTTACAAAACAATGACTTGGTCCCACACCTCAGCCATTTGGAGGACAAAGTACCCCTACCGGCCTTACCACACGTATATGGACGGCATACCGCTTTACAACTTATGTCTCACGTTCACCCATTCGCTCACACATTCACACACAGATGACGGAGGCAACCATGCAAGGTGCCAACAGGAGCAGTTAGGGCAGGGGTCTCAAACTCAATTTACCTGGGGCCGCTGGAGGTAGAGTCTCAGTGAGGCTGGGCCGCATCAAATATTCCACAAAAAAGGGTTTCAAGTATTCCAAAAAAAAGTACAACTGATCCAATCTTCTCAATCTTTACCAAATAACATTTCAGAACATGAACAGTTCTTCAGAACATGAACGGTTCTTCAGAACAGGCTTCTCAGTGGTGTCAGTGGACTCATCCACATGCAGCTATGGAAATGCACTGTGCATTTTTTTATTCTATCACAAGGCTGTTTAATCAAATCACCAGCCAGTATTTCAGTTATTCTGGTTGCTGTGTGATCTGAGGGGGATTTGCTTTTGTTTGCCTTCAAACATGGTCTCCATCACTTCAGTCATACATTATTTTATTATGTATGCATCAGAAAGAATGGCTTCTTGTGTTTAGCCAACACCCATGCCACTGAGTGAGGATTGGTTGCTTTTTCTCGTTGTGACATAGATTTAACAATAATTCTGCTTGCAGCTTGATATGATGATTTCATTCCATTTATTTTTGTGGTTCTTAGCACTGCATTTTGAGGAAAGGTTGCATCAAAATAACTGTGTTTTGTTTTGTAGTGGCGTTTCAAATTGCCACTCTTCCCAAGAGCTACCGTTTCTTGGCATATTAGTCACTGTTACGGTGGGTGGCGAGGGAAGGTGTGTAGAACCCAAATGCTGAAGTTATGAACCAGAGAGAGGAGGCAGAGTCAACGGCGAAAAGTATAATCGAAGACTTTACTTGAGCAGAAGTAAGCAAAGGAACACGTTACACGGTACACGGTACAACAAAAGCGAACTGTAAAACATGGAAACAAAACCTCAGCTGTGCTGGAAAACGGTGCTAGGAAGCGGGAACGGACTCAAAGGGAAACAAGAGATATCTGAACATACTGGGGAGCACACAGGACTGATAACAAATACAAGGGGAACACATTAATACACACATCCAATAATCTCCAGACAAAGAATAGGCACTCCTGCATTACCGCAAACAGAGCGCCAGAGGGTGGCAGATGATTGTCTGTGTGCAGATAGTTCAGATTATGACAGTCACATTGGTTTGGTGATGGGACTCAGGATGAATGCATATTTTTCAGTCCATTCACCTTTGAATTGCAGTCGACTTTTCTTTTACTGGCCATCTTTGAACATGCCATATTTTTCTGCTGGCTGCCTGCTGGCGAAACTAGGCTACTAGCTACATTTATCTCACGGAGATAAAACTGGGAACGAGGCTACTGTAGATGCGTTGTCAACTCTCTGCTCTGACTCGGACTGAAAGAGACGACACGCATTCCGTGAAGACCCACCCTACTCTGCATCTGATTCGCAGACTGTGGGTGTGGGGGAAAACGCTGACGGGACGCTGAATGTGATTGGACCAGAGCAGAGTACACAGACACAGACAGTGGCAGTGCAGCCGGACATGCAGAGCACTGCTTGCAGAGGAGATAGCGAGGATGCATTTGCCTTCCACTTTACTTGGTATCACTCCGGAATCACGTTTCAACCAAGTCACTAACGTAACGTTGCTGTCATGAGCCTGCGCTATGGTAGCCGACAAGTGATCAAATAAATAAAACTTCCAACTCGCGCAACGACTCGGCAAAAAGTTGCGTGCGGGCCGCACTAACACTAAACTTTGATGTCAAGTAGGGGGCCGCAAAATATCATCCAGCGGGCCGTAATTGGTCCGCGGGCCATGAGTTTGAGACCCCTGAGTTAGGGGTTAAGTGTCTTGCTCAAGGACACTTCAACATACTACCGGGAGGAGCTTGAATCGAACCAGGAACCTCCGGATTACCAGACGACCTCCTCTAGTCCAGTGGTTCTCAACTGGTCTAGCCTCGGGACCCAACATTTTCCTTATTCATTAAAAAATAAATTGCAGTAATACACAATCTTTCATGCACTGTTAAAAACATGAAATAAACTCAAAAAAGTGCAACAAAAGTGCAACTAGGTCCAAAAACCAGGGATGCTCGATATTGGCTTTTTTACCGATACCGATATACCGATATTGTCCAACTCTTAATTTCCGATACCGATATCAACCGATATCAACCGATACCAATATATGCAGGGTTTCCCCCCCCAAAAAACTGAATAATTTCAGGTAATTAACATTACATTTCTCTTGTTGTGGAATTGACACAACATTATGCATACTTTTGACAATAAATAAAATCTGAATTTGTTCTTACTTGCTTGCCTGGGTAAATAAAGGTTATAGAAATGTAAAAAAAATTAAATAATAATAATAATTTTTTGAAAACCGATACCGATATTTTCCGATATCACATTTTAATGCCGATATCGGCCGATAATATCGGTAGGCCGATAATATCGGACATCCCTACTAAAAACCCAATGAAATAAAATAATAATAAATAATATATGCTTCTTAGCAGATTTCTTAGCTTAACATAACATACCTAAGTTTGGGGGGACTAATGGGATAACGAAGGTTATCCTATAACCCTAGTCATATGAATATGGCAAGCACTCTGCTCTTTTGGAACTGTCCCTTTAATCATATGCTATCATGAAAACGTTCAACCACATGCACGCACCTACACACAGATTTCACCACAAACCCTGACCCGCCAATTTATTAATCCCCTGGGGTTGAGGTTTCAGAGAAAGAGTTTGACACAATTGGCAGACGTCATGAAACATGCAGGGGCATACTCTCGGGCAGCCGGGGTCAAACCCGGGCTCAACCGGAGAGTCGACTCTGCTACCGACACACCGGGAAGACAACCATCCCCCTATGTTTACTAACAGAAAATGGTTGCTCCCTCAACAGATTTAAAGAAACCCCGGAAACACAGGCTATACAATGCAGTTCAAGGTGTTTCAGGTTTAGAAAGGGTCTGATGGGGGTCGGAGATGTATGCGAGTCCTCGAATCTAACATTGCTTTATACTGAAACCTAGGGTAAGCCATTTTAAGTTTATTAGTGAAATCTTAAAAGTGAGGAACCAGCTGACTTGATTAAAGGGGCGTGTTTAAAACGGCCATTTAGTTTAGTTTAGTGCCCCCATTAAGGGCCAGGTGTTAAGACAGCACTAATTAGTGATAGAGATTTAAAAGCGTCGATAAACGAAGAGGGACAAAGAGGAGGAGTTTTCCTGGAGTTCTTTGCAAGGGATCCACCTAGTGCTAAGTACACCCTAGTCTTATCATTCACTCCACTCTGAAAAATGTCCCTTTCCCCCCAATCTACTATTTCTCTACTACCTCCCTTCCTCCCTGCCACTCTTGACACCACAATGTGTCTCATACCTATATCCACAATCTGCTCCTCCAGAACAGATTTAACCCACCCACGGCAGTTTGCTAGTAACCTGGCTAATCTCTCCTACCCTCCTACAGCCACTAATACACCTGTCACAGTACGGGGAGGCTTATGGAATTGTCAATCAGCAGTCAAGAAAGCTGACTTCATTACTGCCTACGCCCATAGTCTAAATCTGCAGCTCCTGGCTCTAACTGAGACCTGGATAACCCCATATAACTCATCAACACCTGCAGCATTATCTACAAACTATAACTTCACTCACACACCTCGACCTTCCAGACGGGGTGGAGGCACTGGCCTCATGACATCTCCTTCATGGGCTACAAACTTAACACCACTCCCAGAACTGTCACTCTCCTCTCTGGAATATCATGCAGTATCTGTCTCTAATCCTTTCAATCTCACCATTGTTACACTCTATCGCCCTCCAAGTCCGCTCAATCACTTCACAGATGAGCTGGACATGCTTCTAAGCTCCTTACCGGAAGATGGTACCCCTCTCCTTCTATTGGGCGACTTCAACCATAGTCATAGTGGTCTCCGTCCTACAATCGTTTGACCTGACTCCCACTGCCATGCCTCCCACCCACAAAGCAGGCAACTCCTTGGATCTCATATTTTCACGTAACTCCAGCATCATTAACACCAAGGTAACTCCCCTACATGTATCTGACCATTCCTTTATATCCTTCTCACTAACTCTCATGCTTAATCGAAAGGTCTTCACCCCAACTCAAACCGTCTCACTCAGATGCAACCTGCCCTCCCTATCCCCCTCCACCCTCTCCTCTGACATACTATCCACTCTACCTTTGAGTGACACCTTCTCTGCTCTCTCCACAGAGATGGCAACCTCCACCCTCCTCTCAGCCCTTGCAACCTCCTTCGACAAGCTCTGTCCCCTCATTGAGAAACCTGCCCGCCGTTCCCCACCCAGATCCAGTGAGCGAACAAAGACAGGTCCTGAGAGCGGCTAAGAGGAAGTGTAGAAAGTCAAGCCTCACTGCTGACATCGACACATATCACAACCTCTTGTTAACATTCTCCAAAACTATTACTAATGCCAAAGCTTCTTTCTTTCACCATAGGATCGAGGCCTCTGCCAAGAATCTTCGCAAACTGCATGCTACCATGTCCTCCCTCCTCACTCCCCCCCCCCCCACCCCCTCCTCCCTCATCTTTCTCTGCTGAAGACTTCGCAATCTTCTTTGAGGAAAAAGTGGAGAACATCCGCAGCTCCATCTCCCAACCCCCACCCATTCCAAATGCTGAATTGCGAACCTCATTCTTCACTCTGTCATCTTTCTCTCCCATTACAGAAGCTGGTAACGTCGAACCGTCCGACTACATGCCAGCTGGACCAGCTACCCTCCCCACTCCTCCAGACCATAGCACCAGACATCCTCCCATTCCTAACTGCAACCATCAACTCCTCACTCAACTCAGGGGTGGTCCCACCTCCCTAAAACAAGCCAGAGTCACGCCCCTCATAAAAAAACCAACCCTCAACCCCACCATCATAGGCAACTACCGTCCTGTCTCTCTTCTCTCCTTCATTTCTAAAACACTTGAACGTGCTGTATCCAACCAACTTACTACTTATCTCTTACAGAATTACCTCTTAGACCCTAATCAGTCTGGCTTCCGGACTGGCCACTCCACAGAAATGGCCCTCATTGCAGTCACAGAGGCACTTCAAAAGCGAAAGGCCTCTCCTCTGTCCTGATTCTCCTAAATCTATCTGCAGCCTTCGACCCAGTCAACCATCAGATCCTCCTCGCGGCCCTCGCAGGAATGGGAGTGGCTGGCTCTGCGCTGACATGGCTGTCATCATACCTCAATGATTGCTCCTACCAAGTCTTGGAGAGGGACCCTGTCGGCCACCCGTCCCCTGCGGACGGGTGTCCCCAAAGGCTCGGTTCTAGGACCCCTTCTCTTCTCCATCTACACTAAATCACATTATCACGTCTCATGGCTTCTCCTATCATTGTTATGCCGACGATACTCAACTCTTCCTCTCCTTCCCTCCCTCAGATATCCACGTCTCTGAGCGGATCTCGGCCTGTCTGTCCGACATATCCGCCTGGATGATGACCAACCACCTCAAACTGAACCTAAGCAAAACAGAATTGCTCCACCTGCCAGCCAAATCCTCTCCCCTGACCGACCTTTCCATCACAGTCGAGAATGCAGCTGTGACCGCGTCCCCGACCGCCAAGAACCTTGGACCAGTTGAACTTCTCTGCTCACATCGCAGCGACAACCAGAACCTGCAGATTCCTCCTGAGCAACGTCAGAAGGATCCGCCCCTTCCTGACAAAAGAAGCCACCCAACTCCTCGTCCAATCAACAGTCATCTCCCGCCTCGACTACTGCAACGCACTGCTGGCTGGCCTCCCGGCCACTGCCACTAAGCCTCTTCAACTCATTCAGAACGCAGCGGCCCGCCTGATCTCAAACCTACCGAAGTCAGCCCATGTCACCCCACTTCTTAGGGACCTGCACTGGCTCCTCATTGCTGCACAAATCCGCTTCAAGTCCCTCGACCTGGCATACCGTGCGGCAAAGGGAACCGCTCCCGCCTACCTCCGGTCAATGGTCTCTAACTACACACCCTCAAGACCCCTACGCTCTGCATCTTCTGGCCGCCTCAGACCTACTCCTATCCAAGCTCCGGGAGGGTCATCAAAGAGAAGTCACCTATTCTCAGTCCTTGCCCCACAATGGTGGAATGAACTACCCACCCCAGTTAGGACAGCTGAAACCCGTCCAATCTTTCGCCGTCGACTAAAGACGCACTTCTTCAACCATTATCTGAATTAAAAAGAAAAAAGAAGAAAAGAAAATCTAACCCTAACTAACCTTACTGTCATGTCTTAATAAACTAACCTACACTGTAGCACTCAACACTATGATGAACATTGTTACTCAGCTGATAGAGTTGTGCCCTTCCTGATGACTTGTCGTACAGAACTTGTAAGTCGCTTTGGATAAAAGCGTCAGCTAAATGACTAAATGTAAATGTAACCTAGTGCACTGGCGCTTGATAGAGATAAAAATCTCCTTCCCAGCCGACCGCAAAAAAAAAAAAAAAAAAAAAAACACAGTTTTTATGATGTTGGGCAACCAAGGCGCGCCGGTCTCAAAAGGCGGATTCAATCATTGAAAAACACCCTGGGCCAGCGCTGATCGGTCTCGTAAGACCAAACGCTGATTTATGAAACAGCGTGTATGCTCGCAAAGAAACCGAGAACAGTGACGGCGAATTTCTAACAAGAAAGAGCCCCACAATGTTTCTCCCCGCTGTCTGGGACGAGCAGCAGGAAGCCAGTACTAGAGACACAGACACGGGCTCTTATACGACGAGCCTGGGAATAAAAACTGCATAAATTCTGCTCTTTATGTAAGAGGGGAAGACAGCAGTTTTCCCAGAGAGACCTCAACGTGAGTGAAACAATTGAAAAAGATTCATGTAACAGATTGGACTAAGTAGACAAAACGGCCCAATATACACTACTGTTAGAGAGCAGAGCAGAAGGACCAACAGTCTCGACTGCATCGCATCATCTATCCTTTACAATGACAGCGGTCTGTAGCACAGGCCCTGTAACTCACGGACATGTCTCTTGGCCAATAATAAAACGCGCCCCAAAATACAGTGAATTAAACAGACGTTTTGTTAAACAAAAACAGTCCCCTAAAGACCCTTTATTTTATTAATCAAAATCATTTGGGGGGGGGGGGGGGGGGGGGGGGGCAGAAGGGGTAAATGTTACGCGCGCCGCTCGTGGGGTGTCGTTTGCCCCCACGGGCAGCTGGCCCAGAGGGATGGTACTGGGGAGCCTTCTGGCCTAGTCATTCATTACCGTTCCCCCCGGGCGCAGGATGACTGGCGGCAGCGGTGGCGCCGTCCTCTCCCAGTCTACAAGGCTTCTTGCTGGGAGGGCCAGCAGCGGCGGTGGTGACGGCTGGAGTCCTCCGGTCGCAGTGGTGTCGGGCCGGGGGAAGTGGGGTTGTAGGACGGACCGCTGCTCCTCCATGTCCCTGTAGGCTGATGCCATCTTCTGCATAGCCGAGCCGAAGAGCCCAGCATCGGAGAGGGGGGCCATGAGGAGGGGGATTCTCCGGTGGTCCGTCAGTGCCGCCTGCTCGAGCCAGAGGTGGGGCTGGATGAGCGTGGCCAGGGCGCGTTGCTTCCCTGCAGCTATTGCCTGTAGCTGCGAGAGATGCAGGATGGCTCCCGTCGCCTGGGCGTGGAGGTACTTCTGATGGTCATCCAGTACCTCTCCGCCCGCCATCAGCCCCGACATGAAGCGTGCTAGCTGTGCGATGTTGGACATCGCAGCTAGGCTCTGAGTCGAGGCAATGTAGACCTGGTCACTCCAGAGAGCCAACTGCTTAGCCGACTTCCCCTTGGGAAGTGGCTTTTTCTTCGGCTCCCACACCATCTCGGGGCAAAGGATAGATGCCATCGGACTATCAAGCCGTGGCAACCCCTCCTTTAATCCCTGGACCAAGCCCACCACCCGCGTGAAAGGCAAGTAGGTGGGGGTGAGGCCGATGATGCGGGGTATTACCTCTCCCCGCGACACGTAGTCCTCCATTGAAGGGAAGAACAGGCAGACAACGCTCGCCTCCCTCACAGGACGGCTTTGCCAGAGATTACCTATCATGTCATCGGGAACAGGTGCCGGCGGTTGGCACGGGCCGCTGCCGTCATGAGCTCGGGGAACAAAGCACGCAACTCCCTTTGTGTACTTTCTTCCACTTCGCTCGCATCCCTCGCGTTCGGGAGGCTACACTCACTGTCTCTGTAAGATAGGTGGGAGCCAACGTCCAGTGCGGATGATAGCATGGCATCTCGTCTCAGAGGTGGTGACTCGAACCCAGTCTCGGAGTACGAGGCTCCCCAGGGAAACACAGCATCCTCTGCCACTCCCCGAAGGGGAGAATGCTCTGTCTCTGCTGGAGCATCGAACAAGAATTTCCCCGCCGCCTCCATGTAATCCTCTGTTTCCATTGGACGCGATGGAGAGGTGATGAAGGAATCCTCGCTTGGAGCCGGCCCGACACAGCCGCTAAACTGTCCACCCCCGCCGCTCATCGCCATACGACAAGAACGAGCCGAGGCGAAGAGCTTGCGTCGCAAATCACCTCCCACCAGAGGGGACGTCAGACCAGCTGACTGCCCTCTGGTGGGGGGACCAGAGCCGGAACTTGGCCATCTCACAGGAGATGGTAGCTCGACGGCCCCTCTGCGACGCGCACTCTCCTCTGGCACCGCTGAGGCACACCTGTCTGCCACAACCAGGAGCCAGGAACGCCCCACGACGCACGGAGGAAGCCGCGACTGTTAAGCGCCGGTGGAGGTCAGAACGATAGTCGTCTAAACCCTCCGGTGGTGAAGACATTATATTTTTCTTTTCCCTAAAGTTTGTGAGAGAGAGAAAATAAAAAAACACAATGTCAGCACAGCTCCTTAACTAACACTAACTACTACAGCACTGATCTGAAGAGGTGCACTGCAGCATGTACTTCCAGGTGGTGAAAGTAGGGAAAGAGCTAGTAGTATGGCCATGACCCCGCTTATATGAGTGGATGTGGGCGTGGTCAGGCACGTGTAGGTGCGTGCATGTGGTTGAACGTTTTCATGATAGCATATGATTAAAGGGACAGTTCCAATAGAGCAGAGCGTAAAGCCATATGAAATATAACATACGGTTATCCTATAACCATAGTTATATGAGTATAGCACACCCATCCACCTGGCCACACCCACATCCGCTCCTCTACATAAGCGGGGTCGTGGCCACACCATCAGCTCCTTCCCAAGTCTTTCACCACCGAAGGCGAAGACCACGGGGTCCTCAGTGAGTCAGAGCAGAGCGCTCGCTATACTCATATAACTATGGTTATAGGATAACCATATGTTATATTATCGTATAGCTTACGCTCTGCTCTCTTGGAACACAGGAGCTGAGCAGAGCGGAAGCTCGACAGATGTACCCGCTGAGGCCCCCCACAACCATCAGAACCAGGGAGGACCCGAGCCCCCTGGACCCCCCTGGAGGGGGACGGGAGGGAATCGGATCCGACTGTGCAAAGAGGGTTTAGCACCTCAAACGCACAGGGTGAGCAGACCATGGGACTTACCTTCACACAGAAGGACCGCGACCACTCAGCCGCGCATCCCACATGCCACCAGGGAACGGACGGGAAGCAAAACACCCCTGTCACAGCCCCCAACATCACGGGGTCAAAGGTCAAGAAACCAACCCTGTGGCAAGGCCGTAGCAGCGGAGCGCGGAGGAGGACCCAGCCCCATGAACAACCTGAGGGCCAGGACCCCCCGAAAAAGCATCGGGACCCCACCAGACGGTCACTGATGACACCACCCCCCACATCGCCCTTCCCCCCTTTGGCACGCCGCCCTGAAGCACTCAAGCTTACTGCACCTGGTATTCCCAGGGGGTCCCCCATCCAAGAACTAACCAGGGCCAAACCTGCTTAGTTTCCGAGATCTGACGAGATCGGGCGTGTCCAAGAGGCTACCCCCCCACAATACTGTGGGGCCAGACAGCACGCCGGGGAGACAACCCCTGAAGGGGGTTGATCCCTCAATCCAGGCAATAGGCCAGAACTCGACCTGTGCCTGGAGCACTGCGGACTAGACAGGCGCCTAAGGGGTCTACTGTAAGAACAGTACACGATGGAAGAGGTGTTCGGTATGCTGTGCACCATGTCATGACCTCAACAAACCCAAACTCAAAGGAGAGGCCGACACAATTGGCAGACGTCATGAAAAATGCGGGGGCACACTCTCGGGCAGATGGGGTCAAGCCCGGCCTCAACCCAAGAGTTGACTCTGCTACCAACACACCGGAGAACCAACCACCTCCCTATGTTTAGTTTAACAGGAGGCGGTTGTTCCCTCAACCCACCAACATAACTGCGCGTATACACAGGCTATACAAGCAGTACAAGTGTTCCAGTTTTCAAAGGGTTAACCCAGGCCAACAGGTCGACGAGAACGAGACCGGACCTGGGCCTGGCGGACCGGGACCTACACAGGGATGCCTAGAGGGGTTGACAGCAACCACCTCGACAGCCCCCTCCCATCCATGCCGAGCAGGGGGAGTGAGGAGTGAAACAAATGGAGAAGGACCAGGCCCCCTAACACAGCGCAAGGTACAACACAGTATGGACCAAGCACGTCACTGTTATGGGCAAGTCGTAGTGGCATACATATGACACACACATCCACGACATCAATCCCCGCGAAGCCCGGACAGACCCGGCATTTTCCCCCCGGAAAAGCACAAAGTCCTTCGGGGTACCAGAACAGCAGATCTGCGCCCCGGCGTCCTAGTCACGCCGCCATCCCCAGTCCTAAGAGGGGGGTAGGTACGCGTGTCGATCTAAAACATCACAGAGTGCGCCACCAAGATGGACAAAACATGAATGCGCTGCTCATGGCGGCCCACCTCATTGGCGTGAGACCCCTCCGCCAATGTAATGATCTACTCCGTCATCTCCCCCCGGAGATGCACGTGAGTCATCGAGTTCAACCTAGTGCACTGGCGCTCGGTAGAGATAAAAAATCTCCTTCCTAGTCGCCCGCATAAAAAACGCAGGTTGGAATAAAATCCTGTGACCCACCCATCCTAACATGGAGTGGAACCAGGGAACCCCCTTCCCCCTCCCTGTGACGCTCTGCCCCTCAGCCGACAGGGAAAACTGACAAGCAGGATGTCCCACCTCCCGGCCAATCAGTAAAGGGGGGGGGGGAGGATTTATCAGCCCACCCCTTATGACCCCTCACCCCTGATACGATGCAACGACAAAGCAGAACCATGACACCAGTCATAGCGTGCTACATGAAAGTGCATTATACCTGTTAGGGTAACAGCTTCACATTCTGCATGCCAGCCACAGATGATAACCTCGTCTGTGCAAAAACTGGCTTTATACATGGCTTCAGGCTCATGTGCGAACTTGCCACCTGAATTTTTACACCTTTACCCTAAAGTAAGAAAAACACAGACAAAGAGAGGGGCCAAGGGCCTTGGTACAAGAGCTACACATGTAACTTCTGTAGGCCAACACCTAACCCAGTTGTGGATTCAATGCCACGTTTACTTAAACGTGAACACGATACACACAAACCTCTATCACAATAAAAAAGGGCAAAAATTCACTCTCACTACTGCAAGAGGAACGCCGTTTTTTATGATGAGAGAAGACATAAGTCCTTGAAAGTGCTGGTCACAGGCCCTGCTAAGTCTACATGACAGCGACCAAACAATTTTCAGAGAAATTGCCTCTCTCTAAGCAAGAGCACAACCCCAGCAGAAGCTGAGGGATTTACTCCGTATCCCCAAAAATATAGTGAATCAACACACATTTTGTAAACAAAATCATAATTGAGGGGAGGGGGGGGGGGGGCAAACCGGGGAATAATTGCACCCACCCCTCACCACCTCACCCCTGATATGACACCAAATGTGTAGAGTAAAAGCTTTACATCATACACAGCCGAAAACCTTGTTTGAAAACAGGTTTCCCACAGCTCTGCCTATGTGTGAAAAAAAAAACTAGCCACTTGTTATTTTCATCATTACCCTCAAGTAAAGAATAACAAGCTAAGAGAGGGACTCAGCCCTCGATCATATGCCACTATGCACAGCATTGTAGGGCAGTGATGTACCTGAACGCGTTCAATGAACGATCGTTCATGAACGCGTTCGTATTTTGGGCGAACGTGAACTGAACGTACTGATTATCCGCTAAATGAACGTAATTGAGCGCTGTGTAACGGAGTTCAAAAGTGCGTTCATTCTCAGCACTCTGTTATAACGGCGTTCAAAGATGTGCCAGATTTCATATGTATTTCAGCCGGAAAACCCAGTTAAAACACACCGTAAACAGGTTTTAAAATTATGTGGAAAACCAACCGATCTGGCAACACGCCTGTACACCCCCTGCTACGTCATCAGACTCATCACAACAACAGCTGAATCTGCGAGCAGAAGCCGAGAGCTGCGCAGCATCAGGTCGAGAGCAGCACTCGCTCAGAGAACTCTACCTCTAGATGTCGGCGCTTGGGGATTTAAAATAGTTTAACGTTAAAGTCAGTACTGACTCAGACAGAAACAATCTAACGTTTGTCTGTAAACTTTGTCCACCCGGTTTGAAGAAGCTAAGTCCCCACATCGACGCGACGACGTCGACAGCAACATTGAGAATATGAAAACGTCCTGTTTTAGTTTTCATAATAAAGACAATTCAAGCAAAGTTGTTCCTCATGTTTTTGAAAATATACTGTAGAGATGAAAGCTGCAGTGTGGACTGAATGCGCGGTGGCAAAGCGTTATGGAAATGCCAGTATTCTGATTGCTGTCTGTGTCGTTCAATATCTCCTTTATGTTCGAAATGTCAAACAGACCTGGGTACCTACAGGCTACAGTCTATCACTACTTTTGGGAATCTAAGTGTTTATCCAGGTTCTGGGGCCAAGTGATTGATTGATTGATTGAACACTTTATTAACATATTGCAGAATGGGTACAGTATAGTACAGCTCAGTCATGAATTGAAAATGGGGGACCCTGATGTAAACAAGACGAAAGTCTTTCTCTGGTCTGCATCCCCTTAACAATTGTATGTATTGAGCTGTACTGTATCAGGGTCCCCCATTTTCAATTAATCAGGACATACATGACATACAGATAAACAGTACTGCTACATCTATACATTTATGACATACCAGATTTGCAAATACAGTACTGTTTGTGATACAAAAAGAGTCCAGAAAAGAGAGTATATACATTTGACATAGAAACTGTACATTGGAGGAGGTTGGGTAGGTGGGGGGGGACTGTACATTGGAGGTGGTTGGGGGGGGGGGTAGGAGGGGTGAGACCCTTTACAATTCAAACTATTTGATAAACTTCTACTTTCAGCCCGGAAATGCATTCTGATAAACTGGATTAAGGATAAGCCTCCATTTTTACGAATGTGGTATAGAGAGATCTTCGGTGTGCTACCCCATGAAAGACACTGTGCAATGCATAGAGGCAACAACGCTTCCTTTCAGGAGGTGTGGGCCCCACTATTAGACTATTTTCCTGCTGAAATTTCTCGGATCCTTCTAAAGGCCCAGTGCCCCATTGTATGGACAGACCTAGGATAGGAAAAAATAAATATATGTCTACATGTGAATGGGCTCGAGGCAAGTGCAATACTGTACAGTGCCTGTCTTGGTTTGCTTTTCCTTTTTGCTTGTTTTTCTTTTTGTTTTGTTTTTGCTTGCTTATGGTGTGGATGATGGCATAGAGATGAACTGGAGGACCCCCCCCCCCTCCATTGTCCCAATGTGTGTTTTTGTAATGTAAGTAACTGTACGTGAAAAATCTATATATAAAAAATATATATCCAAAAAAGAACTAAAAAGAACTAAATTAGTTCATTTTTGAAACCATGAACTTTAGTTCAAAATTTTGAATTATGAACTATGAACTGAACTAGTTCATTTTAGAAATTGTGAACTGTGAACTGAACTAGTTCATGTAGAAAGTGAACTTTCCCAACACTGTTGTAGGGTAACACTCAGCCAGTTGTGGGCTCAGCCACGTTGTCTAAACGTTACATGAACACACACAACTTCTCATCACGTAAAAAACAACGCTGTTCTTAGGTAGAGAGAAGACATAAGCCTTGGCCAACGCCAGGGGCGTCATTTTGGTATGGCAAGGTATGGCACTCGCCATACCTTGGCAAATTAAAAATAAAATATATATATATATATTTTTTTTAGAATTACAATTTTTTTATGTTGATTTAGAATTCGAATGTCAACATTATGAACGAAGCTTCAAACTATTCGGTACAGCCCTAGCATGTTTTGATATTGTCAATTATCTCACTTTTACTAGGTGACTTTTACTGTGACTAACTCAAATATGCCAAAAAAAATAAGGAAAATAGACATACAGACGTTTTTTAATCAAAGGCCAGCAGAGACAAGTGATACAGGGACACAGGTAAGGTCTTACAATGGCTTAGTGATTATAACAGTGCATTTCAGCATTCAGTAACCCATACTTTTTGTGAACGTGTTTTTGATACTACATTCTGTTGAACACACACCTCAAAACCGTACCGAAGGAAAATTGGCTCAATTGCAAGAAAAATAATAGACAGTTATGATATTACATTCTGCATAAATTGTATGCAAAATATTGTGGTTCCCTGCTTTAGTCTGTTGACACATTTCTATACTAAAAATGCTTGTGTAGTCCTGTGTCATACCTAAATGTCATATAAGTGAATTGTATAGAAACAACTCACCAAAAGTGACTATTGCGCAACTGATTTGACAAAAAAAATCCACCAAGGGGGGCAAACCCGCCCTTCACCCCCCCCCCCCCCCCCCCCCTCCCTAATTGCCATACCTTGGCTTTTACTGAAATGACGCCACTGGCCAACGCTAACCTAAGCTATACAAAGCGACCAAGACAATTTTCACACCACACGTCATATCTCCAAATGTAGTGAAGTAACATATGTTTTGTCAAACAAAGACATCGTTATTAACAAAAACATTCGGGAGGGGGAGGAAGGAAGAGTGGGGTAATGTCCAATGGACACCTTACCTGCACCAACGAATGCAGGCCGAAAGGCCGCAACACGTGGTCGGTCCACCACGTTGACGAAGGCCTCTCGCTGGCAAGGCCAGAAGAAGCAATGGCCGGTGCCTCGCTCCGGCGTGACGCCCCCCTCCTGCAGCCGGTCATGGCGCAGGCCTGACGCCATCTTCTGCCAAAGATGATGTCCTAGACGTAGTCAGAGTGCCAGGGCCCGCTATTCTCACGGCTAGCGCCAATGGTTGTAGCACAAGCTAAACAGCTAACTCTAGGCTAACTGATAGCATCAAGCTAACGTTCCCAGCTGAGCGCAGCCGGCAGCTAACGTTGTAGCTAAACAGCTAACTGGCTAACAGTTAGCTCATAACGGCTATCGCTAGCCACTAGCTAACGCAGAAGCAAGCTAAGCGGCTACAACTGAAAGCTGTACAACGTGAGAAAAGCAATACAGGCCAACACTTCAGACAGCCGCTGTCTTTTCCTCTTCTTATCCGAAGAAAAAAAAGGGGAAAAGGCAACACACGCCCCTCTTCAGAATGGTGTTTACCAGACACAGCGGCGTCGGCAGCAAGCCCCTCGTTGTACGCGGGCTGCAGCCGACTTGAGCTCGGGGATATTCTCATAACGAACACCAAGCTCACCTCCCTTGCGCCGGGTGTTTTTCATCTTGAAAAGTGGGGCCAGCACGGCGACAGAGGGTATCCGTTTGTCCAGAGACCCGGGGAATTGAACCGCAGATCCGGGATCACGGTCCCAGGAAAACAAAGCTACGACTTCACTGAGGAGGAGCTAATGTTATCGTGGGGCATCAGACTAGAACCCCCTCCACGCCGCTAAGGGCCAGCGAAAAGGATCCTAGCCTGGAGCCGACCTTTGTAAGCTGTGCAGTTGACCCCCCACAACTGACACACCTGGCACCCACGTCGCAAAAAACATCACCCGCCCAGAGAGGCCGTCAGCCCTCACACAGCTGACCGCCTCCAAAGCATAGTGTCCAGCTGCAGAGCCGGAGGCAATGCCGGCGGAGATTGCTCAGCGACGCGTGCCCCTAATGCGAAGCGCCGGTGGAGGTCAGAATGATCACCATCTTCTAGACACTCCGGTGGCGAAGACATTATCGCTGTATTTCCTCGAAAAATAGTGAGAGAGAAAACAAAGATATAATGTCAACGCAGCTCCTTTTCTCCAATAACGTAGCTCCTTTCCAATAACTATTTCGGCTCTAAACTAAAGTGGTGTATACAGGCACTTTACGGTGGTGAAAATACGGAAGGAGCTGATGGTGTGGCGACCCCGCTTATGTAGAGGAGCGGATGTGGGTGTGGCCAGGCGGATGGGTGTGCATGTGGAGAAAGATTATTCAATATTAGACTGGATAAAGGGATAGTTCCAAGAGAGCAGAGCGTAAGCTATACGGTAATATAACTGGGGTTGCAACAAAAGTGCAACTAGGGCTAAAAACCTAATGAAATAAAATAATAATAATAATAATAAATAATAATAATAATAATAATAATAATAATAATAATAATAATAATAATAATAATAATAATAATAATAATAATAATAATAATAATAATAATAATAATAATAATAATAATAATAATAATAATAATAATAATAATAATAATAATAATAATAATAATAATAATAATAATATAATTCTAATTCAGGACCTGCTCAGAGGTCATTAATCGGCATGCATGCGATACATCCCTGCGATTAACCCATCCCGTCGTCCTTCCCCCTCAAGGGCTGCCGGGAGCAGACAGGCGTCAACGTGAGCCGCGCCAGGGGACCAATCCAAGTGCTCCTGTCCGTCTTCGTCAAGGACGCCACAGCGTTAGCGATCTTGTTGTTGTGCATGTTTTTCCATTGGGTTTATCTTGTCGGGGGGGGAAACCCTTGCGAGCACGGGGAGAACATGCAAACTCCACACAGAATGGCCTGGGAGATACCCCACCTGGGTAACTGGCATCATGGAAACCTGGTCCCCAAGCGGGAGTCGAACCCTGGACCTTCTTGCTGTGAGGCGACAGTGTTTAACCACTACACCACCGTGCCGTATATACTTCTTAGCAGACTTCTTAGCTTAACATAACATACCAAAATTTGGGGAACTAATGGGATAACTGGGGGTGCAACAAAAGTGCAACTAGGGCTAAAAACCCAATGAAATATAATAATAATAATAATAAATAATATATGCTTCTTAGCAGACTTCTTAGCTTAACATCCCTGGGATAACTGGGGATGTTGTTTGCTCCTGACAAGATTCTCAAAGTCTGGGGCGATGGTAGACAAAGCAACTCTGAGGTCGTGCTCAATGTCCAATCTGTTCCTCTGCTTTGTCTTCAGCTGGACCAGAGTTGAGAAGCCACTTTCACAAAGATAGGTAGTGCTGAATGGTAGGAGGATTTTGATTGCATGGGTGGCAAGGGATGAATACTCAGTCATCACATTACTGCACCAGAACTGGGGGAGGCTTACCTCAGTGGGAAAAAAAACTCTTTATTTTTATTATTTTTATTTTTTTACATCACAACCCACCAGTTGAGAAACACTGCAGTCTAGTCGCTGTTGACCCATATATAAATTTTTAGTGTTGGTGTGTAACGATTTTAATTTTACATGAACCCTTTCACTGGCACACGACCCAAATGGTTAACCCTTTCACAACCACACTACATAATGTTAACCCTTTCACTACCACACTACAGACGGTTAACCGTCTGTAGTGTGGTAGTGAAAGGTTAACCTTTGGTAGTGTGGTAGTGAAAGGGTTAAGCAGGCACTCACAACGCATCCATTACCCATCTATTATTGTATTCTGCTTGTGAAATAACACACTGACAGGTCAGTAGTGTAGTCTAGGGCAGTGGTGGAAGAAGTACACCGTTCCTTTACTTAAGTAAAAGTAGAAATACCCAGAGAAATGAGTACTCTGGTAAAAGTAAACACCCTCCATTAAAATTGTACTTAAAGGTATAGAGAAGTATTTTCTATTGAATGTACTTAATAGAAAGTATGGTGAAAATACATGCATATAAGTTGAATTTCCATACATGTAGGTATGCATTTGGTTATGTGGGTGGGTAGGTTTGTAGGCAGGTAGGTGGGTGGTTATGTATTATGTAAGCAGTAGGCTATACAGTATGCATGTATGTACTGTGTGTATGTATGTTTGTGTTAACACATATCTTTTTAATGTATTACTGGTATTTTTAAAATAATATGTATATTTTTGTATGTTTGATTTTATAAAACAGGGGAAGTTCTTGATAAGCCTCTAAGATTCTAACTTCTCCTTCACAATATGGTTATTATTATTATTATTATTAGTGTGGGTGACCTGGCGAAGCCAGGTTGCCACCCACACTATAGTTAGTGTGGGTGACCTGGCGAAGCCAGGTTGCCACCCACACTGTAGTTATTGTACGTCTTTTTATTTCTTCTTTCTTTATTCCACCGATTTTGCCAACACCACTCGTGCCAGAGCGTTCGCGCCCCATACACGTGAAAGGTATCAAAACGACCGGCCTGCCTATGGCAACAGCGGTATTCGAACTCGTAAAGTTTCACCGCACCGTCTGGCTACGAATCGACTTTAAACGGTAAAATTTCGGTCCCATTGGAAATGCATTGCAATTTAGAGTGTAGCAGCTGAAATAATCTTTTTTCCACTACCTTGGGTGAATTGTGAGTGTGATCTCAATTTTGGATGTAGAAATAAAACAAACACATCAAAACGATGACACGGCTGTCAGCCCACTCACAAAAGAAAAATAAATGGAATTGGACATTTATATCTCAACTGACGACCATTTCTTTGAAGGTTCTCCTCTCCATTGACCGCCATGCAAATCCACTCTAGGAATCTCTTTTTTCTCACACTTTTTTACCCTTCTGTTCCGATCGCCGAAGGAGTGCCACAATATCGCACGAATGCCACAATATCGCACACAACCCTTCGCCTACTCGTTGTAGTGCTCCTGTGCGAGTCACAACGCTTCATCTCTTATAGTTTTATTTTAATCAACGTGACAATGCAGTCATGCAAAGAAAATCCAGAAAATGCAAGTCATTGTGATTCAAGTCATTGTGATTGCAACACCTGTGTGGCTCGTGGCTCACTCATGATTGGTTCAGCCTAACAGCTGTGTGGCTCGTGGCTGAGCTGCCAATGACCTCATCCACTTTAACCCATCATTGCCCATCACTGTGTTGCAGTACTGAATTGCTGGACAGCGCCCTCTGTCTTGCGGGTTGTGTCATTGTACTCAGTAGGGATATCCTCTTTCATTTTTCATTGGTCGATGTTGACCACCTTTCATTGGTCAATGTTGACCACTCCCCCAATCCTTAGACCACGCCCCCTTAGGCCACACCCCCTCAGTGTATCTCTTGAACCGTTTGTCGTAGAGACTTGCGGATTGTGCCATTGTACTCAGTAGGGATATCCTCTTTCATTTTTCATTGGTCCATGTTGACCACCTTTCATTGGTCGATGTTGACCACTCCCCCGATCCTTAGACCACGCCCCCTTAGGCCACACCCCCTCAGTGTATCTCTTGAACCGTTTGTCGTAGAGACTTGCGGATTGTGCCATTGGTCGATGTTGACCACCTTTCATTGGTCGATGTTGACCACTCACCCGATCCTTAGACAACGGCCCCTTAGGCCACACCCCCTCAGTGTATCTCTTGAACCGTTTGTCGTAGAGACTTGCGGATTGTGCCATTGTACTCGGTAGGGATATCCTCTTTCATTGGTCGATGTTGACCACTCCCCTGATCATTAGACCACGCCCCCTTAGGCCACACCCCCTTGCATTGGTCGATGTTGACCACTCCCCCGATCCTTAGACCACGCCCCCTCAGTGTATCTCATGAACCGTTTGTCGTAGAGACTTGCGGATTGTGCCATTGGTCGATGTTGACCACCTTTCTTTGGTCGAGGTTGACCACTCCCCCGATCCTTAGACCACGCCCCCTTAGGCCACACCCCCTCAGTGTATCTCTTGAACCGAAAACTCGGAAAAATCCAAAAACTCTGAAAATTACGAAAACTCGGAAACATCAAGAATCCGAAAAAGTTCAAAAACTCGGAAAAGTCCGAAAACCCGGAAAAATCCAAAAACTCTGAAATTTCCGAAAACTCGGAAACATCAAAAATCCGAAAAAGTTCAAAAACTCGGAAAAGTCCGAAAACCCGAAAACTCGGAAAAATCCGAAAACTCTGAAAATTCCGAAAACTCAGAAAAATCAAAAAAATTATTTAAACTCGGAAAAGTCCGATCTTCAAATGGTCTATGTTGACCACTCCCCCGATCCTTAGGCCGCGCCCCCTTTTTGTATCCTTTGAACCGTTTGTCATAGAGACTCGCAAGAGACCCTCTCCCGTTGGCCGGCGGTGCACAGGCGTCACCCACACTTTCACAATTTCCCCCGCGCGGAATTGTCTAGTTATTATTATTATTATTATTATTATTATTATTATTATTATTATTATTATTATTATTATTATTATTATTATTATTATTATTATTATTATTATTATTATTATTATTATTATTATTATTATTGTTGTTTTTTTTCGTTTTTTTTGTTTTTTGTTTTACTCTGTGTTAATAAATAAATACAAAATACAAATACTTAAGTAAAAGTATGCATTCTACATAATGTTTGTGTATCCCAGTATTTGGGTGCATTCAAGCCTCGATCCATTGACCTCTAAAGGTGATTAAAGGTTATGTTAAAGTGGTATGTGGTCCAGTCATGCTGCTCTGATTACGTTCTCTTGAAGTTGACAGGCTTCATATGTGAAAGTGTATAATCTTCATAAATGTTTTGCCATGTTTTCTATGCAAAATATTTTTCTTCAAAGTAACTAGTAACTGATGGGAGATCAGATCAATGTACAGTACTTGAGTAAAAGTACTTAGTTACTTTCCACCACTGATCTAGGGTTCACACAGGCATACAGAGGATCCACACCTCTTTCACTGGCAACTTATACCCACCTGGGCTTTCATTAAAATACAATATGCACCACATAATTAAAATTATGATATGTGTTTCACAATCATAACCCATTAATAGATGAGCAGTGAATGTGTGTGAGGGTCCAGTTAATGTAAATCGCTAGTCAGTTATATATATATATATATTTTGTATGGGTGGCCACAGTAGGTTTGGTTCAAGGAGATGACTGGACAATCATTTTCCTGGAGTTTTCAGTAGTCTGGACACAATGACATTTCATGATGTCATTAGACGATGTCTGGCCGACCAGATAGCAGACACAAACATTCCCTCAATCAAGCTGTCTTGTCAAGGGCAGCCCCTCTTTTGAAACCACTGAATTATCCTGTTAATTCCTGTGACATCGACTTCAAGATTCATTTCAGTGCGGCTGAAAGAAGGCAATAATGAATTCCATGCAAATCAGAGCGGCGTGACTGTCTCAGTATTGTATTTGAACAGCAAGCAGCACAGCGGGGGAACCCAGCCCCCAGGCAAGGAGGCTAATCTCCCAATTAACTATTAAATGTGCTTGTTAAAGAAAACAGCAAAGCCAAATGTCTTTGAATAATCTACAATAACTCAAATGTTTACGTTTCTCACACAGCTCTCTCTCTCTCTCTCTCTCTCTCTCTCTCTCTCTCTCTCTCTCTCTCTCTCTATATCTGTCTCTCTCTCTCTCTCTCTCTCTTTGAGACAAGGAGACGTGATTTGGCATCACTATCACTATTAGAGATCCCTTTGAAATAGCTGCGTTTTACATGAAAAACATCTTCAGAATTAGAGTTGTATATAATTGTATAGGCATCACTTGGCTCCTTGTGGAGTTGTGTGTTACACTTTGTTGGGTATTTGATGCTTAGATGGAACTGAAATGGTTCTCACTTGATTATATTATAGTGATTTGTGTGCAGAGTGCATTTGCACTCTCTAAATGCGTGCTGTTAATTCTGTAATTAATTAATTTGTTTTATTTTTGGTAACACATGACTGAAACTTTAAAAACAGCCAGTAAATGAAGTCTCCATGCCCGATCAACGAGAATGAGAAAGAGATCACTTGATGACTATATGAAGAAAGTAAGTTTCTTTAAGTTGCAGCACAAATATTTGAATGGTATAAATATAAACACATTTAGCAACTATGGTGTAAATACATGCATATAGCCTAAGTTGAATTTCCATTGTAATTTTGTCCACAATAGGATATCTGTGTATGTACAACAACAAACAAAAAGCAATAATGTAGGTTAACATTCATCTTTATTTCAACCTCTAAGAAGCCAGATAGAATGTGTCCTGTTTAGCCATTATTATATGCCCCATAAGGGCATAAGGAGATGCATCACTGCCTATTATTTTGATGTTCTAGACATACATATACATCTGAATAAAACTTGATAGATAAAAAGGACAGATAACTGCAGGTTATTTAATCATTTTGAATATCCTTTGTCCTTGTCTGTGTCACATGTTGACAGAGCCCTGCTTTATATATTTCTCTATTAACCTTATTCTCTGACATCAATTCAAGTCATGTCTCAGCCACAAATAATGTGCTTATAAATTGAGGGCCAATGCGGTATTTAGCATTTGGTAGAAACAGTCCTTTTTGCTGTTAGATTACAGCTTGTGATTCAGGGTTAGTATTCAATCCATGGATGTCATGGCAGTGAAAGTAAGGACACGATTCCTTTACTTAAAGGAACACACCAACATTATGGGGAATGTGCTTACCATCTTCTCCAGAGTTAGACAAGAAGACAGATAACAATTTCCTCTCCAGCTGCAAGCTAGCCTAGCTTAGCACAAGTGAATGGAAGCGGATGCAGACCAGTTAGCATAGTTGTTGCCCAAAAACACCATGGTCCATATCCACTTTCCTTAATTTGTGCTATGCTAGGCTATCTTGCAGCCGGATAGCTTTCTACTGAAATAATTGGTATCTATCTTCTCGTCTGACTGTGGAGAAGATGGTTAGCACAATTTCCATAAAATGTTCCTTTAAGTGAAAGATGTTGTTGAGTCTTTTCCCAGCTCAATCCAAGCTGTTCCTCGTACTCACTCTGTATAGTTTGCCAGAAACCAAGCTGACTAAGGCCCACTGAAATGTATTCCACAGTGGACACAGAGTAGATTTCAGTGAGCCTCAGTCAGCTTGTACTGACAGCAGCTCGACCCCATTGACTTTGTCTTGGTTTGTGGCCAACTGAGCTGGCATGAGGAACTCCACCAATCAACACCATCATGGTAAGAAATGGGGCTAGGGTTAGAAAAATCGATCTGAACTAACCTTTAAGTATCGGAAGGAAAGGTCGAGAGCTACTGCCCTCATGTGTTTCTCAGAGTTTCATTCCAAAACATTAAAGGCACACTTCACCAAAAAAATATCCTAAAACATCCCAAAACTCACACACACATTCATTTAGTTTGACAGTTACTGAGAGTAAAGAGTTTGAATATGGCCACCGGTGATGTCAACGGGGGACATTGAATCCTTGCGTCATGTTAATTACAGCTCAATGAAATGATAAGGTAGCAGTCCCTATAAGACAAGGCATTGCACATTTTTCATCAATATCATTTCATGGAGCTGTAATTAACATGACACAAGGATGCCCCCGATGACTCATTATATAGGATATTTTGCATTTTTTGATTATATATATTAGATTAGATATTAGTTATTATTATATATATATATATATATATATATGGACATGCGCATATGGGCAAGTAGGCAGTGTAGAAGGTCAAAGTGCAAGATGAGGGTATGTATACCCTCTCAGTTATATCTGCCCTACAATAAATATATATATATATATATATATATATATATATATATATATATATATATATATATATATATATATATATATTTATATATTTATTGTAGGGCAGATATAACTGAGAGGGTATACATACCCTCATCTTGCACTTTGACCTTTCTACACTGCCTACTTGCCCATATGCGCATGTCCAGAGTTAATTATATTGTTATATTGTTTACACTGCCTATTTTTATTCTATTTAAATTTGAACTTCTCCACTGTACTATAATTATATGACCTGTATCATGTCTTCTACTAGCTGTACCCCCCCCCCTCTCCCATGCTGCTATGATGCCTGCATTTCCCCAAGGAGATCAATAAAGGAATATCTTATCTTATCTTTTGGATGTGTGTGAGATTATGTGCAAAATAAATCGGCATTGTTTTTTGGTCAAGTGCCCTTCAATTCAATGACAGGTGGAAATTGTTTACATATGACTGAATCACCGTTGGCACTTGTACTTTCTTAGATCGCTATGAATCAGTGGAGGTCATTGCATGACAACTAGTGAGGCAGTACTTCACTAAAAATATATATATATATTATTATTAATATACATATATAATAAATATATTCTATTATTATTATTTGAATTTTTTTTATTAGAAATGTTTTCCTCTGTGAACAATGCCAGTGAATTTGAATAAAAACAATGCCAGTGACAGCTCTGAGCTCTCTGACCTGACTGCAGTAATGGCCAGCTGTCAATCACTTACTGCAATAATAGTGGCACAGGTTTGGCTTAAGAATATAATTATCCAATCAAAATAGGCTATTTGAGTTTAAAAAAGATGGGTTGTGAGACGGAGCGCACTTGATTGATTGGCATTCAGGGTACCACATTGTGTTGACTGACAGCCTTGAAATCCAATCAGAGATTGGCCCCAGCTAAACCTACGGAACTGCAGCTAGACCCTATTGACCGTGGCGTCAATAGCTAGCCATCTAATGTTTTTTAGATTTTTTAGATTTTTCTCTCATCATCTCACCACTGAGACTGACTGTGTGCAATTTGCCTTGAAAGAGACTGACATCGAGAATAAGCTGTATATTTAATTGTTCATGAACTTATTGTGCATCGTTTGATGATATATATATTTTTTTATCTCAGTTGAAGTAGTGTAATTGACGTGAACGTGCCGTCTTGGACTCTGTAAGCTAACTTGTTGTGCTAACGTGAGCTAATAGCTAAGTCATTGAAACGTTCACCCAGAGGAAGAAGAAGAAGAAGAAGAAGAAGAAGAAGAAGAAGAAGAAGAAGAAGAAGAAGAAGAAGAAGAAGAAGAAGAAGAAGAAGAAGAAGAAGAAGAAGAAGAAGAAGAAGAAGAAGAAGAAGAAGAAGAAGAAGAAGAAGAAGAGGAAGAAGAAGAAGAAGAAGAGGAAGAAGAAGAGGAAGATGGGATAGGTGAGCCCACAGCTTTGATGAGTGCACTGCTTTGGCAATCGCTTGGGTGACTGTCTGAGGGACCACCTGTCGGAGTCGGAGTCCCAAAAATGGAACGTGTGTCACGCATCAACAGAACAATGTTTAGTGGATTTCGACAGCATCCTCACGCAAATTAAGGATCGATTAGATCACAAAAGACTGCTGTTTGTTGCATTGCCTGATTTGCAACTGTTTGCAAGCAGACGAGGTCATTGAACGTTTCATCAGAAAATATCGAAGGATGGATTTAATTTACAAGTGATCAGATGGGAGGGACACTATTTCCTCATAAGAAGTACATCAAATGGTGAGTGGATTTAAAATATATATATAAATTGGGCCGATGCGTCCAGTGTGTCAGTGACGTGTGTGTGGCTGAAATGCGTGCGTTTACTTTCGAATTACCCACGTAATTGTCCTTGTGTTACATAAAACCCATCTGTGGCCTCGTGCAGAGGAAGGTGGTAAATACATGTTAGATATTCCAATTTACAGTTTTGCTTGTACAGTTGTACAAGCATGTACCATTGACTCAGAATGGTCTGTTTAATTGAAATCGTCACAGCAGTATAGTTTGTTTATACTTCAGAAGTATGATATTTAAACATGGTCCCCAAAATGAATGGGAAGCAAATGAGGAGCCTGACACCTGGGAGGAATGGGGGTGTTGCAGCCTTGGAGATGTTTTAAAATATAATTTAATATATAATATAATAATTTGTGCTTCACCAAGAAATTTGGTCAGCAGCCGCCACTGCTATGAATGCATGGCAGTCAGCAGGTGACTAATTCACTTATATTTAAAGCAGTGGTGGAAATTAACTAAGTATTTTTTACTCAAGTACTGTACTTAAGTACATTTACGAGCTACTTGTACTTTACGTGAGTATTTTAGGGAACTTTATACTTTCTCTCCACTACATTTCAAGGGAAATATTGTACTTTTTACTCCACTACATTTATCTGAACCCATCAGTTACTAGTTACTTTGAAGAAAAGGATTTTGCAGGGCGGTTAAGTGGCGCAGTGGGCAAGGCGCTCGCCACTAATGCGGGAGATGCTGGGTTCTAGCCCAGCTCTCTGCATTGCTACCAGCTTGGCTGGTCATTCATACTAACGCAATTGGCAGTGTTAGGGGTGGGAAGCTGGTGGGTGGGGATCGGACGTTGTGGACAGCGACTCCTATAGGTCGGTTGGTGCGCCTGCGCAGCAGAATCAGGAAGCAACGGGGGCGGCGTGTCCCTCCCACGCAGACCCTCGCCGCTGAGAGATCGAGCTGTGCAGGTGAAAAGATGCAACGGCTGCCTCCTCATGTACCGGAGGGGACACGTGATGCAAGGCTTCGTCCACATTGCAGCCGGCCAGTGGGAGCATGGCCTAACAGCGTTCGAGACAGGGGAGGGTAGAATTGGACAATATGAAATTGGGATGGGAGAAAAATTGAAAATGGGAGAAAAAGTAGATAAAAAAAAATAAAAAATTTGCATAGAAAACATTATACATATATATATTAGGATGTCCGATATTATCGGCCTACCGATATTATCGGCAGATATCGGCATTAAAATGTGATATCGGAAAATATCTGTATCGGTTTTCAAAAAATTATTATTTTATTTTTTTTACATTTCTATAACCTTTATTTACCCAGGCAAGCTATAAGAACAAATTCAGATTTTATTTATTGTCAAAAGTATGCATAATGTGTCAATTCCACAACAAGAGAAATGTAATGTTAATTACCTGAAATGATTCAGTTTTTTGGGGGGGGAAACCCTGCATATATCGGTATCGGTTGATATCGGTTGATATCGGTATCGGTAAAAAATCCAATATCGAGCATCCCTGATATATATATATACAAAATAAAAAATTTGTGAAGATTATACACTGAGATTATATACATCAGAGCAGCATAACTGGACCACATACCACTTTAACATAATCTATAGAGGTCAATGGATACACAAATGTCACGTAGAATGTGTATATACATTGAATAGCAACTATGTCTCTACTTTTACTTACGTAAGTACAATTTAATGGAGGACTTTTACTTTTACAAGAGTACTCATTTATCTGAGTATTTCTACTTTTACTTAGGTAAAGGAACTGTGTACTTCTTCCACCACTGATTTCAAGGCAAGAAAAAAACGCATTCTGAGTCAGGTTCAGGTAATTACAGTACAGTACTATTGTTTGGATTATCTGGGTTCTTCTCATGACATTCTGTTAACAGGTTGAGCAGGTTGCTTCCTCGTCCTACACCCCCCCCCTTGCATCACTCAACCATCATGTCAAGTGGGGTGGGGGTTGGAGCGTGCGGAGAGAGAGAGAAAACCGCCCTACGAAATAAAAGCTGTCTTAGTGGTTTAATTTAAGGGCGTAATCACCTGCCTGTCATGACCCTGCCTCAGGCTTCGGGGTCAAACTGGAGTCGTGGAGAGGGGAGGGGTCATAAAACCAAAGATTGTCATTGGCCAAAAGGATGAGCCTTCTCTCCACACTAATCCACCTCCAGGTGAGTAATTTTTTTATAAATAAATAGAAAAGTCCAAATGACATGGGTTTTGTATAGTATTACTATAGATCAGGGGTCTCAAACTCAATTTACCTGGGGGCCGCTGGAGGTAGAATCTGGGTGAGGCTGGGCCGCATCAAATATTATATATATATATATATTATATATGTGATTTTGTTTTCTTTTTTTTTGCAAAATCAACTCTGCCTCTCTTTGTTAACTACAACAAGCAATGCTGTTTATTATTTAAGATGAGTGCTGTTTGTTATTTAAGATGAGGTCGGACTCGGCACTGACAGA